>NC_092827.1:80353639-80671451 GCF_039878825.1 Excalfactoria chinensis
TCTTTCTCAGCCTCTTCTCTCCATCCTTCAGCTTCCATCAGCAAGCAGCTGTACAGTGCTCTGCTGACTTGGTGCATGAAGAGAAGCTTGGAGGTACCTACATCTCAGTGGATGACATCACACTTCAGAACTGCTCTTGGGACAAAGCATGTGCAGTTTTTCATATAGCAAGCAACATTCTGAGGCAGCACCTACAGACCTGATATGTCCGGCTGGAAAAAAGAACAAATTCAAAATGTGATTCTTAGTCCAACGAACTGCTTGTTTCTGACACCTGGACACCATATTTTTAACATTTGAAAAATGTAAGCTGGTTAGCTAAAAACTGATCCTTAAGATAGAATCTAAGATTTTTGTGGCCAAACTCTTTCCAAAAGATTTTTATCTATCATTCATAGTGCTTCTTTACATAGCTGTAACAAATGCTCAGACAGAAGGCAGTAGTAGAGAGTAAATGGATAGATATCCTAGGGAGAGAACAGCACTCAGAATACTTGTCTGTGGGGGACACATAACTAGCCAAACTGAAGGACTGAAATCCAGGCATTCTGCCACAACTCACATGGCCTGAGAGTCTAACAAAAGCATAAATAAATAAATAAAAATAACCAAAATACAGGACACTGCCAGGGCCATAAAGTCTAAAATTAACCTGGGCATCCATGTTTCAATCTGCACTGCACAAGGCATTTTCCTTTCCAAGTACAGTCTCTCGTACTGGTCAGGTTAGAAATCAAAGCAGATGAATCCTTCTCATTATTATACAGAGACAAAACATTACTGTTTTTCAGCACCTGCTTTCTTCTCCAATTTGAGAGAACAAGAAAGCAGAAAGGGCAGTGTTCATGCCTCTGTCACAATGTTATTCCCACTTCAAACCAGCCGATGTAAAGAGCTGAATAAAAGGGATGTCTTACTGCAGTGTATGCCAGACATCTTTCTTTGTGGGAGACTGAACTGTAATAAAGGTTCTATTTATACCTCACTAAAGAAAACAAAAATTGTTCTTCAAAGCATAACAATTCATCAGGTTGAATCAGCTGGATTTCAAATATGTACTTCCTTACTTAAAAATCTGCCTTGCTCCAGTTTTTTTGCAAGAGCTCAATTCCATCATAAATTTTCCACCATCTACTTATATTGTTACTGAATTTCAAAAGACCTTATTCATCAAATATTGGTGCTAATTCAGAATAATACTACCATCATAGCAGCACTCATAAAAATAGCGGCATGGTTTTAAAATTAATTGTGAGGATATATACTGAAAAAAATAGCTCTTTCAGGGAAGGAACTGATAATACAAAAGTACCCTTATGTAAAAAGCAAAACAAAACAAAAAAAACCAACACCTTGGTCTGACCTTGTTGTAATAACCACTGCAAAGGTACAGGTATTCCTGTCCTTACAGGAATAGTAACCACACTACAAAGCAGCTTACCCATAACAAAACATTTTAACAGCCTGTATGTAGGTATGTAAGCACAGAGCACAACAAAACTGATTTATTTTTTTTCCAGCAGAAAGCCATCCCGATGGATAACTTCTTCCATGGTGATCCCAGAAAATCACCCTATAATTAAGTACCGAACATGTAACCAGGATAGCTACTAACTTAAATACCTCAAACAGGAACACAGGAAGTAAGGCATCCTCTGGGTGACAAAACAGTCACAGGAAGACACAAGAAAAAAAAGAAAGCATATGGTCAAAAAGTTTTCCTCAGAAAACCAGACCAAGACATTTCTACCACTTCATGAATCATTTTGGCACATGGAAGAGTAAGACTAGATAGGAGAGTGACTAGGAGAGACTAGGAGAGTGGTTAGGTCCTGGAACAGGCTGCCCAGGGAGGTTGTGGATGCCCCGTCCTTGGAGGTGTTCAAGACCAGGTTGGACAGGGCTCTGGGCAACCTGATCTAGTAAAGGCGTATGTTTGGTGGCCCTGCTAGGCAGGGGGGTTGGAACTACATGATCCTTGAGGTCCCTTCCAACCCGGGTCATTCTGTGATTCTGTGATTCTGTGAGAGGAGCAATGCTGAGAATTACTATCCAGTTTACCAGGACAGCTTTTTTACGGTTAATGAAGAGTTTGTAGATACAAACAAATTACTATGATATTAAATATAAACTTGAATCAACAATTTGCCAACATGCAAAGGAAAGAGTATTAAGTACTTCATATTTGCTTTAGGTCAAGAGTGCATAGACAGCTATCATCAGCCTTAGTCAGTAATACTGATAAAAGAAGATGTGTCTGTTCCCAATCCATTACATTTATGCCCTCAACTCCTTCTTTTTCTTCTCCTTTAAACAATCACAGTGGTTAATGGTGAAGAAAATACTTTGTAACAGGAAGATCAAATGTCTGCAAGTACAACAAAATGCACTTAAGTAATATTACTTTTGATATCATCTTATTAGTTTTACAACAAATTGTTCCATCAGCCCAGTGAATCAGACAGGAAAAAGAATAGCTGCTACTCAGCAGAGAACCATATCTGCATTTTCTGCAACTGCCTCATTGATTCTACAATAATATAAAGTTTCACTATTGCAAAAATATAATTTCTATTCCTTGTAAGATAGATAACCCCTTGCAAGTGAGTAGAGATGATGCCCGGAGCTCTCTTCAGACAGAAAGTAAAAAACCAATGGACTGCTATAAAACAAAACAAACACACTTCCCTTAATGCTTTAAGTTTCAAGCCCAACAACGACAACTTCATAATGACAGCAAATATCTTCTGATATACTGATCGTTGTAACAGAAAGAACCAGCAGATAAATTTCTTGACAAAATGCTTACAGCTTGAGGAAAGTCATAATCTGTAAGCATCAACACCACTTCCATCCCTCCTACAGGATTTCCCAAAAGGGGTTACTTGCTTATTGAACAGAAAGTCGCAGTGTGTGGTAAGTTTTCAAGATCTTCCAAGGACTGAACTTTTGGGTTTTGTACACAAAAAGAAACTGCGACACTTGTAAATACAAACACCCATATGCACACCCACAGACACACATGCACACTGTTGCGCCACACTTCACCAATCCACTTCAAAAAAAATTAAAAAAACAAAAATAAAAAAAAATAAAATAAAAAAGCTAAAGCACGTGAAAATGTTAAGAGTTGGGTTGTGGCTTTTTTTCATACACACTTATTACTGGTACTCATATATTGTGCAACTAAAGTCAAATCTCTAGAGACTAATTACTTGACTTTTTTTTCCCCAATAACTTTCATTTCAGAAAGATTCCATAATTTTCCCTTGCCTGAAGCATCCATAATTACTCTGAAAAGAAAAATAAAGTTTGCTAAAAAAACCCACAACAACCGTCAATGACTGGCAGTGACTTTTCTCTGCCTCTCTCCTCTTCAGCAAAACCCAGAAATTGCTGATGGACCAGAAAGGTATTTATTTAGTTTTTAAGTTTTATTGAATACAGAAAGTTTTAATAGTTTAACTTAACCTGCCTCTTCATAAGTTCAGTAAAGACATCCAGAGCTGCTGCTGCCTTCACACATTTTGGACTTAATCATGTCATCAATATTAATGCCATTTGCTAAGAATTATCTTTCTAGTAGTTTCCTGCACTGTTACACTGTGGATGATTAAGTCCAGCAAGAAAGCTGGAGAAAGAATAGAATACTACATTTATCTATAAAGTTACGCACCAGTAAGCGAGAAAATATTAAATACTAATAGACAATATATTTTAAGTTAAGAAATTAAAAACATTCACAGGAGAGCATTAACAGGCAGTGAATTAGTTATAAAACTTTTAACAGAAATCCAGGAACCTGTTGTTACAATTAATTCAAATCCAGTGAGGATGCTGATGAAGTTGCAACTCTATACATTTTATCAGCAGGAGGAGCAAGGGTGGCACGTAGCTTAGCTGTGTGAAAATCATAGATCCACAGCTTAATTTTCTTTCTTCTTCTTTTTTTTTTTTTTTTTTCTTTTTTAACAGATTTCTCCAATTTGTAGAATTTTGAAAGTATAGGGCATTTATTCAGACAGACAGCTTTTTTGGTTTAGTACAGATTTGTTTGATTCTCAGAAAAGAGTACCTTTTCCTGTATCTGAGAGAGTGGGGAAGAAAGGAAATCAAACTCTTCGAGGACTACACTGGTTTGGTGAGGATTTCAGTTAAGCTAAAAGATAAGTATGAGGAGAATTCAACCTAAAAGTTAGCATGCATAAATAGTTTCCTATAATTGCAATGAACTGAGAACACATGAAGATAAAATATGTATTTTAAAGTTTTGCTGCAGTGGAAAGAAGGACCACATGGTTAATGTGATTTTTGAGAACTGAAACAGTACAGAAGGACCTTTTTCATCTTCAACAAAACTTCTGATCATGGGGCTAAGTCAGTCTCCAACCAATTCTCTTTCCTTCTGACACTCACTTACAGACGATTAATCAAATAACAGCACACAAAAGACAACCTTTCTCCCAGAGTTATCTGTAGTATAATAGATGTGAAAAGTTCGTAAGGCTCTGAATATGCAATTTAATGCTAGTTTTATTGTTTACCAAGGTAAATATATCACTCTTTAGTAGATTACCTCAAAATTTGTTTAAAAATGGAATGACAGAGATTATGATGTTCTCTAAAGCATCACGACTTTACAGATATCTCCAAAAGATGAATCCCAGTGCGCAGAGGGCTTCTAATCAGTAGGAAGAGAAAAATTCCCACAAGTATGGAAAAATAAAGGTCATTCATACTTCTACCAGCTTTATGTTATCCTACTGAAATACTAGGGAACAAGGTAAGAGAAAGCATCTCATCTGAATTTTATATTACACCAAATGCCAATTAATGGCAACAATCTATCAATCATTATGCTTTAAAAAAGTATAGGGACTTCTTAAAATTAAGGGTAAAACCAAACCTTATTCCTATAATGAGCACGTGCCAGTAAAACTGTATGATTAGTTTTTAGGAATTCGAGATCAGATAGAAATGTAAAAATAGAAGTGAAAAGTCCTGTGGATTTGCAAGCGTGAGTATCAGGTATAGTTCCTAAATCATCTTCTCTAAATGCAAGTTACCTCAGTGATGATTGAGCAAAACAGGCATGTATGAACACATTAATTCAAATTAGATTTAGCTGAAATGAAGGAAGCAATTCACACCTCATAGCTATTGTTTCAGGCTCTTTTGTAAACTCAGGAAATCATTTCAACACTTCTAAAGTTCTTTTCATGTTTGGAATGTTTTCTTTGCAACTATTTGAAAGGCCTCAGAAACCTAGCACTGTGTGCTACAACTCTAATACTGATTGTGCTCCCTCTGCTCAACCCAGCATTCTGCATATTTGATCTCTGAAAACTTGATTATTGCACATATAAACGCAATAGTAGTGCAAAATTCTTGTATAATACTATTTCTTACGCAAGAAGATCAAATTCCTCACCTCCCTAAGGAAAAATATTTGCTATATTCTCTCTATGTAAATCAAAAGACAAAACAAAACCAACTCAAACCACTCTAATTTTCTGTGACCTCATACTTTGGTAGGTACCATGGCACGCTCAGTAGAACAGCGTGAGGCAGAAGAGATTTCCAGCCATACAAACAAATAGAATTTAAATGTGTATGAAGAAATTATTTATTTATTGCAGAATCTCGCTGCATTTGCCAATTTAAATCATGCATAGGAGGTTTACATTTTACATTCCCAGAAAGTCATGGTATTTGTCATCAGTCAGGTCTATTACAGTAATGTTATAACACTGCCAGCCACCATGCATAAATCATAAGTGGTATGATTGGATTTGTCTGCTCACTGAATTCACAGTTTGAATAATAGTGATATTATTCAATTGCAAATATCATTTTTGTCTAAATACTGTATTGTTATATTCAGCTGGTGGTGGGACAGCAGCATCACACCAAGGACAACTGGAATAGGCTCTTTCTACTGTATTAGTATACAACTGAATTCCTTTATTTTATGAGGCATTATACCTTACTACAGTACTAAAAACAAACCCTAATTCCCCTGTTCTGTTGTGAATACTACCCTTATCAGAAATATTTTCAATTGGCAAATTATCCTGCATTTTTCCAAATGTTTACTTGCCAAATTTATAAGAAAGAAAGCTTTATAGTGGTCCAAAAAGGAAAGTAGTACAATGTAAGTGCTTGTCTGCATGATGAAGCAAGCTGCAAAGGCTGTTCCACAGCAGCTCCCACAGCAGATCTTATTTCATAAAAGTGTTTTTTTCACACATTAAGTAAAAGCCAAGGCACCCCGAGGCTCTGTGTCAAGTAATACGACCCTCATAAAGAGTTGAAGTGAAAGAGTTACTGTTTCTGAATACATACACTACAGCATTTCATAGGGTTTCAGTCTCTCCTTCTCCCTCCTTTCAACCTCAGTAGACTCGTCTTAAGTGATTTACAGGGCTTGATCAGTTTGAACTATTTTGTAGATAAGAAACCCCACCAGGAACTAACAGAAGAGTATTTAATCTGCTGATCCAGGAGAGCTTGCCTGTATCACTTCAGACAGGCCATAAGAGCACGGCTGTGGGGCAAATTCACCATCTATACAGGGAGCAAAGCTACAGAGGAAAAATCATAGTTTTAAGATATTATGTAGCAAAGTTAAACAGATTTCCGCTTTAAACAAGTCAAAATTCTATTACATAAAGATAAAATAATAATAATAATAATAATAATAATAATCTAACTATTCAAAAATAATGTAGGTCTTCATACTAAACAAGACTCAATTAGATAAATTCTCTTTTTTTTTCCTTTGAATATGGTACAGAAGCGGATTAATTTTCATTCTACAATCTAGAAAACAAAAAAAGCACACTGATATTTCAATTTCAGTATGTTTTTAATGTTTATATGGCTGCCTTAATAGTCTCTTTTCTCCCCCCACTTGCCACTGAAGATAACTGAAAGAAGAAATAACCTCATGTAATTTATCAAAAGCACTAGTTTTTCCAAATACATGAAACAATAATCAAGTTGAGTCCACAAGTTTTATAGTATCTTCAGCACACAGCTCCTCAGTTATAACATCTGGTGGAAAAACTCACCTACACCTAGAAATGTACCAGTGCAACCTGGAGTCATCCAGACCTTTACGCATGTAGATGCTAGAACATACGTATATGCTATGAATGGGTGTACAGGTGCTCTGATGCTTGTTCAAAGTAGTTTACCCTTTGTTTGTCTGTTTTTTGTTTTCCAGGTAAGGGCCACCTTGCTCCCAAATTAAAGTCTCAGTCTAGCAGTGGCATGGCCTTTATATGTTTGGTTACACACAGGTATTACTTAGCCTTGATTTTTCTAAAATTGTCAAACTGAAGAAGCCTCAGAGCCTGGGCCGGGGCCTTATAGGAAAACAAAGTAATAAATGCAGCGATGAGAGGCTGCTTAATGTAGCTCTCTGTCTGCCAAGTCCAAGTCTGTGGTAGTGGTCATGTTCCTCTAATACACTGAACTGACCTCAAGTGCAGCAGGCTCATAACCCACCTGAAGTGATACCTCCTCCCCAAGACCTTCCCATACTGACATATACATCAGCAATTCGTACAAGTGTCACTGCAAAGAAGCAGCACATAGGGATCCACACACAACAATAACCACACAATTTTAGTTCTTCCTGCTTTGGAAATGACTTGGTAACAAACTATATCTTTCACTCTCTTCAACAAGGAAGAAGCAGCCACCAGAGGGCTCCTACTGTTATTTTTTCTATTAATGTTAATTTTATTTATTTATTTATTTATTTTTAAGTGTTGAGATTAAGAAAACAAGTTTACAAATTTCAAGTTTAAAAAGCAGAACTGAAAGACAGACAATAATGGGCAATGATCTTAATAAGATACTTGGTAGGTACAAAGATTTCTTAAGACAAAAATCTGCAGGTTTTGAAGGCTGATTTAATATGTATACATATAACACTAAACAAAGTGGATCAGAAACTGTGTGCAACCCATAGGAACTACAGTAGAAAGAAAACCCTAATTGCTGTCTATGTCACCTGCTACAGTCTCCCTAGAGAATGCTTGAAAGTTCTTTTTAAAAGAAGCCAGAAAAAATAGAACAGCCAAACAGTAAAGAAATCCAAACAGGGCCTATAAAATCTTCACAGAAGTGCCAAGAAGGGTCAAAAATTTATCTTCAAATCAGGAGAAAAAAACATTACCTTTTCAAGAACAAAGTAAAAAGGGGAAAGCTGAAACCAGAACAAGTCTGTGCAAAGTAGCAAAATCGCACAAACATGCACACAGACACACAAATAGCACAAAAGCAGACACAATTCCTTCTGTTCCAGTTCGTGAACTGAAGTGAACTGCTTGGTGGCTATGATGATGGAACATGCGAGGTCTCGGTGATGTGAACTAAGAACCCAATGGGCAGGAAAGCTGGTGCTGTTCCAACCTCCAGGTGACAAACGTGTGCCCACCCAATGCCTTGCACTGTGCCGTGGGAAGCGTGCTAGGGCATGCTGGAGCCCAGACAGCTGGGAATGGATCCCAGATGGCCTTGGGTTACAGAGATCTGAGCCTACAGCAGCAGCTTGGCTCCTTTCCTATCTCTCATTTCTATGCGACACTTAAGACAGCCATCAAGATGCAGTACAGAAGTTACGTGTCCTGTAATTTGCTGGGGAGAGCAAATTCTGGAGCAAGTTAGTGCTAAGAGCATGAAAACAGCTGAACAGGAATAAATGCTTTTAGAGCCATACATTTACAGCTCACCAATTGGGACTAACAAAGGCAATAATTCAATATTAAAATGGATCCTCTATAATTTAAAACAATTGTTAATAAAACCATAGTATGATCATGAGAGGATGGAAGGAATTTCTCATAAAGGAATTTTTAACCAAAGTTTGCATTCCCAGCTTTGTGTGAAAATGTACTTTATGAAAACAAGGGCAGAATAGAAACCACTTGTGAGATGGAGAAGCCACTCAGAGATTTAGATGCAGGAATTCATGGAAATACAGCAAAATAAAATACATACTTTGTTAAGCTATATGCAAGGTATAGAAGAAACGTCTACCCAACTAAGGAGAAGCTCGTATTCTTCATGCTACTCTGGAAACATATGTATTTAGGGATACGTGTTTAAGTGACATTAAGTGTGACTGAGTACAGGGATATCAATTAGCAATTCATTGTTTGTAGAGTGCACAAAAAAAAAAGGGGTGAAAAAGTATTATAGCCTCTGTATGTTTATACTCCCCATAATCCTGGCAATCAACATAAAACAGAAAAAGATCAAATCTTGAGTGAATTTACGAAGTCGAGCTTCAAAATATACAAAAATATACACAAATCCAAGTTATGAAAGCAATGCCAGACAGCAAGGTATCTTACTGGTGCAGCAAGAGAGAAGCAGAGTAGTTCCCAGTGGAAGACAGAGTACATTGTTTGAAATAAGAAAATATGATATCAATTGTCCCGCGCCTTCAAGTCTTGGCATCAGTAATGAAGCAACTGTAAGTGGTACTGAGATTTCACATAGGGCTTTGAGACAGGAAGCACAGCAGATGCACAGAGCTGGTAATATCTGCAGCATCACAGCACTATTTGGAGCAAACAGAAAAGCCCCTCCAACATTGTTCTACAATCACTAATCATAATACACACCACAAAATCAGTCTAACATCTCCTTCTAAACCAAATAAAAAGTATTTGCCAAACACTTAAACAAATCTATCCGAGGCCACACATTTTAGCTATGATATTTAACAACAAAACAGTAAGTAACATTATTCCTTCGCAATTTCCAACCTGTGTCTTCAAAATGACCTGCCTAATTTCCTCTGAACATCCCAAGCACAGTTTCCTGCTGGCATGGGACTCACAGATGACAATTTTCAGTCATGCTGGTCTCATTTCAGCTCTGTTAGACGGCGGGTCAAAACAGGTCAGATACTGGAAAACCAGTCACAGCTATTGCTTTTTTTTTTTTTTTTTTTTTCCTCTTTTACTTTTCCATAAACAGCAGAGAAAACTGGCAACAAGCCAAATACTTATTTATAGACAACATTTATTTTTAGTCATTTATTTTTGTCACTGGAGAACAATTGCAGCTAAATGTACTTACAACTGTCTGGAAATCTATTTTTGAATCAACCTCTGTCAATGAAAATGTTTTTGTTGCTCTGTATAACTGTACCTACTCCTCTAAACACAGCTTACATCTAATAAGCATCAATATTTCCACAGCAATGGTGTTTGCTGGGGAAAATGCAAGTCCTGAGGTCTTTGCTTCGTGTTTTATGAAAAAAAAAAACAACAACAAAACCAAACCAAACCCTGAATTGCTCTGCATAGAGTTTTTCTTACGTAAACAACAGAGCAGAAAGGGAGCTTCAGGGCTGCATACTACTACTTGCGCAGACTGCTCTCTGCTAGCAGAGCCAAGCCTCTCACAGACCCTCTCCACATCAACTGCAGTGTGCTCCAAAAGCAGAACCGTTTGTTTCCAGTGCTGAACCAGAAAGGCTGTGGTTTCCCTACTATATTTGTTGCTTTCACAGCCAAAACAGCATGAAACAAACATTGTGCACAGTTTTCACAAGCTACTTTTACTGAATTCACACTTAAAATTTCATGTTCCTGCCATGGATTCATTTGTTGCTTGATAAAGCAATAATTTGTTTTCCCCGTTTCCCGTATCTTTCTCCTTGCCCTCTCACTTGATTTGTTCCACGTTCAGGACAAGATCCAAAATGCCTGCAGTCCCAACATGTTGGCCAGTTATTTATTGACACATGCTCAGGTCAACCTTCACAAGGTAAGAAATTTAGGTTTATCCTAATTTACCAACTGATAACCGAGTTGGAAATTACACACTTATGTAACAGGATGTCAGGCGCTCAAGCGCTGTTATTTCAGGGCCATGCACTTCATCCTGCTCTTACATTTCAGCTACCAGTAGAGATTTTGAGAACCTTCTATGCTGTTTACAGGGTTTAGAAGGATCTAGCTCCTGACCTAAACACCAGCCTAAAGGGACACAGAACAGCCTGCATATGCACAAAGCAGCTTAACAGGCATGATTCCTCACAAAACCCTTGCAGAAATGAGAGAATCATCGGGACAAAAAAATCAGGTAAATAAATAAATAATGATAATCCAGAGATCAGCAGTTAAAATCACTGAGCCTGGCCAATCCACCATTCCAGCCTGTCCAGATTCTAAGTGCTGCTGTGGTAGGTGAGAAATTACCCGCTATCTGGCTTCTAATTTTCTTGTTCCACATTTGATATTACTTTCTATTAAACAGATGACATAATTCCTCATCTTTCAAGCCACTGATTTTGCTATGTATTGACCAATGTAGTGACACCATCATCTTTAGAAGTGATGCATAGGCAGAATGCAATGCAAGCCTCACACATTCTTTCCCTCCCCCACCCCCATAAATGTCATAATGGCTTTTTCATTATTGATGACATCTTCAAATGTTCCTAAATGCATAGAGGTGGTTACTGGACCCAATTCTATCTAGGCCATTAGCTGTTTCTCTGATCATATCAAAATGCATCTCAATTCCCCATCTCCCTCCTTGCTACAATTGCTTCATCAATATTCATAAGATCCGAGAGCTTGATATTGATTACCGTAACTAATGGACTTATTATGCAAAGTCATCATGACCTCTGAAGCAGTTCTGCTTTTACAGCTTGTCTAGATGCCTGTTCATAGCATTTTGAAACATCGGTATGAGGCAGGAGCGGCACAAAATTCACAGCAGCTGATGGTGCTCACTTAGAATGGGCTTCCTCCTTGCCTGCCTGAGATGTCATACAACACTGAAAGCTGTCACATTATCTTAAACTTAACAGGAGCCCATGTTATCACACAGCAGAAAGGAATAGTTAATATTAACTGATCATTATTAACATTCATTATGGAAAATCAATCTCATCGTGCTACAACCTCCTGCTGCAGTCAGCTGAGTTATTCTGATATTTACATAATATTGAGCTCCTGCTAACCAAAATTATGGCAGTTATATAATGTCGTTCAATGTCATGGTGATTCTGCAAAGAAAAATCTATTTCAGTTGTCAGCAGCGAGGTATGCACTTGGCAAACAGTATCTAATGATAAGGTCTTATGCACAGTGTGTCCAAAATTAATAGCGGCAAGTATCCCTTTTTGGAAAGATAAGAATAAATTCAGTGCAACCACAATGCAAGTTGACTTCCTTGTCTCAAGAATAGCTATTTCTGGAAGAATTATATTTAATGAGAAATCGCTTTTAAAAATAAACAAATAAACACCTCTTTCAGTTTTATAAAGGTAAGGAATTAAAAGCTGCAGTTAGACAAATGTTTAAACAGGAATTAGAAATACTGTATCAAACTAAAGCAGTAACTCACAAGACTGAATGACCTAGAAGAAAAGCAAGTACATCATCAACTGGATCCTTAAAAAAATTAATCTTTAACTCAGAAATTATCATCCAGATGCAAGAATAATTTAGTGAAATGTAAATGGTTGAACTGCAGCTGTCCCATTACAGTGGGACACAATACAATATGGAATTATTACCGGCATGTTTTCTGTTAGCTTTATCTGACTACATTAAAATGGAAAAGAATTAATGCATATGCATTATCATGGTTCCCTCTCTTTGAACTGTTTTTTTGTGCATTAATAATTGTATATATCAAAGTTTCGATTACTGTCAAATTCATCCTCTTCTGCACCCTGGAATAATATTTCTCAGTCAAACATTGAAGTTCTCATTCATATTTCAACATTAAACCCAAATTTAATTTGAAGACTCCCAAAATAAATCTATAGACATTTCATAGTTTACATATACAGTTACACGAAAAATAGAACACGATCCCGTTCTTTAATCAGAATGCTGTTAAAGACTTATAGAAAACAAATGCACACTGGTCTTGGACTTGCCCAAGTGCATCAAAGTATAACAGGTTTTGATTACCTTGCTTCAATCTTTGTTCTAAAATAACCTAACCCAAACATAAGCTAGCTTCATGTACCTCAAATAATTCAGAGATACAGTTCCCACATCCACATACATTTGGTAATTGGAACATCTTGAAAAATCAGCATAAA
The DNA here is from genome assembly GCF_039878825.1 of Excalfactoria chinensis. Taxonomy (NCBI): domain Eukaryota; kingdom Metazoa; phylum Chordata; class Aves; order Galliformes; family Phasianidae; genus Excalfactoria; species Excalfactoria chinensis. Next base: position 80,366,736 of record NC_092827.1, read on the forward strand.
AGTCAAACTGAAATCAATTTAAATGAAAAGACTGAAGAAAAGGTGTCAGCCACAGTCAGAGCAAGAGATTATTTCACCTGAGCATGTATGGCAAGTGCATCCATAGCTAAACTGCTTGGATTAAAAGATGCCTTATGTAGCATGCACATCTTTAGAAGGAAGATTCAGGAGAACACTATATTTTTTACTTAAGCTTGGCTTTTACTATGTCTTAAGCATAGATAAGATAAGACTAAAGGCAAGTTTGGCACATTTCATGGAACCCTTCAGATAATTGCTTCAGAATTAGCTGAAACACACCAAAAATGACAGAAACAAGGGACATGATTTAGTGGAGGGTTATTGGTTAGGGTAGTATGGTTAGGTTGTGCTTGGACTTGCTGATCTTCAAGGTCTTTCCAACCTGAGCAATGTTATGATTCTATGATTCTATAATTTGCCTTGATCTCTGCATTATTTTCATTCCGTATATCAAAGGTATATCCACATTGTGCTGCTGAATTTTAAAGAGTGGCTCCCAAAAGTGTTTGTCTGCTTAGAATAACTCAGAGCTATGCCATTCACATTCAAAAGAATGGTGTAAAGCATCAAATCTGATTTTCTGTCAGAATTTTCCATTTTTGGAGCAATTAAGCAACGTAACCTATAAGGACAACTTTTTTTCACAAGATGAGGAACCCAAATTAATTATTCAAAGTACATACTTGCACTCCATTTCACAGTGAAATATCTACCAATTAGCAACTCTGTCAGCAAAAACTTAACGTTGCAAAAATTTTAAAGGTAGAACTATAATTAGGAACTGAGGATAATGAATCCAAATTTTATAACTTCAAAACTCTCACTTTTTATTAGCATTCTGGTGCATGTGCACAAACATACCAAGAGGCACCTTTGATTCATGTAACGGAAAAAAATCATTTCCAAAATGTAACTAGTATGGATGTGGTTGCAATTTATCACGTTAACTGTTAGTACTTAGATACAAGTTCACTGACATATATTAATGACTAAATTGTGATATCCTTATGACAACTTGGTTCATTCTACCAAAGAGAAGTACAAAGAATATGCTTGAAGTATTTATAGGATGCCAAGTCAATTTCAAGCGCATACTGGCGCAGGAACTACACAAAATAATGGCAATATGCAGGGAGGGCCTTTCTCTGGAAGCCAGTCCAAAGGAGGGAGCAGTAGACTATGGCTACACAGCACAGTTATTTTCTACCTCCAAAATAGGCTTGGTAAATAACACATTTGATAGAGAAAATCCTCAACTAGAAGACACTATTTCTCAACATAGTTACAACCATTAGCAAATTTGAAAGGATGAGTTGATTGAGATGCTCTTCACTTTGTGGTGCAACAGCTGTACATGGCCATCTGTATCAGTTGCTGAACACATGACCTACCCACTCACTGTCTTCACATCCATTGTTAGGTCCCCATAAACATTCAGCAAGCATCCATGAATGTCAATGATGCTTTTTTTTTTTTTGTTTTTTTTTTTTTCTCATGTGGAGGAATCCAATTCCACACCTTTGTTCCACACCCCCTTCCATGTCAGATGCCATTTGGTCAGACTGCCCCTCTGCTGCCATCTGTCACATGGCAACAAAATGTAATGTAATGGTGGTGGGAAGGTTCAATCTCTACTCCCATAAGACCAACATAATAAAATAAGTGACAATACTTTTGGAGCAGTCCTTATATAATCTTACTCTGCATTTGCTGTACCCTTTGGCACAAAGGCTTTCAGCTTCTGGTAAAATGCACTGTTAAATTCTTCAAGTGTAATCATATGAATGAAGTTGCCTAACATAATTTTGTGCCCTTCTGAAATGCTATCAGCCTCTTGGACATATTCTGCTTAGAGGTCCTTTAGATGCACCATGAATACCAGCAGAATAAAACCAGGTCATATATATATACAAATGGCACTAGTAAAAATAAATATAATGGTACACCAAGTTACTACTCCACTTTGACTCTGATCAAGGAACCTATGGAAGCTCTGTCTAACAATTAAGTGATTGCTAATTAATCTGCAAATTCACTGCTGACTTTTTCCCACTGTGGGAAGCCACAAACCTGATGTAAGTAATGGCAACTGATGACAAACCAAAGTATCACAAAACCGAAACAGCCCCAACATCATTTCTGCATTTAGTCCCTTGTAAATGTGCTAAATATCTGTAAAATCAAGTTGCACAAGTTCAGATCAAAATCATTTGTACAGAAGAACCATAGTGATGTTCAAAGCTAAGTCTGAGCTCTGAGGGTCATCACAAAACCAAAAAGAAGCTACACAAAACTTTCCAAAGACAGCAATAGACTTTGAAAAGTTACATACACTGACAAGATCTTTCATGTGCCTAGAACTAGGTACTGTTATTGCCCAGTAGGACCTACAGTCTGAATATTACAACAAAAAAAAACAGTACTTGATGTGGCACAATATGAAGCCACTATTACATTTCATATCTTCTATCAACAGCTTCTAGACCTCAAGATCACTCCATCCTTTCAACAAAGCTGTCCAAAAGGGTACAACACAGTCACAGAACCACAGAGGTTGGAAGAGACCTCTAGAGATCAAGTCCAACTCTCCTGCAAAGCAGGCCCCCTACAGCAGACTACACAGGTAGGCACCCAAGCAGGTCTTGAATATCTCCAGAGAAGAATCCACAACCTCCCTGGGCAGCCTGTTCCTCCAGTAGTCCAGTACTCCTTCACATATTGGTGTGGAACTTGCTGTGCTCAAGTCTATGGCCATTTCCTCTTGTCCTGTCCCCAGAGACTGCTGAAAAGAGGTTGGCCATATCCCTTTGACTCCTACACTTAACATATTTATAAACATTAATAAGATTGATTCTCAGTCTTCTTTTCTAATGGTTGAACAGACTTAGGTCACTCAGCCTTTCCTCATCAGAGAGATGCTTCAGGCCTTTTATCATCGTTGTGGCCCTCTGCTGGATTCTTTCCAGGAGATCCCTGTCTTTTTTTTGTATCAGGGAGCCCAGAACTGGGTACAGTACTCCAGGTGAGGGAGGATCACCTATTTTGACCTGCTGGCCACCCTCCTTTTAATACACTCCAGGATCCCTTTGCTCTTCTTGGCCACAAGTGCACATAACTGGCTAATGGCCAACCTGCCATCCACTAGGACCCCCATGTCCTTCTCTGCAGAGCTCCTCTCCAGCAGGTCATGTAACCCAAATGATATTTGCAGTTATTCCTTCCACGTGCAAGAAGTTCAGATAAGACAAGATCTTCCTGACACCAATGCAATGAACCATAGCCAAATTACTTTTTTAGAGATTCTTTCTGGTACATAAAGAATCAATTGATTAAATTTATATTATGAAAATCCTAGTTAACCTAATCCGTGCCATAGAAACTTTATGATATTTCAAAGATTTATGTTACCACAATATGCATGTAACAAAGTGAGAAATACAGTTTTAAAGAAACAAACATACACACACAACCTAAAAAACACAACAAAACAGAACTGGAAATGAGTTCAACTTCAGTAGGGAATGATCTGGTAGTCTTAAAAAGCAGAGATTTGTTGGCCTTGCTGGAAGAACAGACTTCTTGTTTCCTGCAGAAGCTCTTCTCATGAGATGGGTAGGTGGTCAAGCAACAGACCTTTTTCCTAAAGTTTTCAAACTTCTGCTAGAAATCAGAGTGATGGATCAGGTATTTGTAACTTATGTATGGGACAGCTTTAAGACAGGGATGTAACACTCCGTCAGAACACTGCACTGAAGTCCATTCTTGGCTTGGTGAAGTATAGCAATTCTCACAGGCTGTGAAGCCCCTCAAATCACATGAAAGGGGCCCAAGCATAGCTTTAGGCAACATGTGAAAGAGTAAAGAATCTATCACATCCATCCCTGACAGCAGTGATGAATGAACAACAACTCCACAGCATACAGAAAAACCAAAGAGCATTGGATAGCTTACAAATAGTCTGTGCTTTTAAATAACATTTGTTTTGACAAATCTATGGTCAAAGCAAGAATATTTTTTTCAACCATTTGTCTAAGGAAAAAGAGAAAAAAAAGCCTAGAAAGTCAACAGGTAAAACGAGTGAAGATGCTGATGACACAAAGAAGTGTTTGCATAAGCCCTAGAATCACCTAATCCTACTTTCCTACTGATAAACATCACAAAGCTGATGAAGTCTCACTGCTTCTGAAGTCCTCATGAAGGGCACAAGGGATTCTCCTTCCTCCACAATGCTATTTCCACAGAGACTTTAGAAGCAGAATTATTTTTGACATTTCTATTTTGACACTTCTGCTCCTCTGTGACATAAGAAGTCAATAGGTTTGAAGCAGGAACAGTTTTTCTTTATTAAGAATGAGGGGTGTAGACAGAGAAATGAAACAGCTTTGAAGCTCTGTCCAGATGGGGAATGTATATTGGGGTATGGAGGAAAAATGTGTGCTGCAAACCTTGAGAGAAAGAAGGCCTGAACAACATTTACTTTCTGAAGAGTGTTTTGTTTCAATCCATCCTTCAGGACTGACAAAAACTGTCAGTATTACCATGCAGATTTAGCACTTTAAAATGGCATCTACCTGGACATCAAAAGTTTCAGATTTCCTCTATGAGTTCCTAGATTTAGAACAGCACCTCCTGAAAGAAAGTGTTAATGTTCTTTGTAATAAATTCAGTCAAAAAAAAAAAAAAAAAAAAAAAAAAAGTCTTGTGCTATTTTAGCTTTCTGTTCAAATTAGTCTTAAAAAAAAAAAATATATATATTATTTTTGGTGATCAAAACTCATTACAAATGGCTGAGGAAGGATGGAAAGTAAAGGTTTTAACAAAACTGCATGCCTTCAGAGCTTCTAAGCAAGGTATTTTTTCTTAAAATTCCTCCTAGAAGGAAAAGAAAACCCACAATTTCCTGTCCTGTTCTGGCATCTTGCCTTTGAGTGGCCAATAATAACAGCCCAGTAAAAACAGACAGCAACACACAGGATCCAACTGTTTCCTCCAGATGCACCTGCAGATGTCTCTTTGCCTTATATGAGAAAATGTACTGCTTCTCTTGAATCTCTTTTTTGGAGAACAACAGTTTAAAGGAAATGCATTTAATTCCTTCAACCAGATCTCTGACTGATTGTATCAGCTTCTCTATCCCATTCTAGAGGTTATTTCACATCTAGAAGCACTCTGGGTGTGAACAAATGAAGTATGATTTTGATCCACAGACTGTATAAAACTTAGTACTGCAAAATTTCAGAATGAAATCACAGGAGTGAAGCAACTGAGATAGTCAGTTTAGATTAAGCATTTTAAAAACCTGCATTTGCTACTGAGGGTAGATGGAAAAGGCTTACACCTTTTCTATTCATGCTTCCCCTTTTACTACTCTTAAATTCCACTATCACTGAGAATTTTTAAGATAATACTAACAGTATCTTTGCATAACACAGGAAAACTTGTGTAACAGAGGAAAACTTGTAACACGCTTATAAGAATTAAGTTTCATCACAGCAATCCTTGCTGAAGATACATGGGGGAAGGCATCAGTCAAGCTACTTGCACTGAGCTAATGGTTTGGAAGAGAGTGAAGCAGAAGCATGTAGTCTTTGGGCTGCATGAGTGCTCAACTGGAAGACCTCCCATTCCTGGTTCCTGATTTGCAGAATACTAGGAAACAGCAGCAGAAACAAGAATGATTTGTTTAAGGTAAAACATCCTTCAACATGAAATGCCACCAGGCCGCAATGCTCAGCAAATATTTGAGCACTGCAGGTGTTACTGCATAGGAAAAGCACTGCACCAAACATGAGTGGGCATACAGTATCAGGAAATTATTGCAGTTCAGGGGATTGATAACTTTCTAAAATACAAAGAGAATGAGAAACATTCTTCTAACTATGACAGACATCAAAATCAGGCCGCCTGTTGCATTCTTATTCACTTTGAAACCTTTAGACCATGACCACATAAAACCAAGCCTTTGGAAATAGGTGGAAACCTGTGGTTTCTGAAACCTGATGTGTATAAGAAACATATAATCTCACATAGAAAATGCATACTTATTTGTTATTTGTTGCCCATCTTAAATACATATCTTGTATCATCTACAAATTCTGCTGTCTCACTTTTTTTTTCTTTTTTCTTTTTTTTTTTTTTCTGAAAGCCACAAGGGAAAAAGAGAATGTAATGACTTTTAAAATCCTAAAGGATGGACTGAAACAAAACACTCTACAGAAAGTAAATGTTGTTCAGGCCTCCGTCTCTCAAGATTTGCAGCACGTGTTTTCCCTCTGTGCCCCAGTATGCATTCCCCAGTTGGACAGAGCTTCAAAGCTGTTCCATTTCTCTGTCTGCACCCCTCCTTCTTAATAAAGGAAAACTGCTCCTGCTGCGAACCTCTTATCTTATTTTCAAATGTAAAAAGCAATAGAAAAAAAAAAGAAACAAACCAGAAGTAATCAACAGTCTTCATATATCTAAATATATTTACTCAGTAAGCCGTTCACTTGTGCAATATCACTTCTCAATGAACAGAATCATACTGTAAAAAGCTAAATATAAAATTATCAAGAGAAAACAATACTTTCTAAAGACGACCCTCAGCCTCAGAGCATCCTCTGAAGAGATCCTGGCTTAAGACAGTAATTCATAGAGTTCATTAACACCTAAACTAAATTTGTTTAACAAGACCTGAAACAGGTTGCTACAGCAACTTTGAAGTTAACAAAATCTAATATCACCTACTGACTACTTGGCAAATTAATAAGTTTCATAGAGCTCCTAAGAGCTCAAGGTTTATACTTTTTTATGCCCTCCTGTTCTTATTTATATCCAAATTAATTTTTAACCAATAATTTCAACAGTTATTATAAATACATTTTAAAAAATTGTTTTTAATATAGGATGTGCTATTATTACATAATTATTTAAAGTCATTGTAGACAGATTCAAGCAATCCAAAAATGAACACAACTGTATTTGCAGTTACCACAGTTCTTTAAGGAGCGCACTTCATAGCAGAAGAAAGCAACACCCTTATCACTCAATATCAATAATAACCAAGCAGAAGACATCTCTTCTCTGTCTAAAATTCTATTTAATTGGCTAAAACTTTGTGATGTTGCCTATGGGAGCTTCCTATTTCTCACTGTGAAGCCAGTGTATTTATTTGGTTCCAATCTGTGCATTTCCTTGGCTACACCCAAGAAAAGATAATGTCAGAATGAAGCTTGGTGCTACACTCACTCCATTTCCTTATTGCAACTGACAGCAAAGAGCAGTCTGAGCTGCGAAAATATCGCCTGGTATGCAGAATCCCAAAGCACATAAAACTTACCCATTGTTGGCTGAGTTGGCAAGCACTAGGGCAAGAAAACTTTCTGGATTAAAGTATACTGCATGCCTCAAGGTAGGACATACTGATACTACTTTTCAAGGAATTTACTAAGTATCCAAAACCAACTTTGTATTGCTAACTTTCTCAGCTTTCTCAGAAATCAGGAAGCAGCAGACAGAACTCACTGCTTACTCTGTATTTGCAAAATGATTTAAGGAAACTGAATCCAGTAACTAAATAACACAGTGAGCACTATGCAGCTTTCTCTAGCAATATGGACAGCATTCCAGGAGAAGACAAATTTAAAGGTCGAGCACTTTCCTCCTCAACAGTTTGGTTCTCTTCCACCCTGAATGTATCAGCAAGGGTGTTGTTTATAACAAAGAGAGTTTTTGTTTGTTTTTGGTGTACCCACAAGGAATTGCAGCTAGACCACCAACTGATTCCACACAGGCCACCCAAGTATTCTCCAATATCAAAAGCAGGAAAAGATTGTTGGAAGTCCTTTTTTGGGGGGGAGGGTTCTTTTTCTTTTTTCTATTTTTTTTTTTTTTTAATCTAAAAGTTTTGCTTTTTTATAGTATCAATGATAATTTAATCCAGCAAGACACACCAAGGATTCAGGGTTCCTCCTGTACATCAGAACAGAAGTGGTGCATAAAGGCAAGGGCTGTTTCAAGACAGGAGTCCTGATGGAATCCCTGCACTGCAGGCAGCATTGACAACACGGCACTGTTCTCCCTGGAGAGTCAGTTTTCTGTGCTCTGGGCAAATGCACAACTGCCTTTTATCAGCACTATTAGTTGTTACCATGAGAGAAACATAGGATAAAATCAGCATCTGTTACACTGCATAGTTACCTTAAATGTCATCCAACCACTGAAACACAGAGGGCTGGAAAATTACTTGGAGCAATATTGTGTTTTTGCATGTGCCACCACATTTTTCACTTGATGCAAATGCATTAAGACAGTTAATCAATGACAAATCAAAATCCATTCTCTGTACTATTGACAAATACAACTTTGTTTAGGTAAAAGCACTGTGTTGAATTACTTCAACCTAAACGTTAACAATGTATAAATTATAAACAATAGCATAACAAACTGCTGCAAGAGTTTTCACTTTTAAAAGTAGTTCTTCTATAATGTAAAGAAACTTGTTTTCTTCTTTAAATACATATTTCACATACCAATGGTCTTTTGAAGTCTCCTTATAAAAGTGGCTGAAAAGTAGTCAAGCAAGGATCTGAAGAACTGCCTTTCTACCTCCTCAAAACATACATGCTGCCAATTTCAAACCACCTTTTGCAGTTTGAAAAGATGTTGAGCTATTTTCATAATCAGCTGCTTTCTTCTTCAAGAGTCTTCAAGTAATGCAATGTGGAAATTGAACCATCTGTATCTTCCATTTGCATAAGAATAAAAGACACAGCAAAAATAAGTTGATTTGATGCCCTACATGAAATTAGTAATGTGGAAAATTCTATTAAGAACTAGCTGAAAATATTATAACTAATTAGCATTAGATGTTAATTAAGCTGCTGCTTTTTATCTATTTGCATCATAAACATAAACGTATACTAAAGAATGTGTACAATAAAGATTTGCATCTTGTACATCAGCAACCTCCACCTGCTCAATAAGGTATGTGCAGAGATTCAGCCATAATTCAATAGCTTCAAAATGAATTACCTTCCCATCAATATTATGATAAGAATTGACATCCCAAACTTGACTTTGTCCTCAAGGAGGTCACAGATAAAGCATGCTGCAGGTTTTAATGTGTCTCTAAAGAAACAAACTATTAACAGAAAAAGAGAAAAAGCTGCCTATGGCGGATCCTATGGGAAAAAAAATCTGAGAGCCAAATCTTTGTCTCAGCCTTTGTCAACAGCTAACAGGAAAAGGAAGCAGAGCAAAACAGAACATGGACCAATAGCTTTTCCTCTCAAGTGACAGAATGATTAGATATATATTTACATGATCTACGTAAGCAATTGAGAAATTCAGCTTTAAATTCACAGCACTTCAGATACAGATTATTCTACTGTTTTCATCTAAGATTATAATAAATAGCACGGAGCTGATACCTTTTGTTTATAGATCTGAACACCAGCTCCAGTGTCTTGCTCATAGAACATAGCTTTCTTCAGAGATCTGACCACAACTTGGTGGTCTAAGGTGAAAAATAAAGCTCTTGCTATTAGCCATAGGCTCTGGTGTATTGAAATGTAAAAAGCTTCTAATGATATTTCCTTCCAGAAAAAGGGCTTTCTTGTTAACAGAAGGAGTTAAAAGACTACGGTCAGTTACATTCCAACAAAGATATTATTAATTTCATGTATCATTTTTCTTCTCAGTGCCTGACTGTCTGAGTTAAGGGCTGTCTGCACAGGCATCATGAGAATTGATCTCAGCTCCAACATGCTTCAGTGTCTTTGCTACCCTATCTGCCTGATTCAGTTTTCCATGTATTTTTATCCCTGGCCACTCAATGGAATAATAGAGTAGTGCTCACACTCGCTGGCAAAACTGATATGTAGCATAAGTGATGATTGGTCCTAAGTCACAAATACCCTTCCGCTTGGGCAGCTTCCCAAGTCCTGTATTCACTCTCTCACTCATTACTTCTATAATCTTCCCAGTGTCAGAGGAATTACAGCATCTCTGCCTTGGTTTCCCCATGTATAAGTATATCTTCTGAAGATTTTGTAAAGCCTAATAATGCTACATATATAACATTCAATGAAGATTAAAAATAAAAAATAAAAAAATGCCATGTAGATGCAGCTATTACCGTACACAGGAAATCTTGGGCTGTTTTCCACAGCATGAACTATACCAGCAGAAGGAACAAGACCATACTGTCAAGATCATGGTTTATATAATACACTCTACCATAAAATTACACTACCTCATGTCCTGCAGCTTATTCATAAAACTATTTTCAGTAGCCTAAAATGACTGTAAAGCACTGGAAGTGCTTTACAAACACATTATGTTTTGCTGCAGAGTCACTTGCTGCTTAAACTTTAGCTGGATTTTCACGCTTCTGACTTGCAGAAACTCTTAGCTGTCTTCTGTTTTCCTTTTGGCCGTTTATTTAGTTTTCAGATAGCTTATTTAACTTTTGCCACAGACAATATAAGAATTCTAGGCCATAAACAGAAACAGGAAGCAAAAGTAGATAACCCAGTCTTAGAAAACAGTGTTATTATTCAGAAAACAATTTAAATATTGAGATGTAGCCATCTTGATTTCAAATAAAGGAAGTGCTTTCTCTGGAGGTTTGTCACCAGCTATGATGGAAATACAAGATGGACATAAATTGCTTGGATTTTCTTCACTCAAATGAAGAAGAACATAGTGGAGCAACAAGGCACAAAACAGATTGGAAATGGGCACAGATATTTCAAAGAGAGCACAATATGGTGCAATAGCTCAAAACTGACCAGATTAGTAATGGTCTATTTTGTGTACTCAAGCATTTTCCAGTTAAGAGAGTTTATTATCCGTAGGAAGAACCCAGACAGGCACAACAATAATCTAGAATTACAATTGTGATTTGAACACAGAAAGAATGCATGCTACATCACTATAAATAAATATACAAATGCTATTGTAATTCTTATTGATTATTAGTGCATTTGATAAAATGGTGATGGAACTGTATGTTTTTCTGATGCAAGGTACTAAACATACTAACTTTATCCAGGTACTGGATAAAGGAGTATTTCAGTACAGTTACAGTCAATTGTTTAAAGAACAAAAACACCAACATATAAATGCAGAATAATTTCACTTTGCATCTTTCTTATGGATATAAAATCTCCTTGTATCTGGATTTTGCATATGCAAATAAGCACAGTATAAAACTGAAACACTCGCTTGTCCAAGATCACTCCATCTGCCTCAAAGTTTGTAAATAATTGCTCCTATTTTCACTGATGGGACAACTTTAAAAAATATTTTTAAAATATTTTAAAATGTCTTTTCTATGGTAAGTTTAATTTTGTTTCTCTAAACTGGATGGTCTTTTGACAATGGGAGACTGCAACCTCTTCATTCCTTTTTCTTCCTTCCTTCCTTCCTTCCTCCCTCCCTCCCTTCCTCCCTCCCTCCCTCCCTCTCTTCCTTCCTTCCTTCCTTCCTTCCTTCCTTCCTTCCTTCCTTCCTTCCTTCCTTCCTTCCTTCCTTCCTTCCTTCCTTCCTTTCTCTCTTTCTCTCTTTCTCTCTTTCTCTCTTTCTCTCCTTCTCTCTTTCTCTCTCTCTTTCTCTCTCTCTTTCTCTCTCTCTTTCTCTCTTTCTTTCCCTCTTTCTCTTTCTCTCTCTCTCTCTTTCTTTCTTTCTTTCCTTCTTTCTTTCTTTCTTTCTTTCTTTCTTTCTTTCTTTCTTTCTTTCTTTCTTTCTTTCTTTCTTTCTTTCTTTCTTTCTTTCTTTCTTTCTTTCTTTCTTTCTTTCTTTCTTTCCTTCTTTCCTTCTTTTCTTTCTTTCTTTCTTTCTTCTTCTTTCCTTCTTTCCTTCTTTCCTTCTTTCCTTCTTTCTTTCTCTTTCCTTCTTTCCTTCTTTCCTTCTTTCTTCTTTCTTTCTTTCTTTCTTTCTTTCTTTCTTTCTTTCTTTCTTTCTTTCTTTCTTTCTTTCTTTCTTTCTTTCTTTCTTTCTTTCTTTCTTTCTTTCTTTCTTTCTTTCTTTCTTTCTTTCTTTCTTTCTTTCTTTCTTTCTTTCTTTCTTTTTTCCCTATGCATTCTGTTCATCTTATCAAATGTGAAACCTACAAAAAGTGGTGACTTGGATAAGCAACTCCACGCCTCACTGTCAGCATATAAAGGCAAGTTAATTCACTCCATAGTATTTGTTTGAAAAATAGAAATATTACAATTTGCAGAGATAATTTCTGCTAACATTGAACATATAAATAGAGAGAAGTAGTTTCCCTGGACTGTGTAGTGGCTTCACCCCACAGCAGTCAATTGCCCATTTCAGCAACCTTCCCAAGAGAAACCAAAACTCCACCATTTTGTTCAACTGATTCTATCTTACATGTAACTGCTAATATTTGTTATAACTATAGCAAGCTTTAAAGATGCCTTGCAGGAAAGGATTTACAAGAAGTTACAGCTCCAAATAACAATATCCCAGCAAGAGTCAGTGTTGGCTGGGCAGGGACTTCAGACTTTGGCTGCTTTGCACTTCTGGAAATGAAGTTGGCAGGAAGTGGAAGGGGAAGTAACACACACCGGGACTGGATAAGCAGCACAGCAGGAAGCAAGCAAACGCAGTAATGGAGAAGTCAGCAAAATAACGAATTCAGCCAAATCTTAGAACTAATGAGGAGTAAAGGAAGCTTGACTTTGATTCTTAGTTGTAAATCTAAACAACATGATTAACAGTCATCTGCTCTATCTCTTATTGAAACAAAGCATAAAGCAAGCCTTGTTTGGTTTAGCACTCAGAGCAGAAGACATCACAACTCATGAACTGGTGCAAAGAGCTGCAAATAATTAAACCCTACATAAGCAGACAACCACGGGACAGAGTCTGGCTTTAGCACCTGCAGAGGCAGAAAGCAGATGAGATTTTTAAAAAGAATTTAAGTGAGACAGGTAGTTGCATACCAGTGGAACTAATGAACAAAACAAAGAAAGCCTCAGTTCCCCACTGCCTTGAGACCACAACTTTTCCACTGACTTCTCTAGGAGTTATCAAGAATAGATGCTACATGAAAAAAAAGAAAGACAATGCCCTGTGGACATACTAGAGTAAGCCGAACTTATGCAAACAATGATATCACGTGCTTTACTTGGGCATTAGAGAGTTCTTCGGTACTACACTTTTAACACCTAATGAGGGTGCATAATCCTATTAAACTAGAGATGAACTTATAACAGTCTGACTTCTGTTGATTTTAATAAGTTTTGACATTTTACAATTGATTTACATGCAGTTCTGCTTGCATAGAGACTGCTGAAGGGAAACAACTTTTAAAACTGAAACAACAAAATTAAAGGAAAACATCTTTTCATCACAATTACTTAAGTTTTGTACCATTTCTTACACAGTGACCTTCTGAAAAGGCACTGATTACTGAGCAACAGAATTGCAGCAGTAGATTTCCAACATATATGTGTATATATGTACACATACACACACACACACACGTATATATATATGTTCAGAACACTGTAAAGGAATCACTTCCAGCAGGAATTACCTAACCTTAAACAACACACTTTAAGTTCAGTTCATCTGTGAAAGATGTATCCAAACCTACAAAGTCATTCCTAAACTGTTATTTGAAGAAGCAGGGCTAGAATGAAAAAGAGGGCAAATACTTAGTTGGGTACCATGAAGTACTAACAAAATTTATATCCTACTGAATTTAACAATGCCATTATTTAACTTTATTCTCACAATGAGGAATCCTTAGCAGAAACTTCCATTTTCTAATTAACAAATATTTCAGCCACATGTCTCCCAGGAATACAGAACATAAGAATGAATGAAAACTCAACATCAAAACCAGCAAATTGAAAAAATAGATTCCAGATGTCTATGGACTGATTATTTTCTTAGTCTTTTTAGAGTAGGTATGAAACTGGAAGGTTGGACTCTTTCCATGTTCTTTTCCAAATCTCTTATTGATGTAAAATGTTCCAGTGGAACTGGATTGACTTCATAAAAACCAGAGATGAAATACTGGATGCCTCACATTATCCAAATTTTCTCTGACAGAAAATGCTGCAATAATTTCCCTTTCATCTGTGTTATAGCACAATCCAATCCTCTTGAAGTCTTCTCTGCACTCCTTTAATACTGCTAACTTCAGAAGCAGTCATGTTGTTGAAGGAATCACTTTTAGACTATAATATAAATAAAATCCTGTGACACAATAGCCAAGACTTCAACAGCATCTGGTATATGCAACTGAAAACAGAGTTGGATAAAAAAATTAATCCCGATATTTTATTTAGTTAAAATATGTGAAAAGGTGCAGTTTCTCAAATACATCTTTTAAAGCCTCTATATTTCCTGTATAAACAGTAAAGGGAAACTGCTTTCTTTACACTTACTACATGTTAAAATAGGAATTAGGAATTCTGTACCTTTGAAAAATACTACTACTGCATAAAAACCAGTGTAGTCTGTCTTGGACAGTATTAGTTGCACCAGGTTATCTATGAATGATCTCAGGACTCTTAAAACTTTTCTTTGCCAAAGTCAGTAGCAATGAAATGAAACACTCCAAATACTTTCTATGGTTTGTTATGCTTAGCAAAGCTGGCACAGAGGAAAGTTGTGTGTATTTCCTTCTCGAAATCTTTCACTGAGTTGCTGTTCTTAGTTTGTAAGCATGCCTCACAATCCAAGTTTTCAGTCCAGCTCATGCTAAGAACACTAATGATTCTTCTTGAACCCAGGATTCACTTGATATACGGACAATCTGAAAAGCGTACAGAAACATAGGCCATACTCTTATAATTCAAGCCAGCCTTTCTAGAGCAGTGTAAGAAATCTTTAAGTAATGAGAACTGTAAAAAGAGTAGAGACATGAAAAGCAGGGTCACATTCCAGTGTGCCAAACAGCTTGGTAAACATAGAAGGAAAGTCTATGATCATACTTCAGAGAAGATATCCAACAAGATGCTACTGACTTATGTAAAATCTCCTTCCTCTTCTCCAACTCGAAGAATGAGATATGCTGCCCTTATTTAACCTCGTCAAATACTGAAGCACAGATAAGTGAAATGCTTAATCTGACCAGGAGAAGCTAAATAACTTTCAGTGATATATGCATTATTTTGACAGAAATTACTTGGATGTACCTCCTTAAAATAAGAATATGGTTTCTGACAATGAATCCATCCCAAGTATGAAGTAGTAAATATATACAATGAAGTAGTAAAATATATCTTATGCATGCTAGATGCCTGACCTTTCTTGAACATGCAAAATTTACACTCACTAACAATAAAGAGCAAGAATGATAGCATTAGTTAAACCTATAATTATAAACTTTTCATCATCGAATGCTGAAGACTGTCAGTAGACACTTGAGGTCTTTCTTCCCCACTCTTCACCATGCCCCTTCCAGAAGATTAATTCAGTAAGTACAACCAGCAAATCATGTTAATCAGCAATGGATTCTTAACAAACAAAAGTAAAAACCTAAAAGTTAATTCGGGATTCTGAAATAGGAATAAATTGTATCTTAATGACTGCAAGTGCATTACATCTCCTTTATTGTTTTTTGTCTACTTCAGTTCTACAGGCAGTGAACTGAGAAAATGACATGAATCTCAATCTCAAGTCCTTTTCCAGGATTTACCAAGCTTCCACTTATTAACGGTAGCCTTGCAGCACAATAGTTAGAAGTACTCTTGTTTCCCAGTGTCAAGATGGCAGACATAGAGATCACTCCAGTAAATCAGAAAGGAAAACCCTTATCACTGGAATTTAAAAGCAACTGCTATCTAAATGTTGCTTACAGCATTTCTTTTCAATGAGAACTCTTGCTTCCTTTTTTCTCCCTACAGTACATTCCCCATGTTCTTCTCACACAGATGTACAAAACTCTGAAGTATTTGTGACCTCTACTTCTGAATATAATATTCATTCACCGTGTAGTGGTGGTAAGCTATTTACTTAATCAATTGAAATGCACAGCACTATTCTTGCAAAGAACTCATTACTAAAGGAAAGCCTCAAAGCTGATCTTAGTATTCTGACCTCTAATTCCAAATGTTTGTTCATGTGAAGAGAAAAAAAGTAGTCATCTGAATTTTACAGAGCCCAAGATAAAGTCCTTATCAGGAGAACCGTACTGTTAAATTGGCAGTCTTTCAAAAAAGAAAACAGGATAGATTCACTTCTTTGTCATACAATAATTATAGACTGCGCAATGTTTTTAATAAAGACTGAAGTAGATTTTTTAAGCACCCTGATCAAAATCTGAAATTATGCTTTCATGAAGTTTCATCGGGAGTTTAAATGGGAAAATAAGTTTTCTTCTCTTCTAGTTCTTTCTTGTATTATGATATTCTCATGCAAATGTAAGCAATTATATTGCTCTGAAAAAGAAATACAGCTGTTTTCAGTATTATAGCCAGAGGTAGCCTGCCTAAACAACTGGTACTTACATTTACTACAGAAAATTCAAGAACTGTAACAGAAGACTTTTACTTTAAGGGACACCATTTGCAGATGAGATTTCCAAAATGATGGCATGAAAAAGAAAAAACTAACAACAGAAAGTACACCAAAGATTTTTTTAAAACCAGTGAGTCTAGTAAAATAAAAGCATATGCTTGTGAATTTACTGGAAAGATAACAATTTCCTGGTACTGATCTGGGAATTATAAACAGAGAATTAAGAAGAAAGGGAGTATGTCTCAGTGCTTCTTTACAACACTGTTTTATAAATGAGCCTTACTCCCAACAGCACCTTGTTGGAAGAAAAAACACTGATGAAAACTGGAGCTAATAAAACACAGATTTATTCTGGTTGTGTATTTTGTCCCAGATTCGGATACTGATTTGCCATTTATTAATGGCTAAGATTAGTGTGTGTTACAAAAATTATACCTTCCAGTTACTATAGGGGAAATTGTGAACCACATGGAGTAGCTAAAAGTGCAACTTTCAGTTAGTTCACTTAATAAATTGTTTCTGAAGATTAAAATCTATTCTACATTATTTTGGATATCACACAACACATTTTTAAGGAGAAACACTAAATAAAAATGGCAGAAAGAATGAAAGGAAAATGAAAGTGCTAGCATGAAAATGAACAGACAAAGGACTAATCAACATTTAAATCAGAGTATTTATCTCTGCTTCAATCATCGCTCGCAATACTTTCCTTAGAATAGGCCCTGTGAAAATCCAGATGATAAATGGACTTGAACTTCCTTGTACAGCCTTGCACCTTGCATTCTCTGTATTTTTCTTTAGCAAATCCTAAACTTGCAGCTAACATATACATGCTCAGTTCATTTATTTTCACATGCAGAAACTGCCCACTACAGTGGCAAAATATTTTTTTCCTGTTCATGGGTAGATAGCATGCATGAAAAGTTTGTAGTAGAGGAAAAGGAAAAAAAAAAATAAACTGAAGAAGGGGTAATGGTACCAATAGAAAATGAACTGCACAGTTTCAACCTCAGTAACCCAAAGGTAACTCCTATTACATACTATGCACAATTACACGAGTATTCCTATTCTTTCAGCCAAATCGCATCAGCAGGGAGGTGAGGAGGAGCGACGGATCTTGGGAAAGGTGAAACAAGAAAGATTTGCAAGTCTATAAAACTGTATTCTGAAAGTACCACAAGTGTGAGTACAGTATTTATACTAATTTCTACCAAGATCCATTTGCAAAAGGATTTCTGAGAACATGTTATGGTTAGAGGAATCATTAAAGAAGAAAATAAAACAAAACCACATCACAACAGTCTGGGAGAAGTTCCAGTGGATTCTACTTTTGCATTATACAACCCACATGTTTAGTGACCAACAAATCTTGAAGATTCATCACAAAGACTATTAAATTATGAACTCATCTGCATTTATAAAAGTAATAAGAAAAGGTTTCTGACTATTCAAAGGTAACGTGTAGAACCTGGCCAATGTCAGAACTACTGCTGTCTTATCTGCAGCTTTTAGCTACCTTTAACATAGAATATTTTTAGTTATTTGACCTAGTAATCCTCACCTATAAAGTATTCAAATTATAATTATTTTTTTTTCTCCCATACTATGAAGAAAAACTTAACACTGAAGAAGATAAAGAAATCCATATCTAATGATAGCAAGTGCCAAGAAGTATAATCAAGTCTAAGCCCCTCCTTACAGTAGCCACATTCACTAATGACAAGGTTTTTCAATTAATAGGTGGCTTAATTACTCTCATTTGCATCTCTAATTGTTAGGACACTCACTCTACTTCATTAGTATTGTCCCAAAATAAAAGTAGTATATTTTGCTGATTTAAAGTAAGAAGTACTGTTTCCTTGGGTGCTTTATCTTTACTACAATTTACTACAGTTCCAAATTATACACCATGAATATCGTTCATTTCCCCTAGGCCTAAAGTGCAAAAGACTGAAACTATTTAAGATCCTGTGGCAAATGAGCACAGTTAATGCAGGTGTTTTTTAGTTTTCTTGGAAATCTAAGTCAGAATAGAGGCTATTACCTAAGAAACAATGACAGTACTTCCCAGATAAATGATTATTTTAAATAGTTTTTAGAATACAGAACAACGTTTTACCTGTGCTTAACATATTACCATTCTTTCTTTTATGCTTATTTGCAAAGAATTCGTGGAATAAATATTCAACTGTATGCAAATTTTGAACCTCTATTGAAAGGAACTTTCTTTTCTCTGTTTCCAGCTGTACTTATAAATATTTAAACCTTT
The DNA here is from genome assembly GCF_039878825.1 of Excalfactoria chinensis. Lineage (NCBI taxonomy): Eukaryota > Metazoa > Chordata > Aves > Galliformes > Phasianidae > Excalfactoria > Excalfactoria chinensis. Next base: position 80,385,496 of record NC_092827.1, read on the forward strand.
CATGCCTATACTTAAAAAATATATCTTTTGAGACTCCATCTGTTTTCATTACTGAAAATCTCAAATTTGGAATATAAAATTAGATTTTTATGCTACACTGAAGACAGTAAACATTTGGTTAATAACATTTAAAAGGGTTGTTAACATTCACAAAACTTTCACAATCTCATGAATATGTGGAATGGCCAAGAATGGAGTTAGAACCATCTTTAACTTGTGCAGTACCACATACATTAAGCCTCAGATCAACTAATCAAAATGGACTGCGCTATAACATTTTTCTCAATGATAATAACAATAAACAGAGTTGACTATTTCTGGAGGGGCAAACAGGTGAAGATTGATTCAGAGCACACTACTGAGCCAACTGCAACTAGGTAGAGCAAGAAAACAAGAAGATCTTATCAGAGTATAAGCACTGTGTTCTATGAAGTGCAATGAAATAAAGAAACTCCAAAACACAGACATGCATGTAAACTACAATATTAATGTATTTTCATACCATATCTCATCCTAGACAATGAGTGATTGGTTAATCTATGCCTACTGTGTCTTATGAAATAGACAAATACAGATTTCAAAAACTAGATGTTTTTTATTCCAAATGTTGTTACTAGCTTATGTATGGAATGGAAACAAAAACACCAGTACAGTTTTTGATCTGATAGCTTTCACATTTTAAAACCATCCTACATAAATGCAGTGGTAATATTAAACATGATTATTCCAAAGGTCTTGAATTATTTTGTAAGGAAAAAAGCAAAGAAACAACACAAAATGTATGTACCACATAAGTGGAGATAAGACAGACATCATTTTGGAATCACGATATGTGTATGATTCACTATTTATTATTTACTATTACAGTCTTATGTAATTTTCCTTTAAAAAGTACAAACTTACAGTACAAGACAAAGGAGTCTTTAAAACTCCCAGTGTCTTGCTTTCTGTGAAGCACTTGTTTTGGCAAATAGCTAGAAGCCTGCCAAGAAAAGGTCATCGATCTTTGCCTGAAAAACTCAAGCCAGCTTTGTACAGTAAGGCCTATTACAAACACAATGCTTACCAGATGTTCCATCAACTAGCTGGATGCAATCCAAGGGATGGCTACAAGTCCATGCAAAAATGTTCATTGGGAAGGTATTTGCCACAGAAATTGCATAAGCACCCTTTGGAGTGCCTGTTCACTGAGCATTGCAGTTCAGAAGTGTAGTGCACCAATCTACTGTATTGTCACCAAGTACTGATCTGCATTTGCATTAATTTCTTTAAAGAGATCTAGTTAGTATGTAAGATTCATTTTCCTAACCAAATTTCTGTGCCATTACTGAGGACAGAGTAAATTGTGCGTACAAAGAATTTTACATGGATTGTCACGCTATTATTTCAATTGTCCTCCATTAATTCTATTATCATTTGGGTAAAAATGGGCACACACCTGTTTTCAGATGCTAAGCTAACAAGATATGAAGTTTTGTCTCAGAATATACAGCTCACCTACCCCATAAACATATAATCATTCACAAGTGTTAGAAAAATTAAATACCTACTGACATTAAAGCTGCTTTCCCAAATCTGCTAGATTAAGTTAGAATTTTATTTCAGAATTGTTTTGAATCTTCTAGTTGAGAATCATAACCCTCAGTTTTCTATTTTAGCATGAAAGTACGCTTTGCCTTTATAATAGCTGTAATATTCTTCTTTGTTAAAATTTGTTGATTAATAAGCAACAAAACCATCAAGAATCTCAGCTGGTTTTTGTTCGCTTGCTTCACAACAGCTGACTAGAAACTCATGATCTGACTGAACAAAGATTTCGTACAGTTGTAAATGTTGTCATAAAATAAGTGACTAGCTCCAAGAAATAAATTCATTCTTGAAATAAGCTTTCACGCTTTAACAAAAAGTAATTCTAAGAATAAATCAAATAAAATCCAAGAGAAAAGACATTAGTAATAATTTTGATTTATGCTGCCTAAGAGGAGAGAATGAATGCATAGCAGAAGAAAAGATTCAAAAATTAGAATTTAAGCTTCTTTTATGCCCTTGGTTTTATCTTTTTTGCCTCACCTGTGGTTTGAATCAGTTCTGATCTTTTGATGCTAAAAACACGAGCAGTTGAATAAGAAAAGAATTCCCAAATCCTACTGACATAAAACCAAAGCTTCAAAGGAAATAGGTTCTCAGCTGGCACAATGTATAATGAATTTTGAAAACAGAGTTGCTGGTTATGTTTAAAGTTGGCTCTCACACTACTGCTTGCTCTGCTTCTATGAAACAAGAAAGTGTACTGGAAGAAAACTGAAAACACTGTAGTATTCTACCTCTGCCCAGGTAGTGAATGAACTCACTGCAAGCAGAATCCATACTGAGACAGAGCAGAGGAGGGCAAATGTGTGCCTAGTTTCTCTAGTTATATATTTTGCTTCATATCAAAAGAGAGGAAAAGCTATAAAATACAGTCACTACAAAGTTTATATCCCCAAGCAGAAAATATTCCTTACAGAGAAAGCTGCATGAGTGGAGAAGTTCTAACTCATAAATCTACCTGAATCAAGTGACTGAAGTCAGAAACCATACCTCAGCACTGACAATTCCGTTTGGCCTCATTCAGATTGTTCCAGATTATTTTAACTCTCGGAAAAAGCCACAGCCTTGAGTCTAAAAGTATGAAGCTCTAGTGCTTTGCTGAATCTAGGTAAACAGTTTCCCAGACATCAAGCAGCATCCTTACACCTCATATACTTTACATTTTATCCCTGGAGGAGGAAATCTATCTGCTTCAGTGCCACAACAGATACGTTTGAACAGAAGATTCCTGCTCCACCCACCTACTGCACAGAACTAGCAGAGACTTGTCCGGGTTCTGACTCCCTGTTTGCTTCTCCCTGGCCTCTGTAACAGTAACCACCAAAATCCTCTGGCTCTTTCTAGCACAATTCCAACACATCACCTTCATCTATAACATTAAGATACAGAGGAAGATAAGGACACATGCTGCACGCTCAAATTCTGAGTTCCAAAATAAGACAGTTATTAAGTGACTCTGTGCTTTTCCCCCCTGTTTTTAGCATAAATGTGAGGGTTATGGGTCACTACACTGTAGGTTCTGCTATAGCATGCGTCAATCAGCAATATTTGCACTTGCAAACCAAAAACCTTTGGGTAAAGGAGTTAAAGAACTGGGGAAACTCTTCTACACACATATTTTGCCTTAAATGTTGAATGTGTGACCAGATGTAATGACTTAATGACCTAATGACACTGTTTGATATATCAAAGCAAAAATCCAAATAATCAACCTAAACAGCATCATTTTTATTCACTGAATACTACCATTATTTAATCCAACATGCTTTATTGTAAAGCGTGACCTTAAAATCTTCACCCTGTTAAATGTAAGTGCCTTACAAGCAGACAAATCTGAGCAGTATAACATACCTGAAGATGTAATTTTTTGTGAGTATGCAGTTTGTAGACATTGCCCAGAATTTACAACAGGTTGCTTTTTGTAGTACCTACCACTTCCAGCATGAGCTGTGGCACTGTATCGAAATTTAACTGCCCATTCTAAAGTGAAGAATCTTTAATTGTATAGAAAGGTATTTTTTTTAGTCTGAATCTGAGCATCTAACAAAGATTAATACTCATCACAACTCATTAGACATACTAAGTAGGAAAAGTCTTGCATTGTTCTTAAGTTTTAATTACTTATTGTCTATAATAAACACAGGTAGAAAAACCTCACAGCCTGTCAAGGTTATTATGCAAATCATTCTGCATTTACTGATTCAATACTGACACATTACAAATGGAATTTAATTTCTGAGATGATAGAGAACTACCTTAAATAACTGGATATATTATACACGAGCCAATAATTCCAAAGAAATAAGAAATCTACAAATGCAGCAACGAGGTCACAAGTTTTAAATATAGTAGCATCTGTCTTTCCGACTATATAAAACTGAGTGTATTGAAAATGTTTTCAATCATTCCTCAGGCAATTTACCTTCTTCCCATTTGACTGCCATCTGCTATCCCAGCTTATGAATTGAATCACAATGTCATCGCATTACTTATGTTTTAAGCATTCAAACTGTATTTGGATCTCAGTCAGCTAGCTCCTAAATATTTCTGAAATCATTCAGAAAATTTCATGCACAAGATTTTATGAGCACTGAAATAGATCAAAAAAGTACTGCCAAGCATGTCAATAAAAAAGTCAATGAGTGCACTTTGGCCTAGAAATAATGTCTATGCTACAGCAGCACTGAATTAGTATAGAAAATCAATATGACCTTGGACACAGATCAGCAATGAAGAAACAGACAGCATGTTTTATAAGAGCCTCCTGTTCATCCAAACACTAATAAGGAGACACGCTCTTATCCATAGCCCTGGTAGAAGCTGAAGATGTATGGGACAAAAAACCTTTGTAATCATTACACTGAATTTGTGAAGAAAACAGAATATATTCGATAGACTTTTCCCAAGACAATTACTTACAAACACCAATCTATTATAAACATCTTTCTTACAGCCATATATATACACACACTGTAATATATATATATTATATATATATACGTGTGTGTGTGTGTGTGTGTGTGTGTATGGATGTATATAGAGTTACCAGATGTTTGGTTAATAGCAAACTTGACTGATCATGTTTGCAAGTCTGGCAAAATATCTGTCAGTGTTTTTGAAGTGCTTATTCTTTAATATGGATCCTACGCGCTTGCATTTTGTGCAGTACAAAGTTCAATGAAGTTAATAAAAAAATCCAACGAATCCTCTTGCACACTGTGTCAGGCCTACAGAAGCTATGCTTTTTCTGTTTGACTGTAGGGTTTTCTTTTTAAAATACCCTTTTTAAGTTCTCAATGGACAGTTACTTATCAACACTGAAAGAAATCCAATAGAAATACTAAAATTATAACCAAATATTTCTGTAAATGGACTTCACTAATTACCTGTTGCATTTATTTTAACCTATAAATAGGTACCTTAATTTGTAACTGTACTGGGGAATTTTCCACTGACACCGCTGTTTGCATCCATGGGGAATACTTGCATATTTACCCCAAATATATAGAACTGTTTTAAATGAAATAAGTCTCTAAAAGCTAAATAACCTTGCAGATCAGATTTGGTATAGAGAGTGTAAGGTGCTGGGCCACAATTGTAATGAAAACAGTTATAGAATAATAGAATGGATAGAGTTAGAAAGGACTTCAGTTCCTATTCCTTTAGCACTGGTGTACTGCCACCAAAATGGGGAATATATAAATGTATTTTAAGAACTGTTTGTTCTCCCTCTTTTTTCCATATCCAGATCAGCAAAACATGCTAAACACTTTTCAGGATTGGTATGGAAAACACACTATGGTGATATTTGAGTTTTTGCAGAAAATCTGAAATCCTAAGTTTAGAGAACATTATCTTCAGTGCGATAAACAGTTCACTTTGCATTTCATTTTCAGAATGTGAGCAAGACAGTTCCTACTATGGAATTTACAAAAGATTGCTAAAATGAATAGCTACTCACCCTCCCTCTCAGTGCAGAACAAACATCCCAAAGCTATAAGCGAGACTTAAAACAGCATTAGTTAAAACAAAACAAAACAAAAAAGTGATGATAAAAACATTTCTGCTGGGCTTGAGTTTTATGCAGCTTGTCATCCATTTCTTGGATTTGAATATTTGTGCTTTCCAACCCTTTTCTGCTTCAACTTCTAGAAATGAATGGGTGCAAGTTCTAAAAGGTGACATTTTCAGAACAAATCCAAATACCTTTGAACACTGAGAGTTGGCATTGCTGCAAGATATCCATCTAAACCATTGGGCTTTTCAGGCAGCTCACAAGTACAGTGTTACTACTACAGTAGAGCTACTTCTCTAGGCAGCTTCTAAAGGAAGCTTTGCAATATAGGAAATGACTCTATAAGTGCCTGTGGGTTTGTAGCTTGTCTTCAGAATAAGAGAAAAACTGCAAGTAGCAAATCCAAGAGCTCAACCCTTCTTTCAGTAGTTTAAAAATACATCCCACATGTCCATGCTGGTATCTAACAGAGTCTCAATAAGTCTAGCAATGTGACAAGGAGAGGCAGAAGTACTCTTTACCTCCTTTTGCAGTCTCTCACATGAAAGTCTGTGAATGATTTCACTTAGTGTTAGAAGAAGTTGTGTGCTATTGCTGAAGAAGTCAGCTCATAACAATGAGCTGTTATTATTATTTTACCATACAACTGAAAATAGTGCCAAGGGATGAGCAATCTGGCGGCTGTGATCATGGGACAATTTAATTTTAAGAGGCATATGGTAATGATGTTTTCTGTCGGTATCACGTAAAAAGCTTAAACTATTGAGAATATGAGCAAGAATGTTTCTTCTTTATCCATTTTTTAGGACCATACATTAAAAAAATGAACTTACATAGCAGTTTATTCACATAAGAGATGAGCTGCAGAATTAGGGCTGTTGATTCTTAGGGGCAACTTAAGCACAGGCAAAGATTTCTGCCCATATTAATGAACTAATCTAATTTACCAAAATAGAACTGCCATCTTAAAATCTTGTAGAAGTGCCAAATAACTGAAGCTACATTATTCAAAGCTGGTAATTTAGAAATTTCTTTTATGTGATACATGCAAGTCCAATTTGCAGTGCACAGAATTACAAGACAATATTAGTTTCTAAGAATGCAGTACATCCCAATGCCTGCTGTCCTTTTATTGCCTATTCCATGACCTTTTTAAAAAAAACAACATAAGAAACATGCCACATGATTGTTTCTCCCAACTCAAATTATTGTCATAGGTTGTTGGTTGTTTTTTGTTTTTTTGTTTTATTTTTTTTTTAAGTGATGCTTTTCCCCCTCAAGAACATGATGTGAAACAGTGAAAATAACAGGATTTAAAAGATTCAGGAGGAAGCTTCTGAGACTACACTATTAATTTTATGCTACCATACATTCCAAAGCTAGGCAAGCTTGGGTTCCCAAACACACTGATAAACATTAAGCTACATTTACAGAAGTAGTAAAGATTCCAAGCACTCAGGAAGAGACCTAGCAAGATACACAAATTTAAATAGGGTGCATAATTCCAATTTGAAAGCATTGTGCATCTTCTCAGTGTACTTCCAATTGTTTATAATTTCCATTAAGTGCCTTTCTGATTTGCTTGGTACTCTTACATGTTTGGGTGACACTTTATTGTTCCTATGGCTTCCTATTTAATTAAAGTTAATTAGTAATGCTGGAAATCCCAAATTGTGTGTTTATAAAGAGTAGGTGGATTTAGATGTAGACTCAGACATCATTATGTTTGCTCATCACATTCCTCTATTGGGAAAACTAACTTAGAGGGAAATCTGCCTGAAACATCAAGCCCTGGGATACCACCAAATTTTGAAGACCACTGCCAATAAATTTGAAAACTTCAAATAAAAATATTTCTGATTTTTTAATTTCATTTATATTTAAAACACACTTGTAGTTTTATGTCAAGATCCAAGCAGCATGCAGAGAACGTGATTTACTCTGATACCATATGCTGCAATGACTGGAATTCAAAACCAAGGCCCTGACTAACAGATTAGATCAAGAGTAGCAAACAGCTCAATCAACACTAGCGAGCCAGAAGTCATCATTTTAGTCTAACTTAGGCTCCTTTTATATTCAGCTTATACAGATCAACTGAGATGAACAGTCCCGCTAAAATGCAAAACTATAAAGGGCATTCCAAAAAGTACTGTCTCCAGTTTTGTGATGGTGGCCTACAACATCAGAGGTGGACGTGGGTGGTATTGCAGTAGAGGTTGAACCTTTCCACCAATATTCTGTTATATTTTGTTGCTGTGGGACATACAGCAGCAGGAGGGCAGTCTGACAAAATGGCGTCTGACATGGAAGTGCATTTGAAGGAAACATTTGTCATTGAATTCCTCCTCTGACATTCACTGACACTTGTTGAACATTTACAGAGATCAAATAGTAGCTAACAAAACACCATAAAACAAGTTTAGAGACTGTTGTGCATAACTGATCCACTTTCACTTGTGAGGAAAACCGTAGCTCTTCTAGAGAATTTTGCAGTGCTTCTATACAAAGCTTTTCCGTTGTTACTCAGATTCAGTAGGAAAGCTCTAAAACTACTTCTACTACATTTTGTAAGCAAAACAACTTCTCTAGAGTTCTACCAAATTCACCTAACTAAAGTCTCAGTCTTCCCATAAGACAACATTTCATAAGCTTTTCTCCTCAGAGGCCTATTTCCACATTTCTCCTGTTTTTATGCTCCCCTTCAACAATAACAGTAAAAACAAACTCAGCTCTGCAGATTTCTTTCTAAGTAGGTCTAAGTTTTTATGGGGTAATGCACCACATAGCATAGGAGACATTACCATAGCCTTCCCCCGTCCACACACACACGTAATAAAAGGTAAAAGAGTTTTAAACTTAAGTTTGAAGTTTGAAAAACAGAACACCATTCTTCCCATCTTTCAATGGTCTAACACACCTGAACACATCTTGCAATGGAATGGTAATGCTCTGCTTGCCTGGTTATCAACCAGCTATAAATGGAAGCCTGGAAGAACGCCTGCATCTTACAAACCAATATAATTAATCACATTTTCTTTTTTTTATTGACATAGCAATCAGTAAAATATGTAGAAACTACTACAAAGGTGATGGGTGCTACTTCAGTATGAAGGAGAGAAAAAGGCTAAGTCCAAATACTTTAAAAACAAACTTCAGGATTTAGTGCAGTATATTCTCTTGCAGGATACTGTTAGTAATCGGTTAGAGCACAATATTCATTACAATGAACAAATACATTCTTCCACTGTTTCTTTACGGTGCCAGGCAAAATAATTTCGTTTCATACCATTTCCAATTCCAGTTGTTGTCAGGGTTTACATGAAACCTCTTTCAGTATTCTGAAACTTGTTTAGCTGAGCTCTATGAGACATGACAACATCCCTTAAAATAACCAAACCCAAACCAGCCATCCTAATTTCAGCAGGTCAGGTTGTCATTAGAACATGACCAATATACTCAACAGAACTGTTTCTTCATGAACTCTTATTCTTGCCATGTACCATCCAACTCTGATGCCAATCAAACAGCAGAAAGGAGTCTTGGATTAATAAACACTTCTCATGCATCTTCCTGCATTTTTCCCAGCATTCAACTACTGTACTAAAAATCAAAATACCTCTTACCATTACAAAATTGAACTCATCACTTTACTTGGAAAAGAAAACATTTAGAGGAAAAATAAATATTAAAGTAATTAAAAAAAGCAAATAAACACATTTCCCCCTTGTGACATCTCATCATTTCTACCTGTATAATGGGTCACGTTCTTAGAAAATTAAGAATTTGAAATTTTATTCTAGGAATTAATAATCCTAGATGACTCATTTCATTACTGCACTTTTAGTTGGCATTGTTACCTGCAATGATAACAGGGTAAGATGAACCGGAACTACTCATTGACTCACAAGCATTTACATCAAAATATGTACACTGTAAATTAAGCTTGTACAGATTAGGAGGGCTTTAGCACAGAAGTGTCTCTAATGCTTCTGTTGTTAAGGCCCTTGGAAGATTCCATTTGTTAAAGTATGAGAAAAAATATTTAAAGTCCCTACCTTCACCTGACGATCCTGAAAGGTCTATGATGACATACACTCTGCCTTCTGGCTCCAAGTCAATCTGCAATCAAGAAGAGAATTAAAAGAAAACTTAGAGTGGCCTCCAGATAAAGTGACTGCACATACAAGGAAACCCAAAGTTTCCAAAACCTGTGAAGCCAAGCTATGGGCAACTCTACAGTTCACTACTATCAGAGCCTCCTTTTGCATGGAGGTGTTAAGGACCTTGCTCCTCTCTGAAGTAAAAAAAGAAGCAAGTATCCTTAGCGCTTGGAAAGCTTGAACCCAGTGAATTTTTACAAATCAAACATTCAAAACACTATTCTTGGAAATAGTGTTTTTTGTATGGCAGGAATAAGAGAAGAAAGTGAAATAGCAATATCAAGATTTTTGTTTTTATTTATTTATTTTTACTGTAATTTACACCAAGCCCCGCTATGCAAATATGAAAAACACTGTAACCTTTTCAGATCTCAGCAAGATAGATCAGCACTGGTGGCAGAACAGGGGTAAAAATTAACACACGCAGCTCATATAGTCAGTTAACACGCATTTATAATACTCCCTTTGTATCCTTACTGGGAGAAAGTAACACAGGCTTTATCCCCTTTCTCTGAAATGCAAAATTCATTTATTTTCACCACTGGTAGATTTTAATGAGTTTGCTTGCGTGGAGATTGCTTTCAGTGAGAACTGTGGATTCTCAGTATGAAGCTGAAGTACTTAAATGCTAATTCTTACAACCTGCAAAATCTTTAAGTACAGCAATGAACTTCTTGTTATAATCCTTATGTATTTTACACACATCACCAACTCTACACGCTGCTGGTTTTGCATATCTTAATGGTGCCCCACACACTATAGACAATTTTTGTAGTTGTTCATCTCTCACAAAATAAACTGTTACTAAAACACTACACAAACAATAGCTCTGAATGCCAAGTTGCAGACCTCACATAATTGCAGGGACCATGAGTGAAACCAACGTGGTGTTCATTAACCTTATATTTTCATTCTCTTCTGGTAAGTAAAGCACACATGAAATTGCATAGCTACTGTCAGGGCTCTTCAATCATGTGTGGCCTTGTCTGCCAGGGTCTGTCTCATTTTACACCACTCCAGCTAGGAGTGAAGCAGCCCCAACACAGGGCACCATGAGGCCAGGCTGGGATGTGGGCCTGGCTCTCAGGACTTCTCAACAAGGAGAAGCAAGCAAGGAAATGAGAAAGGATATACCCCCAGAAGGCCCCTTCTCTCCTACAGGTTCTCCTGGACAAGGTCAGAGGAGAGACCATATACCTCACTGCTGGCAGTTAGCAGCTCCTCACTGTGCACTGCCGAAGCCGGATGCCTCTCTCCCAGGGAGGTGGTTGAATCACCATCCCTGGACGTGCTTAAAAACCGTTTGGATGTGGTGCAAGGGGACATGATTTAGTGGAGGGTTGTTAGTAGTTAGGGTAGTATGGTTAGGTCATGGTTGGACTCAATGATCTTTAAAGTCTTTTCCAAACTGATCAATTCTATGATTCTATACTTCTCTCCTAAGCTAGTGCAGCAACATCTGGGACTCACAGTCAGAAGCAGGTGTCATGTACTCTCATATCACCATGTTCCACTTCCCCCCACAACAACAGGGAAGGTGGGTCTCCTTCCACCATTGCCAGCCACCTGAGCTGACACCAACTTTACAAAGATGCTTCTGAAGTCGCAAGGGACCTTAGGGAATGACAGTGGCCTGGAATATTACAGCAATCAAGATAACACCAATTCCCAATAGTAACGTGGGAAACCATTCAGTTTATCTTTGCAAATTAGCAAGTAAATGAGCAGAACTCATGACACAAAGTATACTTTGATCATTTTGACAGCCACCATTTCAATGTGATTATTAGTGATGGTAATTCAGGAGCTTAATAACTGGACAACTTACTACACTGCACAGGGGAGGATATCACATTTATTTATAATACACATGCACAACTGACCATAATCTCAGAATTGTTCTGCCAAGAACTAATTGGTTTTCTTCATAAATGAGATTCTCCAAAAGGACCATCAAAATTTGACCCTGTACACAGTATTTGGAGTACACTACAGATGGAAACTGACAACATGGGTTGTAACAGACACCAAAGGTCAGCACTCTGCCCTGCTTTACCCTTTCTACCTGCAATAGTTCTCAACAGATGGCTGTATCAAAGATGCATGTCTAATACTCTGTTTGTATCAGTATTATATACTGTTTGGTTAAGCTTTCAGTAAAGTACTCGATGCAGTTAAAATCCCCACATGTGCACACACAACCCTAACACTACTCTGCAGAACAATCGTACAGCTGAAGGAGCAGATGACCATCATAACGAAGTTTCCCTTCTACTCATTTATTAAGCATGAACAGCTTTAGGAGGAAAAATTAGCGCAATGAACACAAGTTTCCATTATGCGTCACATGGCTGAAAAACTGAATTCAGATTTTTTGCTGATGCCCCAAGCAGAATATATTTTTTATGAAAGGGGATTCTCTTTTACTAAGGCAAGATTTTCCAGTCTTAAAATACTCTAATTCCAATGAGAACAAAATGGACATTTTAATATACATATTTATAAAATATCCCCATTTAATTTCAGAAAGCACCTATGCTGACAGTCTCATCGGTCACACAAATTGGTACTTGCACCAGGAGCAGGCAGCTCAGGTGCCTCAGCTGATCTCTGTATAAAAGAAAACCCATCACTATCCCTCATCCTCTCAAACACAGTAGAATCCCCCAAACTGTTGCAAAACTTTATGATCTCAGGTCCTTCACATATGAAAGCCAGCCCAGAATGAAAAGGACTGATTCAATTCTAATTCTGCATAAAACATCACTGAATGCCTGGAAACAAAACACTATAAATACTCAAAATCAGTCAGGCTACTAGAATAAAAGCTATGTGATTTTCTTTCAATCTATGCATTAAACTATACTTTAAACTGCAGACTGCACAAAGTCATTTCACAACAAGAGAAACATTCAGCACAATCTGAAGTTCCTACTTTTTTTTCTTGTTTTAACCAGTAGTTCACTGTAATATAAGAATTATTAAACCAGTGTCCTATCACTATGGACAGACATTGGTTTCAAAAGAATTTTCACGGAATGTCCAGAAGGATACCACATGTAAAATGCCCCAAAATATACACAACCACAACAGAATGATGGGCCAAATTCAGCTGAATGTAACAGACACCCTTGAATGCAATGCAAATAGTCTAATCACAGCAGTTCTGAATTTCTCTTCTATTCTCTTACCAAAAATACTTCACCCTGAATGCAGCCAGGCATTTATACATGAAGAGACGTGCTATGATAAGATATCTAAAGTAGATAAGACTGGTTAAAAGGACAACAGGAAAGAAGAAAAGATGCAAATGAGGAGTAAGGTCAAAGAAATGATACGAAAGAGCTTTGCTGTTACTGTGATATATATCACAGCAAAATATATTTCTTACACATATCAACCACATTCTCCACAAGCAACGAAAGATGTAGCACATATCACTGAGCAAATTATTTGATCATAGAGGTATTTTTGTTATGTTACTGGCCTATGCTACTGTTGGGGACGTTGTTAAAATACAGTTATTGTAGGTGAAAGTAAGATTAATTGCAAAAGTACTTTAAACAACTTCTATGTCACTAAAAAATCCTTATGCTGTAAGTACTGAGGTTGGTACAATGACTCCTGAATAAATGCACTGGTCTTGAAAAACTTAGGCATGCATAAGACATTGATAGACTTGCATAAAACTAGATAGACTTTCAGAGGAAAAAACACAATGAAGCTACAGCCAAGTTTCAGCATATTTAAGGCATTTTTATATAGTTTAATAGTCATTAATGGATTTTATTTTCATCACCCTTCTGAGGCAGTTCCCCATCTCTAAAAACAGATACTCCCAAAGGCACAACCAAGACTCAGTGACCTGCCAGAAATTCATACAAGAAGTCTACAGTTAAACCAAAACTGAACTCTCATTTCTGGAGACCAAGTCTGCCCACTGGATCATTTGTCCTATTCCTCCCTTAAGCTTCACTTTGTAAAGCAATGTGCATCTTGTTTTCCTGCAATATCAGACAGAGACATTTAGGTATGGTTTTGTTTGTTTGTTTAAACACAAGTTTAATGGTACACCTCTAGGACACAATTCCTCTTCCATTCAGTTAATACTCTCCAGTGGAAAAAAAATAACAGCTATTTCTTAAAAAAGAAATTGCTTAAATATCTCTCCAACATTGCCAATGTAGATAAATCTTATGCAGCTCTGAAGTAATGCAATTTCTTTTCATTGTATGCAGAAGATTTTGAAAATACTTCAGCCTTTCATTAAGGTTTGCTTTTTTCAAGCTGATAGTTTGCACTGATAGTTTACATTTGAATATGAAGACTCTGCATTCTTGATCATTGTACAGCCTGAACAAATCATTAACACTTGAGCACAGAGATTTTGCACATCCTATGGAGCAAACCAAGACAAAAGTGATAAACTACTATCTTCAGTAGCTTCGTGCCACATTATCATTGGTTTTCAGTTGACCATAAACAACAACACAGGAATGTCATCTATGAATAGGTGTATTGAACTTGTTTCCACGCTAACTTGTGTAGAGAGTAATCCAAGTATTATCATTGACACAGAACTCAAATCTGGAATAAACAATAACTGCATAAACATATTTTTCATAACTAAACTTCTTAATAGTCCCAAGCTTGAGGAAGTTTTATTTTCATGTTCCCTATTTAGGCAGAACACAAAATACAGCAAAAACTCTTGAACTGCATACATGTTTAGGATTTTGGCAACAGTAAGAATACAAATGATATCTATAAGCAAAGAAACAGAAAGAATTAAGTCAGAAAACCTGCTTTTCACCTCTTGTTGTGATGCTCTAGGATCATCTCTTGTGCTCTTAAACTTTCCCCAGCATTCACACCTGAGTCCCCCAGCAACTTCAACTAAAACTGATAGCTTTGCTGTAGACTATATAAGCTCAACAAAATAGCAGAGAAAATGTTATTAAATATCTGAAAGTGAATAGATTTCACGGGATGCATGATTAATTACATGAGGTAAACTTGACTTTTAAAGACATTGCACAGAAAACATTGTAATATGTTGAGTAAACTTCCCTAGAATCTATGTTTACCTCCATTCTTTCATTCTCCACCGCCTCTTGCTCTTCTGGCCAGAGAAATCAGGTCCCTACCAGAGCCACAAAGTTCACAAATCTGCCTTTCATTATAAATGTTACATATTTGATTTTTGTAATTAAAGAGAAACTTAACACAGCTTGCTGCGTTGTAATTGACCACAAAGATATACATAAAAGTTAAGACATTTTGGCCACAGGGGATTCAATCATTTATTTACTTATACTCAAAAGTCAACAGAAAGACATCAAACATCTTGCATGACCTACAGAAAAGATCAAACACTTTGCAGTGCCAGACACATGTACAGACATAATACAAAACAGAAGTAGCCAGGGAAAAACAAGATTTAGCTAAAAGAACAACAGTATTCAGAAATCAATTCTCAAACAAGAATCCTTCCATTACTTAACACAGCACATACAGATATCCAATGATGTGTCCTGAACATGACTTGGATCTGCCACGACCTCTAAAGACCTCCCAGCCACCAGTGGAAGAATACTTTTGAATGCATACAAATGAATATGTTTGCACTCAAACACACACATTCCCTAAAAAAATAACACACTTATTTTCTGTATTACAAGGAACAACTATATTTGTGGATCACTGCATTAGGGCTAGGGTGTTCATAGTTCATTTTCTAGTAGAGGCCAGAATGTAAACACAGACAGATGGCTGTATTTACATACAGCAAAATAGCACAGCAGAACAAATGGCTGCAATGGCATCAAACAGCATGACCACACAAGCATCACTGCAGAAAACCAAGTATTTGACTCTGATTTGAAAAAGGAGAAAAAGAACACTTTCACTTTCTTGAAATCTGAAGGTAGAATTGGAGCACATACAGCATCAGGTCTCTGCTGCACCCTACCCTAGAGATCTTCATTGCATCTTTCTTTCATATTGAGAATACAGTACTAAAAAACTGTGTCTGTTTAAAATAGCTTTATGCCCAAAAAGGTTAGAGTTCCTAAACATCTACACTAAAGGGTTAAGGCACCTTTCCTATGAAGAAAGGCTAAAGGAATTGAACTCATTCAGCCTGAAGAAGAGCAGGTTTGAGGGAGGTCCCCACTGTGGCATTCCAGTACTTGAGGGGGGCTTATAAGCAGGAGGGAGACTTTTTTTTTTTTACACTTTAACAGTGACAGGAAAAGGAGGAACAGTTTTAAAACTAAAAGAGGGGAGAGGTTTGAGAGGTTAAATATTAGGAGGAAATTTTTTACTCAGAGGGTGGTGAGGTGCTGGCACAGGCTCTCCAGACAGGTTGTGGGTACCCCATTCCTTAAGGTGTTCAGGCTCATGTTGGATTGGGCCCTGGGCAATGTGACCTGATGGGGGCAGCTCTGTCCACAGCATGGGGGTTGGAACTACATTATAATTAAGGTCTCTTCTAACCCAAGCTATTCTATAATTATGAAGAAGAGTTAATGAGAGTGAAATAAATTGCTGAGTTATTCATTCATGAGCAAAGGAGGGGTCAATAAACCTACAAGAACAGATCACTCAGACTGCATTTAGGGCATTTCACAAATGAGTGGGCCAACTGAGAATCATACTAGCCTTAGTGATTCAGGCACTTGTGCATGCTAGTTTATAGGCTTATTTAACACAGTACAGTTATTCTGAGAATGTCAACGTCTGCAGTTGGTATGGCTCATTTTCCTACCTTCAAGCTATACAGCATGTATATCCACAGTAGTATGCTGCATTCACACGAGAAATAGAGGTTGCTTTGTACTAGTACTAATAATGAATATAAGGTACAAAGAAGCAATACAAGCCCAGAAGTAAAATGATGCAGGACGAGCAAGCATTGGTCTTGGCTAAAGAATGCTCAACTAGACTGAGTGAAAGCAAAAGCCTGCATAAAGACTTTGATTTGAAACATGAGCTAAATATATGCCAAGGAAAACCAATCACCACCACAACTTTTCACCATTCAATCACTTAACACTTTCCCCAGTAGACAGTTATTGGATTTAAGAATAAAGGAACTCCATCATGTGGCAAGATCTGATTTGTACTTTCCATCACAATGCTTTTCAAAATCCATTATTCAGCATACTGTACCTGCCTTATCATACATACCCTGTGGCACTCGACAGTGTGTAGGGAAATAATTAGCTGACAAAAACATTTAAAAACATCTCCTAGTCAATAATGGACATATTTTATAATGTTATGATACAGAATTGTAACCAGAAAGGTTTGCCTATGCATGTAGGAACAAAACACTGAATTACTGCAATAGGCAATAAAGATTGCAAGTAGACCAGGGTTAGCTGATTAAAACAGATTAAAAATCAGATAGTATCTGTTAAGAAATTATTTTGTTACGGTAAAATTTTGAATGACCACTTGCTTTTACATATAGGCGAGGCTAAGATGTGGCACAATTGTCCAGGCTCAGGAACTACCAAAACATGATGGTTTAACCACACAGACATTTTATATTTCTCCTTAATTTCAATATAAAAGTTTGGTACGCTTTACAGTGGATTTAGTGTGTGAGGTGTCACACAAAATTATATCAAAGCAGCCCTGTTTCCTATAAGATATTTTTCTTCTCTTTATGAACAGAACACTTTGGTTCCAAATGCACTCTTCTCCTAGGCATATCATGGGAAACTTTGATAGTATATAGTAGGAAATAATCACACAGCATTACTGTGAATAAAGGAAACAACAGTGATGATTTTTAGACCACAAAATTCAGTGACACTAACAGCTGGGAGATCTTAGGTGGCATAAATTCAAACTCTTCCTAGGATATTTCCAAAGGCAGGACATAAGTAAATGCTAGGAAACTGTAATATTTGTATGAAGTGAAGTTGCCCTTAATTTCCTCACATGTTAATCCAATTTTAGTTCTGTGGTTATAAGAAGAGATTCCAGAATTTGTCTATTAACCAAGCGTATTTTAAAGCAGCAGCTTAGGAACACAGCTGATGTCACTGAGAACTCCTCTTACCTATATTGGCAGGAAAATGTTCCCAGACCAAAAGTTAAAATTAATACACCTTATATGAAATATCAGCAGAAAATGAGGCTCAGCATTCATCATAGATGTTTGTAGAAGAGTTTTGCACCAAGTATTCGAAACACTACTGCATGACTACTTCCAGTAACTTTCCAGAGAGGTCATACTGAATTTGCAGTTATTAATTAGCCAATTAGAAGAAAGCAGCAGGGAACTGAATCAACCTTAGTTCAGATGTAAGTGAAGCTGTGCGGGCTTTGTTCCAGACAAAGAGCAACAAAACTCACATATACAAAAATAAACCAAAACAACTACTGTTTACGAGTTTGAGTTCAGTTCAGCTCCCTGGGAAGAAAGGAGACAGACTTTTCTTATCTGCAAGGCAACCACATTAAATGTTCTCTCCACTTGTACTCATGATAGAAATTAATCTTTGACAAGGAAGGAAGCATCTCAATCCAGCATGCTGCAAACAAACACACTGTACTTCTCTCACACTCACTAGGACTCCTGAGCAGCATTGTAGTGTTCAACACAGACATAAGAAGCAAGCCAGAGTTCATCAGCAAACAAGAAAAAATTCCAGTTGATAAATTCTTACTATTCTACTTTGCCAAGCTGATTTACATACTAACAAGATTTTCATTTCTCTTCAATAAAGTGGCTGAAACAAAATATGCAGTTATGATAGGTTGGGAGATGGGCCCAGAAGAATCTTTGATCTCAGTAAACAGCTACGAATTAAACTCTTTCCCTTAAAATTTCTGGAAAACAAACAATATTTTATTTGTAGAAAACATGTCTGAAAACTAGCAAGACCAGTCTGAAAACTCCCCGGCACTGCAGCCACTCCTCTTTCTGCAGGAGATAGGTTTCCTAATGCTACAAAATCTATTTCACTTTGTAGTTAGCTGAAGTGCATCCTGTGTCCAATTTTGGCTGATGATCAATGGTGCATACGGCCCAGATGTGACAAGAAACTGTCACACCCAAAGCAGATGGATGTAAAATAATATTTCAAAAAGAAAAGAAAGTAATGCTAAAAATACTTGTGATGACGTAGGGTTTTTAATATTCCTTCATGGAATTACAAGCTTGTCACCTTGAAGTAAAATTACTTAAATTCAGTTATGAAATAAAGAAGAGATTGCAGAACTGACACAAAAATACTTCTTTTCTAGTTCCAATTTGCTTTGTTTTTAAATTCTTTCTCCAGCAAACTCTAAGATGAAAGCAGGGATACACAGGCTTCAAGAATAAACAATCTTTTGTCGGGTTAAAGATGGAAGGAAAAAGTTATGTTCTACACAAATATTCTCTGTCCTTGCACATATGCATCTGTAACCTTAGCTGCTTTACAACAAACATGAACATTATAATAAACAAACACTGAATGATATACAAACCACAATGGAAACAAAACAGAATTGGCATCAAGTATTTAAACAAAAGTATCCTTCCTGGAAATAGCTCTCCTACTTATAGCATGCCAAGAATTGCATTGGTTCAGAACCTTTGTTCAAATTATACTAAACGTTTAAAAGAAATTCAAAAGAGACATGAAAACAAAGTTAAGAAAATAAAAGTGACCTGCAAAAGTATCTTTGCTTTCCATGTTTATTTGTTAGCTTAGAATGGAAGACTTAATTCTGACTTTACACAAGGTGATGCACGAGTTACAGAAACTGGCTGCCATGTGGATCTATCTGCCCTTTTTCATGCAGAGTCCAAACCCAGAGAGCATATGTAGGAGGACACCACACTTGCAGGTACCACTCCTAACCCCCCAAACTTCATTGTTGTAGGCCCCAAATTGGGGCCTATTAAGTAACTTACCAGAATGTGAAAAGTGACTGGATTGAGAATATGCTTGGAGCTGCCACCTTTGCAACGTACAGTCAGCAAAGGGAGCACAAAATGGTTTGTGATTGCCCAGTAAACTCCATAAAATGATTCTATATAATAATAATGGCTGTTGCCTACCAGATCTCCAACCTGGTCATAAGTTTTCCAGTGCATCAGGCCAAAACACAGTAAGAATGTGGGAGTAGTGCAGTTCATCACTGTTTCAGACACCACTGAACTCTGAAGACACAACACCCTCAATTCTGCTTTACTTTAGCTAGTACTATAATAAGTACTTAAGAGACCATTTCGCTGGCTTTTTTGTTGTTGTTTTTTAAACTGTTTGTCTAGCTCTGCTGATGGCTTACTCTGTTTAATTACCACATTAGAAAGATTAATGAAGCTAATTCTGCCAACAAAGCAGCAATCCTGAAGACTAGAATTATCAGTGATTCATTTGGACTTCCTGCGCAGCCTAAGCCATAACAAACCCAGAGCAATTCTGAGATCCTCTCATGTCCGCTACAGAACACTGCTACAAAACAAAACTGCTCTAGTTCATGCTACCTGTGTGTGAAACCAAAAAGGGAAACCGAGTGAAGTAAAATTTAGTAACTCGGCACATGCTGCCAGGGAAGTCACATTCTATGAGTCAAACAGACCAGAATGTAACATCTTGAATACAGAGATCACAGAAAAGGAAATGGCAAAAATACCCACCACTATTATTACTGTTCCTAAAAAGTCAGATGATAGATTCCACTTCCCAGGAGTGCAATACTAGCAAAAGATGGATTTTCATGTATGCTGCACTAGTTGATATGTGGTTAGTATTTATATTTGTTTGTTGATAAGCTTCAAACTAGAGAAGCTACAGAGTTCCCATATTAGATGTGAGTTTGACACAGAGATGTGCAAGATACGGGCTCAAGATTTTTTAAAAACTTACTCTGGCTTTTTAGATTTTCAGACACCTTTGTTTTTTAGTACTTCCTAGAGGCAGAAGGGGAGAGGGCATCCTGTCATTTATCCTGCCTTATATTGTAGGGGTTTGGTTATTCCTCTTTGGTCTATAATGAAACAGTATGTGTGATGTCATCTACATGTACATTTCATTTTTTTTCCTCCTCCTCTCTTCTTTCTGTTTTAAACAGAGGTACTCAGATTTGTGTGATTTCTTTGAAAGTGCCTAGGGTGGATTTTCAAGGGTCCTGGAACTGCAATCAGAATAACTGAAGACCTAAATGAGCAAGAATTCTTTAGATTTAGTTCTAAATGTAGGAGAAACATTCAGTTTTGTTTTGGGAGGGCATGGTACTTTTTTATATACAAATTAAGTGACCTCTTACTGTTTCTTTCCAATAAACTAACTAGTGAGCTCCAAGTTTCTCCCTGGAAAGAATTTTCTTCACCATTTCAGTGCTTCTACATGTTTAACTGTGAGTTCTGCTATTGACTGGCTGAGTTACCATGAGCACAGAACTTCACTCACCTCCAGGTGCATATTTCACCTCTTACTGTTTGCTCTATTTAGAGTACATGTAAGGCTCTCTAGTAACACATCTATACAATAAGACCCTGACCTTTTTGCTGCTACCTACATTGGAATTTATGAGTTCTAGGCATGTTCCCATATTAGTAGTATTATTTGAACAGCTAAATTGACTAGAAGTAAACAGCTATTATGGTAGCCTACTGATAAACGTTCACATGCTTCAGTATCTCTGTACATATCATATCCCAAACGTAAAGGCCCCTAATACTTGATTTACAGAATTAATTACATTTAGGGCTTACAGCCTTAATTTCACCCAGAAGAGGGCAAAGATGAATTTCACAGCTAGGCAAATCTATTTGGCCCTCAGTATATATGGACTACTCCAAAAGTAATGCCTTTTTTCAATATGCTGGATCACAACATCAGATGTGGATGTTGGTAATATCACAATTTCCCACGGAGTTTCCCACCAATATTCCATTATATTTTGTTGCCGTATGGCAGATGGCAGCAGAGGTGCTGTCTGACAAAACTGCATTTGATATGGAAGTAGATAAGAAGCAAAGCTGTGACCAAACTGTGAGTGCAGCACACAATCTCTTATTCAGTGTTGACAAAAATGCATACCTAAAGGTGAAATAGCAGCATCTATGTTGAAAAACAGGCTTGTAGACAGGAATTCGCTCTACCAATTTATGTTCTTGTGCTCTTTGTATCTGTTGTAGTTTCTATGGAAATAAATAGAAAGCATTACTTTCAGAGCAACTTATATACCTTCTGCCTCCATTTCCAGCCAATCCGTTTTTAAAATATTATCTGGTTGTAATCTTCCAAAAGAGAACAAATAATTTCAAATCTGGGTAAAGCGCCATGAAAAATGTGTCATCTGCAAAAAGCATGGAGGTAGGCACTACAGGCTGCTTTAGGAATGCATCGAAGTTTAAGATACCTTTGTTCCTTGTTCCTCCTTCCCCAGTCAGCCTACAGTTTTCTTAAGCACTACTCCACACAGTGTGAAGAAATTTCAGATTTAAAGACCCCTATATTCATCTTCTATGGGTGAAAACTTAGCCCTACCCAAGTTTGTTTCAAAACCACTCTCCAGTATAAGAACTGAGCTGGAAACTATATATTTACATTTTTTAATAAAACCATAGAAACAGTTCCCAAAGATCTGACCAGAGAAGCAGCAAGAATCTCTTTACTGCAGAGACTTCAAAGACAGAATTGGAAATAAAGTTACCTTTGCATAACAGAAAGACAGGTTTTTGGGGTACTTCATTTCAATGCACTGTCTTGTTTTTTGTTGTTTTTTCTTAATCCCCATAGCAATAAAGATGAAAATGATTCATGCACAAGTATGACCTCGTTAGCTGCCTGGGCTACCTCCCTTTAAATAAGGCTCTCTGGGGAATCCCATAGATCTCCATGATGTCTGCATAACATGCCTGAGTGTGAGTTTTGGACAGTTTCCATTCCTGATTCTCTGACCCTATCCAGAATGCTGCATGTGATTCGGTCAAATACGTTGCGTTCTAACTTTTCCCAGGAGTCTACAGAATTTCTCCTTTGGACTGTTTCAGATTTCCTTTTCTACAAAGAAGCTGCCTCTAAAAGCGCTTTCAGTTTATCAAAATTCAAAATCACTCTACCATCAATGAATTAAGTTCCCCAAGTGAAAACCTCAAATGCATACAGGTTGCATGCCAATGAAGTTCTTAACTATTGGAGTGATGTAGTGGAATTTAATGAAGAAACAATGTATTGGAGATGTAGTGGAACTTAATGAAGAAACAAAAACATAAATGTTGGCATTCTCATGATCTGGCTCAAATAGTAGTTGGTATTCTGCCGTAGAGATTCATGGACTAACTCTGGGTAACAGTTCATTTTCTTATGCAGTCCTTAAAAGAAAGAACATTGGAACTATGTATTCAGAATGGAAGTAATAAAACTTAAACAAGAAATTCAGGGGGGAAAAAAGAAAACAAACACACAAAAAAACACCCCAAAAACAGCAACATGCAGTTACCTCTTTACTGTTGGAGTTTCTTCAAGACTATCAATTAATATTTTGAGGGGATCAAACCTAAAGACAAACAGGTTCATTCTGAACCCTGACCAGAAATTCAATCTCATTTTCATCTTGGATCATTTAAAAACAAAATTGTTTCTAACACAAGGAGCAGTCCCAGCAATAACTCTGGAATACTGCTAGCTGCTTATCGATAGTTTAATAAAGGCTGCTTCCACTTCATGACAGAATTGAACACCTTCTGCATATCCTGGCAATGAGTAGAACCGTAGCTTCTGGAACACCTGGGATCCATACATCCAAGTAACTTGTATAAAGCAGATACATCCTGAAACACCCTACACTACAAGGAGGAGGAAAGCACAACTCACCAGCCAGACCAAAGCACTCCTAATACTACTCACTGATTGCACACTTCTCTGTAAACTGTAGCCTGTTCTTGAAGGAAGGACAGCTTTTCTGACTGCTATCATGTATTTACAACAAAGGGTGTACCACAAAGAACTTTACCTTGCTTTGCTCTCACATACATACAAGCAACATCAAACATGCTGACATTAAAAGCAACAGAGAAAAATTAGGTCATCTAATGCACAGGCACACTGCACAGATTTCACAAGCTGTAACAGATATTTTGGCAAGAAAATAGTACAAATAATGCATACAAAGTAGAATCACCACTGCTTTGAGATCTGATGCTTTATCTGAACCGCCAAAGATTTTCATGAATTTTTCAGGTACAAAAATCAACCAAAAAAATTGAAGACTCAGTACTTAATTGAGAATTACTTTCAAAGCATGTGGCTTTGATTAAACAACCATGAATCAAGGCACATCATTTTAAAAAATAAAAGATGATATCTGTTAAAGTTTGAAAACTGTAGCTAATACTGAGCATTCAAGAATCACCAGCTCATTCTGGGAACTGCTGTCCAATTAACTTACATTAGAGCAGCAGGTACTTCAAATACCTCCTACCCTGACTCTTGAATTCTTATTTTATTATAGCTTTTGCTATGAACTTCAGTTGCTTTTTAAAAAGATATTTTTATACCAAAAATCGCAGTAGCTGAGGATAAAATGTATTGCTTGCATTTAGTCATTACGATGTAAGTAACATTATAGAAAATTAATATGTCAACATTTCTGAGAGCCATAAATCACTTATTTCTGTGCCATGTCAATTTTTAGCAGAAATTTGTTTATAACTAGGTATGTTTGAGTTATTCAAATGGTAATATCATACATAAAAACATGGCTTTCTTCTCATGGCTAAACAATCAGATCCCATGGCAAACAAACTATAGGCTTTACTCTTGACTATTTTTCTTTCTTTCACCTCCCCTTACTTTGTATATAAATCAGAACTGCAAAACTCACTGTGGAAAAAATTGTGGAAAATAAATTTTACTAAGAGCATGAGAGCTTTTCTGTTGGATCACACCTTGAAATATTGCTAGCTTATGGCAGCTTTGCCCTTCACACCAAATGCAGATGATTGTGAAATACCATCCATAAGATAAACTGGAAGACACTAAAATACACACTGTGCAGCTAGCAGGGTTTTTTCCAGAGAGCTTTGAGACATTATTTGAGGCTGAGACTAAAAGAAGCTTTTGGAGAATATTGCAATAGGCTTACTTGGCTGCAGTCTCAAAGGGACAATTGATTCAGTCTTTAGAAATAAAACAGTCTGAACTCCAAAGACATCTTGAAGATACCAAGATGTCCAAGAGTAAAGTACCAAACCTCCTACAAATTGTAGTCTGTATTAGGATGATGTAGCGACTGATTCTTTTCCGCTGATGTCTCTAGTGCATCAACATTCAAAGGACAGCCCAACAATGATTGTACTTAGCACAATGTTTAGTTCCATTCTTCCAAATCACATACCTCTCATGATCATCTCTACCCCTAAAGAACAACACTACAACGAGGCGCATCATTTTAAAAGAGCATAAAAGGTTAACACACTCCAGGAAAGGATGTTTGGTCTCTGGAAAAATCATGTTATTATCTAACTCAAAATTACTCTTCTTGAAAATATACAAATATCCATTACTGAAATAATGGTTAAAAGTATGCCCATGTTTTCCTTCTGTTTTACATTATGTTGTTTCTGCAGCATTGGTTTTACTGAGTGTCACTAAAGGAATGGCACAACAATAAAGATGACCTGCAGTCAGAGTCAGGGATACTTCTATCCCTCAAGTGTGTTAAAAACCACAGGCAGCCATCTCTGAACAGCAGCAACTGAAGAATACAGAGTAGCTTACAAGAGACAGAAACTTCCACATGAGCACTGAATTAAGCCCTGCTTTAAACTTTACCACAGAACATATATTATCACTTCAATGCTCCTGGCCTCAGATCTACCAGAAAACTGTATGCATTTTATAAGGCTGAAACAATGAAGGCCTCAATAGACCTGTATTTGCATGTGCTGTTCCAAAGCCCAAGGTTCAATTAACCCACTTCTATATCGGTACACATGACATAAATGGTGTTAATAGAACACCTCAAAAATGTAAGGGAAAAAAACAAAACTAAACAAAGTTTTTTTGTTAAACACACTAAGATAAAACACAACAGATTAAAAGTTGAGATTCATACTTGCTACTTGAAGAAGGCAAGATAACAAGCATAGATATAAGCTGTGGTTTCTACAGTACAGTATAAAAAAACCTCTCAACTTATCAGCTACTCACAAACTGCTATTTGAAAAACTAATCCAGTTTCATCTTATGGATTTCATGCAGCAGTACTATTCTCATAATACAAGGAAAAAATCATAGAGGATGGAGAACAAGCAAATGAAGAAAAAGTAGCACACATGGGAAATAATACCAACCACTAAAACTTCAAATAGGCAAATATGGAACACCATATACAGGCCAAACTCCCATTGCTAACAGATAAAATCCCGGAAGATAAGAGGCCTACAGAGATTTTATTATTTTCTTCTTCAGTTTCAGCTGTGTCGCATTTTTGCTGTTTTGCAGCCATGTAATTTCTATGCAAACTCTCTGATACTTATAAGCTGATGCAATCTCTAAATACCACAGTAAAAGTCCTCTAAATCTTGGACTGAGCAAATGGAAACATTACATCTATTAAGAGTCTCTAAAGACTTCAGTCATGATATACCTACTAAAAACACATTAGAAAAGAATTAAGATGCAAATCTGCTTGATCCTCATTTGGCAGAATGAGGACTAATAAGTTGGAATTGCAGCCTCTGTACTCACTGAATTCCTTTGTTTCTAAAGTTTCAGATAGGCAAACAATTTTGCACTGCTGTGTTGCAAGCCAGAAGATTTAAGGAAGAATGCAAGACTTTTTTCCTGTGCTGTTAACAATAAGAAATGCAAGCCTTCCCTTCAGAGAAAGCTGATGAGGAGCCTCCTATTACACAACAAAAAACACTCTGCAATCTTTTGTAAGAACTACATGATTTCATTCTTTCTACATGAAAATAGTTAAGTTTCCTGGCCCAGTAAAATAGATCCTGGGATTCACAAAGTCTTTGATTCATACCATTCATACCTCCATATCTGGAGCTGAGAACATTCCCTTTACAAGAAGTCTGGCTTCCCCTGTGTTGGCTGTTCTTTCCTAATGTATTGCCAGGGAATTACCTATTGCTTTGGAGAGCACCTGCTACTGCTCCAGAATATCAGAATCACGTACGCATCCGTGGCAGTTGCCACATAAATGAAAAGTGTATAAATAGCTTGTCTATTCAGAACATGTGTTAGGAAGAGAAAATATTCCATATACTAAAATCAAAAAATTGCCAGAAGCTGCTTACAACGGAGAAAAGAAACAAAATTACTGCTGGAATTATCACAAGGAATAAAAATAATTGGAAAGTAATCCATATATGAAAGACTAAAGCTAGTTTGGGCATGCGGTGATCTTACGTGTTCTTATATTTTATTTACTTAATCTGAATTTCACTGCAAATTCAACTGCTGAACTAGCTCCCACAGCTTTCACACCAACCATGATATTTTTTGCCCATAGTGCATAGTGCTACATTATGTCTCTTTACTACACAGATGATAGTCATCCTAACAAATCCCAAACAGTTTAAAGACATTTATATTGTTTACAGAAAAAAAGAAAAGCAAAGTGGGAGTAAAAAAGGACACATTTCAGAGTCCCAGCAAGGAGCAGAAAGCTCCCTCCCTATGGCACACAGATCTTCACAGGAGATTTGACACTAAACAAATAGTCAGTGAAGCAGAGCATTTGAGGAAAATGCTCTGAGTGACAAAAGCTGCTAAACACAAACCATATATCATCCACAGCAAAAGCAGAAAACTCCTTAATTTCATCAAGGGTGCAGTACCAGAAGACAACGCCTAACACACTATTCACGCTTTTCTACACTTGGATAAAGGACAAACAGACGTATCATTCATAAGCTGATTTATCTACATTTGGATAAATTTCATTTGAAATCGACTAAGGCTGCATTTTCAAATTAAGTGCTTAAAATCCCTGGCATCACAAGGATTGTGCACAGCATCCTCAACACATGCTTAGAAAAACAGAAAATAAAAATCAACTCAAAATAGCACTGAGTGCCTACACCAGGAATCCTGAACTTGTAATGTGAGGGAGATGAAATATTACCTCCAACCCTTCTGCTAGCAGTGACTTCAGCTCAGTAGAATAGCTCAGGTAAAGCGGTAGAAGACAGTAATACCAACCCTCAGTAGGAGTAACCAATTATCTCTGCAGCAGTAATGCTGAAGAAATGTAAGAACTTCTAGCCCCTTTGGCAGTTACATGATAAAGCACCCATTGCCTGTACTGTGGAACTTCAAAGTGGATATGGTTTGGCACTTCAAGTAAAAGCTTTTTCTTCTCTTCTTGGAAACCACTCACAGGATTCTGTTTGATTTTAGACACTGCTGGAGAAAACAAATAGGGAATTCGGGAGAGGGGGAAAATGTAACTTTTATACTTTGTCTTAAAAGAAAATGGGAGAAATTCTGACACACAAATAAGTAACCGAAAAGAAATCAAACCACCTTACAAAATATATATATATATATTTAAAGTGTTTTCTTTTGAAGATCAAATTTTCAGCATATTAAACTGTTTCTTAAATAATACAACCAATGTAAATCAATGTTACTACTTATGTGCTTAATGCAAATCAGTTTTACCCACTTGTACCACTTCATCAAGCAACCTAGCCCATGTGCATTGAAATTATAAAACTAAAATGCTCTGTTATTTCAGCTGAAGAAAACTTGATGTTACCATCCAGCAGTGCTTTTTAAACTATCAGAAGCTGTTGAACTGAATGGTATTGAGTACCAGCCATGAAAGCAGAAGCACTGGGACTTGTCTTACATGCAGGACATGGTAGGTAAAGTGTTTCTCCATGACCAGATTTTGCATGCCATCTGTGTGGATCATAATGAGACTCCCTCCCACTCTGAAATACTGTTTTTTCTGATGGTTACAGCAGCTTATTCACCAGGAGTCTCTCTGCCAGAGCAGAGCAGGCCTGGTTTGACGCCCTTACACTGGGGTGAGTGAGGAGTAGTTTCAGGCACAGTAGAAAAAGCACAGGTTTAAATCAATTAGAAATCCATGAAGTAAATCCTCATTTACTTGTCATGCATGTCAAATAGTAATTCCAAGTGATTTTATTCTATTTAATATCACCATCAATGACCAGTATGAAGGGATGAACTTCAGCACCAGCAAGGTTGCTGATGATATGAAGCTGTGAGGAGGAGGTGGCACATCAGAAGGCTGTACTGCCATTCAACAAGACCTGGACAGATTAGAGAGTTGGGTGGAGGAATCTTATGAAGTTCAGCAAGGGGAGGAATAACCACATGAATCAGTACAGGTTAGGAAATGCTCTGTAGAGAAGAATCTGGGCATTCTTGTGAACAACAGGTCAGTGATGAGCCAGCCGCATTCCTTGTGGCCAAGAAGGCCAATAGAATTCTGGGGTGCATTATGCAGAATATGGCCAGCAGGCTCTCTTCTCTGCCCTGATGAGGC
Source organism: Excalfactoria chinensis (assembly GCF_039878825.1). Classification (NCBI taxonomy): domain Eukaryota; kingdom Metazoa; phylum Chordata; class Aves; order Galliformes; family Phasianidae; genus Excalfactoria; species Excalfactoria chinensis. Next base: position 80,414,761 of record NC_092827.1, read on the forward strand.
CACATTTGGTGTACTGTCTCCAGTTCTGGGCTCTCAGTTCAAGTAAAGCAAGGAACTTCTAGCAAAAGTCCAGAGGAGTCCCACAAAGATGATTTAGTGCATAGAGCATTTTCCTTATGATGAAAGTCTGAGAGACCTGGGGCCTTTCAACCTGTAGAAGAGAAGGGCTCAGGTGGGAGTGGTTGGGAATCTTATCAATGCTTATAAATGTCTAATGGATGGGAATCGAGTGGATGAAGCCAGGTTCTTTTATATAACGCTCAACAACAGGACAAGTGGCTATGGGCACAATCTGGAGCATGCTTTGAAGGTAACAGAGCACTGGAACAGGATACCCACAGAGGTTGAGGAGCCTCCTTGTGCAGAGATATTAAAGACCCATGCTTTCTTGTGCAACCTACTCTAAGGGAACATCCTTAAGAGGAGGGTTAGACTAGATGATCTCCAGACATCCCCTCCACCCTCTAGGCTTCTCTAATTTTGTGTTAGGGAAGGAGTGAAAAATGAAAAAAAAAAAAAAATAAATAAAAATCCAACCAAGCACTTCTCTGAGCTCCTCTCCAACAGTAGATCCAAACTACTGACCAAACTATGATTACAATGTAGAATTTTCTCAGAGACCAACAGTTTTTAAGGTCCTTGATGACCTTAAAAAGACATCATCTTCCAGAAAATACTTCACCACTATGGCTCTGTGCTGATCTCCAACTTATCAGCCACATGAATTCTTGATGTAGATTTTTCTCTGTTTTACTGGAGGACAAAGGGTTAAAATAGGTTTTTGAAAGCAGTTGGCTGATGTGATGTTCTCCAGCAGCCTGAACAAACAGGAAGCCCGGAAATGAGTGATAATTGTTAAATAAGAGCTCTTAAAACACCTGCTTAGCTCTAACTGCTAACTATTAAACCATTATAAGAAGTTAAAAACAAAATCCCCCTGAGAGATTTCCACCTGCTTTCTCCATTTATTTTCTTAATTTACACAATGAGATATTCAGAAACACCCAGTAGATCTGGAAGTGCTCCCTCCAGGACCAAGCAGAACCTGAGAGTCTCTGTGTTCAACAGCTCTCCTAAAGCAGCACGGGCGTTTGCATCCTTTTGCCTTTCACGGACATGCAGCTCACTGTGTGACAGCTCAGCTAATTGCTACTCAAAGTTCCATGCAGAGTTCTTCCAAACATGACCATACGTCATTATCTCATGGACAGATGTTTCATAGCCATTCATGCTAAACAGAAGGGAAGCTGTTTTCCGGGAGAGCCCTAACAGCAGAAGTACAGGATTTTGTAAGGCCATTAAGGAAAACATAAGGGATTTTCAGGTCAAAAATGGAAAAGCATAGACCTTCCCTACCCTTAGACTTAGTAAAAAGGCTTTCTGCATTGTCAAAGTCAGGAACTCAGACAGAATCACATTTAGTTAGCTTTCTTTCTTTTTTTAATCCATGCAAGATTTAATATAAAAAAAGAATCAAAAAACAAAAACACACACAAAGAAGATGAATACTTTGAATACTCTCCTCTGCTTGATCTGTCTTCTCTTACAGGGCACTAATGTAGTTTCTGGGAGGGTTTTGATGGTCACTCAATTCTTTTGCATTTCATGCAAGCACTTTTTATTACATTAAAACCAATACTCTTGGGAAGAGCAAAATAATTCTTTAGGATTTGCATGTCTGTATACACCTTGTTTCATTCAATAACTTCCATAAACAGTTTTAAAAATTAAGAAGAAGATTCTCTCCTCAAATTTCCAATAAATGAGCTAAGTTAGAAAAGGCAATTCATCTACAGAAATTTTACAAATCAGTTTGTTAAAGAAAAAAGGGAAGTTATTTATCTGGAACCAAATGGTCCATCCATGCACTCAAGCTCATTTTCTCCAAGCAGAAATCAGATTCTTTGAAATTCTATTTGTTCAAGCTGCTTCCCTGAAAACATCATTTCCTTTCTTCCTCAATAGTCAAAGCTACAGAAATATAAAGTGGCACAAGAATATGATTCTAAAAGAAATGTGAGCAGTTTATCTGGATTTAAGCATCAGTAATTTGACCTTCTAAATCACTCTGGTAACTGTGATAGTTCAAATTGCTATCCATTTCCCCTTGCTGTGAAAAATAATTATTTACAACATGTCTGGATAGGTTTACATAGTTCCATGACTGTCATTTTCTAGAAGTTTACTAAAAAGTTATTAGTTTATAATTAAACATTACTGAACATCTGATTTAAAAACTATAATTTAAAGCAAGCATATATTTGAAAGGAAAATTGGCTGCATTATTACAGCAGCTTATGAACAATTTATCATTTGTGCTATTAGCCCAACCAGAATAATTTTAACTATACTTCCCACCCAAAATACCATTGGATCTGTCAAATGGGAACATGACAGTAACAAGTCCAGAAAGATCTTCCCTCTTAAGAATAATAAAAAGAATAACAAAGAAAAGGGGTTTCAAATTCATACACTTCATCCTGCTTCAAGCAAGTAAAAAAAAAATAAATAAATAAAAAAAAAATAAATCAGAATTTAGGTTTCACAAACAATCCTAATGTACAATACAAAACAGTATAAGATTTATATACTGCTTATTAAATGCTTACTAAATTTATCCATGAAAGCTGTTCTAAGTGACACTGCAATAACAGCTCTTCTATCATTTCTCACATTTTGCTTCAGGAGAAGGAGCTCTCTGAAACAGTGACCACCTGCATGAATCCCAGACACTGGGTCTCCAGCCTTCAACATCCCACGGCACCTACGGGTGCTACTTGGCAATTGTACTACGGAAGAGTAATACCATGACTTAATTCTTGTTTGGCCAAAGTAGTCCAGTAGTTGGGCTAGATGAACTTTGAAGATTCCTTTCAGTTGAACTATTCTACCTATTCCTTTGGTTAATGAACTCATCAACACGCTATAGATACTGATACAGGGCTGCAAACAGGACAGTAACTACTTAATTAGTTTGTAGCTCTCCCTGCACTCCCTAACATCAGCTCCACAGCAAGTCCCTGATGACTCTTGCTATAGTCACTGGGAATTATGTGTTGCCAATTAGCCTTGTTAACACTCCCCCATGAAGCTCCTGCTGTTCTATTAAGCCATATTGTTGTGTCGCTGGCAGCACTCATGGGGTGTCTGGCACTTTGGGACAAGGCTTTACTTCTCTCCTTCTTGGCACCACATGTGACCAATCCAACCTACGAGCAGTAAGAAATGGTAACATAGGGAATTAGAATGGAAAAACAAAATTAGAATTCCCACTAAAAAAAAAAAGCCTGGAAAATCTTGAAAGCCTGAACAGCAACACAAGCTCCCTAATTAAAACGGGCTAACACTTCTGTAACATTGTTGGTTGCTCAACTTTTTTTTCTGAATTCTGTCAAAAGTTCAAGTGCTAGATCAGTCATGACTTACACATACATCTGTATATTTCATCCATAACAACCAGCACAATTACTGATATTAAATGCTTTACAGTCACTGCAATACTTCTAAGCTTTGTTGTTCCAATAAAGCATTCTCTGACTTACGTAGCAGTAACATTTTTCAACCCAATTTTCATTCATCTGAGAATCTGTCTGAAGAAGGACAGATTTCAAAACTACATTTTGATTCTGCTGAAGAACTTTGAACGTCCAACACTAGAAAACATTTCCGGTTCATGTCAGTAAATACTTCACAGAGAAAAGGAAAATTACATTACTAATTTTCATGCAGAACTTTGTGATAGAACAGGATGGGTTGCTATGGCATACACAAATAAGTTATTATTTGGAAAATAGTTGTAAAAGATTGAAGCACCTCATATATCTACTGTGCTGTTTGAACCTACGAATCTTTAACAGATTTTTGCCATACATCTGTACCATCACCATTGCTCCAGCACTTCAGAGTGATCCAGACACATGGCACAGAACAGGCAAATAAAAGAAAAACCCAGTGTATCATCTTTTCCAAGCTATAATTGCCACCCTTAGAAATAACACAGTTTTTTGCAATTCAACAAAAGCAAAAATAAAATGCCCCACTTGGGCATCCTCAGGGAGATGGGGCTGCTTAGTGGAATTAGAAATATTTCCTAATCACATCCACCCAAATCCACCTCAAGCCCACAAGTCCATTTTCTTTCTCCACGGAATATGTACACTGTAATAATTTACTGTTGAGAAAGCACTAATAGTTTAAGAGGTTGAATTCTGACTTAACTTCAATCCCACAAAATGTCAGTGACATGCTGTGATTTCACCTGCTGATTTGAATATAAGAAAAGTTCAAGAGAATTTTTGCAGCACTACCTACTACCTACACCAGCTTGGTTAATAAATCTTTCTCCAGGTCTAGCAGACAATTCTGCAAGCTGACAGGCAGGCTATCAAGATCTACAGTGATAACCAACATTTGTGACGTCCTTGTCTGTACTTCTAGCACTAGCACAGAACAGATCTTCCTCTCCCTCCCACACCTACAATTATCCCTCTAGATGTCTATGCCATAATTTATTTATTTGTAAATTGGAATAGAAAAATTATTCAGACTAGTACTTTAAGTATATTTATAAAGAGGAGCAAGGTCTTACTAGTTTTTTCACTCTACCAGGCTTCTTTCACAGTACATCCAACTCAAGCATGCAGCAGACAGATCTTTGTAAAGGGAACAAAATACCACTTAAAAATCTTCAAACGTACCTACTGTTAACAACTCCACCACAGTGGTACCCATAGGCTTGAGATTCTACATAGCAAAGGTCTACAACATTTACATCCTTCTTACAACAGACTTTCATTCCTAGTGGAAGTTTCACAGAGAACTTAAGATAGGCTCTTAAGGTTACTGGAGTTCACACAGTAATCCTAATAGCACTAGTATGAACTATTGCATTGTATAAAGACAGAAACATAGATGACTGAGAATTAGAGGAGAGCAGAAGGTAATAAGGTTACTTTTAGATGGAAAAGTTCAAGAGTATTTGGTCCACAACCAGTTGAGAGAGGATACAAATCAGAGATTAGTGAGATAAGGACAAAAGTTGCTTGTTGGTGAACAAAGATGAGCCTGTCCAGTTAGAGCAGAGTTTTGAAGTCAGTTAAGCAGGGAGGGAATATATGCATGAAAGGGAACAGCAGCAGAGCTTCTGGGGCTGAAACAGCTTTCCCAGCTCAGATCTGGTAGGTGTAGAAAGTTACGGAAAGACAAGCAGATGTATTTAAGCTTTTCTTCTGTTAATTAACTCCTGCAAATTTAATGAATGCCTAATTTATAATCCTTGCAATCTTTTTGCAATCTTAAGTACTAGAAAATCTGCCCTCAAATACTTAAATAAAAGCCAAATATTTGCTAGAGTTAATGTTCACATAGAGTTGTAAGCATTTAATTCCTTCATGCCTTTCCCATCAATACATTTACTGATCTGAACAACCAAGACTTTCCCTTGTTTGTTCATTATTCATTGAAGAGACTGAAGATGCTGCCTGCCATTTATTTCTGCTGAACTACAAATATTGTGCTTGCTTTGAAATAGGTCCATGGGAGCAATAATAAGAAAAAGCCAATCGCTGAAAGCTGAAAAACAAATGAAAGTTAAAAGGACCATTACTCAGGAATCAATAACACTGCTCCCTAGAAGGCGTTCACCAGTGAGATAATCACATTTGCTGTGGTGGAGCTGCAGCAAGTGCACCCTGTGTAAGGGTTAGCAGACAAGGTCTGGTGCAGGTAGATACCATATGCAGAACACAGCAGTGAGGGTGCGAGGGGTGGTAAGCAGGGCAGACGGCTGCAAAGAGTACACAGCAATTGCTGCAATTTTGTTTGCTCATCGGACAAAGTCTACCTGTACCACACAGATGAACTTTCCAGCAAAAACTTTGGAAAATGCACTTTCCGAGCTCATAACATTCATTTCTGTAAATGCAGCTCTCACTTTAGATTCTTACATTTGAAAACAAACAAAACAAATCATCCTTTCAGTCTCAGACTTCTGTAGGTTTCAACCTAGTTTTCTTTATATCTGTCTATGCTTACAAGCCATATTATGATCCTGTAAACATCATAAATGTTTTCTGGAAATAAGCCTTAGTGGATTTGTTGTTCATGACACTATGTGGTAATCACAAAGAAAATTAAATCTGCAAGTTCCAAATAACCAGAATTTTCACAAGTTCCTCAGAAACCTGAGATGGTAAAAGGATTCAGAGGAATTATTGGTTCCAGCTAATAGAAAGCTGTACGTACCAACACCCTGAAATAGTTTCAGAAATAACCTTGAATAACACGTCAGTCAGAGTGGAAGGGGAAAACAGCAGGATTTTCCAAGGTTTCACTGATGAACAGAAGAGCCAAGTCAGAAAGCAAGAACTTGGAGGATTTTCTCTGAAATAACCATTGGCAGAACTGGTCTGATGGATACCCAAAGGATTATATGGGTTTGATTCTGAAACATGTTCCATTTGATGTGAAAAGCCACACCACAGAGCACTGTAACCAGCCAGCAATTTCACATCAAGAATAAGAACAAGTTTCCTTAAAACCTGCACAGAACTAGTGATGCGGAATTACTGCGTGCACTGGAAAGTAATCTTGAAAGTACCTGAAAAAATGAACTTCTATAAGTAAATTTATTTTAGTATATTTTTTTGTTTGTTTGTTTTGTTTTGTTTTTCCCAACATAGTGAGAAATGCCAAACACATTTGAAGAGGTCCTTTTCCTCAAACATTCAACATCAGGTTTCAATTCCAATTCCAAAGAACAATAACACCACCATAATAGATATCAGAAAACACAGTTTACCAATAGTGTTTCATTTCATGTATCTTAAATTCTATTGCAAATGACTGAAGAGATCAGGATGAAAAGGACAGCCTGTTAATTCGTCTCACTGGAATACCTGAAAATGAATAAGCTGACTTAACTTTGGTGCAGCTGTTGGGATTCACAACCACATTTAAGTCTCTAGAAGAACTTCAAAATTTTCTAGATATACAACCCCAAACAATGAGGTATAGAAGACCACCTTCATTTGCAGTTCAACCAAAATTAATTCAATTTACACGCATAAATGTAGATTATTTCAGAATACTTGCTGGGAGATGTTTGTTGCAATACAACAGCATTCAGAAGCCTGTCTAAAAATAGAAAAGATTTCATAAATGCATACACACAAACAATATTACTAAGAAAGATAGTCTTAGGTTACAAACGATACCAAATCTTCAATTTATGTATCTCAATCATCATTATTCTCACGTCTTAAAAAATACAATCACTCACCTCCCAATGGGAGAAGTTTGAGCCTGGAGCAGAATTTTGAACTGACTACAGAACAGATGAGGTGATAGAAGTGGGATTTTTGCTCAGATTTAATTAAATATAAGCAACAAGACATAGACTGAAAGTTTCTGGAAATTATCAAATTAAAGTTAATGGTCTTTAATAGGAAAGTAGGGAGAAATAGAAGCAGAGACGTACTTTTGTTTCAGTACAACTCATAAATGAAAAAGAAGTGAGGAGCTCCTTGTTTTTCAAGAAGAAAAGGAAAAGGATTACCTTTATTATTTCAGAAGATAATGATGTACAAAAGATATAGGAAATATATCCACTCAGAAAATTATTCTTAGTGTATTTTCGTGCAGTGTATTTAGCTGCAGTAAACAAACATTTGTACCTCCAGAATTTAATTTCACAATGGAGCCCACTTACAAGAAAACTCATAATATACAGAATGATTCCCTTTACCCAATCTTCTTTTTCTGTGGAAATAAAAAAACAAAGTTGTAGATATTGGGCTGACTTGACAAAATAGATTTGAACTAAGAGAGATGAAGCTTTAAATATATTATACCAAATAGCACAAAAATTGAAATACAGAGATGAACACTACAGTAAAGACATATGATGTGTGTATCTGACTTTTCAAACTAATTCAGCATTATCTGAGATCATTTTTCATTTTGATCTCTCAAATACAATACCAGCCCTCCGGACTACAAAACTGGATGGATCAAAAACCAGTATTGTAGATCCCCCTTATACCTACAGTAGTTGTGTGACAATACCATCTCCAGGCAAGAACCAAGGAACAGCCCTCTGTGGTTCATCAATTATCTTCAAGACACAGAATTCAGCACAAGCTAAAAGTCCTCTCTTGTAATCAACAATAAATGTTCTGTTGTATCATTTTTGCACCCCAGGTAGTTATGCTGCTTCTCAGCATGAATCAAGGCTCTCTAGCTCCTTTGCAGAGATGATCATAACAAACCAGGACATGCTTTACTTTAGATTTTTATCTCTCACTTTCAAATCTATCATCGAAAATCCACTTAACATGACAAATGGAATGCAGCCGCAGTGAGAGTTTCAAGTGTTCAAATCATGGACCTTGTCAAAAGAAAATATATGGGCAATATAACACACAGAAGTAGCAATACCAATGCGTTACTGAGCTTGTTAGATGCTACAGCCAAAGCCAGAGGAATTAAATGAAAGTTAATTCAGGTTTTCCCGTATTTCTTCTAGAATCAAACACAACAGTATTAGCAAGTACAGCTAATTAGCTAAAGGTGATGTTTTTTTTAGAGCCTGTAAATATCAACAGAGCCAAATTCTATAATACCTAACTGGGTTGTTAATTTCTAACACCGTCAATTAGTGCTCTCTGCAGTAGAAACTAGTTTATAGGTACAGTTTAAAGGAACCACTCAGTGACAATATGGATGACAGAATAAGGACTTGAGAAATTAAAAAGTCTGCATAGGAAATGTACTTATAATTAGATATTAAATAGGTGCAGCATAAAATACATGACATGCAATACAATTAGGCACTGTATTGCTGCAGTAATTTTTCGTGTTTATGTTTTACTCCTAAATCCTGTATTACACATTGTTATTAAGGCTATTCTGTTGCTGTGTTAAGTTTCTAACTGTGATCCTGCAAATGCACAAGCTCTATATGAACTGTAGTGAAGAGAGCAAGGATCTCTGAATAACTAATGTACCTGGAAAACAGACACTCAAGAAACCAAGAAGAGATCAAGATCTTGGTTTTTCAAACCATAAAATGCTGTAACAAAGACATTACCTCACTCAGGAAGACAGAACATTCACCCCCAAAAAAGGTTTTAAATGGGAAAAACAATACTCCATTACAATAAATCCAACTATATTTTATTACATATATATGCAAATTCTCAAAACAACCAACACCACAGACACACACATAAAGGTAGCAGCCTGAATCTAAAACAGAGTTTGGAACTCATCTGAAAACCTGCAGGAAAATAAGGAGGAAGACTTGGACAGCCGGCCTGAACTAAACTTCTTCCTTAACTAATGCTTTCTCCAGGCTACAGTAGAACCACGGATATAAATTCAGGCTACTTTAGTCCTCTTTGATAAATGAGATAATATAAATAAAGAGGAACTTTGAAAAAATTCAAAATACTTTGGTCTTTATTCCCCAGATTATGCAAAATCTGAAAGATGCAAGTATTTCTGTTAGTCTTCCATCATGTTAATGCAACAGCACTTGACAATTAATTCTAATTGAATTATATTTAACACAAATGACTGATTACCAATAACTTTATTTTCACATCTATTATGTCTTGACCTTTTTCTCTTAGTTGTGTAACCTGATGGAGAATTATTAATAAATATACTATTTCTGCATGCAAAAATATATTTAATATGAGAGATCTCATTAAAGGAAGTATTTATTCTAAAAATCAAACTTGAATAACCATAAGTTTTATTCTTAACTACAAGGCAGCAATTCTGACTTTTAATTCTTCACAGACAAAAAAAGGAATGGAAAAGGGCGGACACCTGAATCTTGACCTGCAGAGCACTTAAGTGTCACCTAGAGATTAAACTGAAAAGCAATAAGTCCATGGCCTCCACCAGCATCCAGACCAATGCAGTTATTTACCCTCTCTACACACCCATATTGTATACCTGCCTCTCTATTGTATACCTTTGTCTCTCCTTTCTAGCAGCTATTACAGATCCCAGGTTCTGGCCCAAGTTTTTCTCTTACTTTCATCATCTGCTTGCTACATATAAATGGTGGGAAGTGCTACTACTACAACAAAGACCTATAATAAATAATTTCTGAATGCTGTGTCATATTCCAAATAAAAAACAGTGCATAGTGCTTCTTAAGAGATCCCAGTTACTCAAACCAAGTCAAATGAATGCATTGAATTTAACACCTTTCTCTGACCACAGCTCTGACCTCCCGTGTTAATCCATACGTATATCAAACATATATGAGCAGTAAGACACAGCACCAGTAGTGATGCAACGTAGAGCACAAAAAACAAGGTTAACCATACCACCTGCACATGATGACAAACAGATAAACATCCTCAAGCATAGAAAGATGAGTAAGAGTCACTGGAGTATGGAATAAGAGGAACGAACATTGATTTGTATCTTTTATGGATCATATAGATTTTCTGAAAGACAGGTAGCAATTTGCTTGCCAAGAGATACATAAAGTACTCTCGATCTTATTCATATCCTAGAGGACTGAAACAGAAAAAGAAAAAGCAGTTAACTGTGATGGTGTCATAACTATCACTCTGCTGTTCTCTGGTTTAAATGCAGAGTGAGGCAGAGATTAGTCAAGAAGTGTGCATTGGTGATTTATCATTTACCACTTGATTAAAAAATGCAATGATTGGGCATGAGAATTAAACAAAAGCAATTACTAATGTATTTAGAACAACGCTCAGGCTCTTAGGTTTTTGCATTGCTACGCTAAAGACTGATGACTAAAGAAGCGAGATTAATTAAGTGCTAGGATTAAATCCAAGAAAACAAAAATTGCTACCAAGCTGATTCTAACCAGTTGAAGTTTCAGAACAAATAGCATAACAAGGCAAAAATAATAATAATATTATAAATGAGGTGTTAGCTGTTACAAGATAAGAACAACTTAATAATCATGTGGAACTGTCTCCATTTCTATGATTTCTCAGCAGACCCTGATCTCCATATATCAAGGCAGAGAAGAGAACACGTTCTGGAAATTGCTTTTATCCCAAAGCACCAGTCATATTCTTCCTCCTACTCTCTTCCATTGCAATCCTAGAACACTTTCAATATATCCTTGCACAAAGGCTTGGCAGATAAAAAGTTCTTTTTTCTAACCAATGTTACAGGTATCAGAAAATCAGCAAGTGCAAATGCTTAAATTCACCTGCACTTTGCAGAGGCACTGACAGTGACGTGACCTAATAAACTACAACGCAGAAGCACTACCCTGTCCTTTGATGATTTACATTAGTCTCTTTACAAACGGTTTTCTTTTTTGCATCTGAAAAATATTTCTGATTAGTCAGCAATGCACAGAAGAGAAACTCCTGCAATAAAATACTGACATTTTCCCCAAGTTTATGGGAAAGCAAACGACCTAAATGGTCCATTTAGTAAACTAAATGGAAACATATGTTAAGACTCCATGAAAACAGATAGATAACAGTAACCTAGAGGGAGGAGCATGACAGGTCACAATCCTCACTCCCACTAGATGGCAATATTGTTTTTTTTGCAAGCGTAGAATATGCTCTCATTGAATGGAAATTGCAGTATTTTTCATGTTTTCTGAAAGCTGCATTTCCTTCAAAAAATAAAATAAATGCAAGCCAGGCTTTATTGATCACAGGACTGGGGGGAAAAAAGACTTTATAATGCATGTAAGTAAACCAAGATATGCATTAAGCTATAAATAGAGGTAACAGAACTTAAAAAATACACCAAATGGATAATAAATGTAATATGAGTTTTAAGGCTGGTAGGTTTATAATTAGGCACATCTCAAATTAAACCTTCATTTAACTCTTTACCACTGTGTCAGCAGGATACAGCAAAGGAAACAGCACATTTAAATTCTACGGGAGAGAGCATCTCAATTTACTCTCAAACCACCTCCTGTGACATTAAACAGGAGCTTAGGGCAGTGTTAAAAATGCTACAAATCAAAGAGTGCTCCAATTCCATCTCTCACAATGAGAGAATGGGTCGCTATGACAATAGGTCCAGAAAGAGCATCCTAATTACTACAAAAAAACAAACAAACAAACAAAAAAACACAAAACACCACACCAGCCCATTGAAACCATCACTCCAACAAAAACAGGCTACTTCAGTAAATAAAACCTGAGGCTTAAAAATGAAAATGAATTTTCCATTGCAAAAAGGTAAAAGAGCTAGCCAGGTGCCAGTCATCCCATTAATGTGTGTGTTTAACATTGTGCTTTAAAATCTGCAGAAGGAGCAGGTGCAGATACATACCAAACACTGATACAAACATACAGAGAATGACAGAAAGGCTCAGCGATGAAGATGGAGGATGCTGTTTAGGGGTTACAAACCCAGGACTTGACCAAATCAAGTTCAAGTTCACATGGACTTGACTTCATGCAGGAACCCAGGCTAATCAATGGCCATTATGCACAAACTAGAAGCCAACAATCAACCTGGAGTCAAGTCTGGAGACAAACACCCTGTGCAGTATGACAATATTAATGTCAGTTCTCCAGCATCTCATTCTAGAGATCCCTTTCTGCTATGATATGATGCTGACATGTCTCAAAATACCGAAGGCTTACACTCTTGTTTCAAAGATACTTGCTTGCAATAACAGATTAATTCTGACTCATAAAAATCAAGCTGTTTTAGAACATGAAGCAAACCTTCATTTCAGTCCTGCTCATAGTTGATTACCATGCTTTACAGGTAATCTCATTTAAGTGTTTTGACTCACTGGAATTAAGCATGATACAAAGCCCCTCCTCCAATATCTGATATTATAAGTGCAGTTCCCAGCTACGACGTTCCCATTCTTGAATGGGGTCTTGAAATAAGTAAAAAGCTGACCTCGTGTGAATGAGAAATGTTGTTTTGTAAGAAGCTTTCATTTACTGTTCCATCTCAAATTCCTCATCATTCTCAAAAGCTCTCTAAATTTTACATGGATGACTCCCAAGTTTTCAAATCCTAACGCCAAAAGACAGATCCTGAATCCATAGCTGACAGCCCTAGCCAGGTCCATAACAACAGTGCTGATATCATCTGCATCAGTTCCCACTTTGATACCTCCTTCGACTGAAAGTAAATCAGCCCTTTCATTGGACATCGAATATCTTAAAACAGACACAACTGAGAGACCATACAATATGCCACAATCAAAAAACAAATGGCTGTGTCACCAACTATGAATTTTCCATTAGCTGGTGTTGTGTCAGGAGATCACCCTCCAGTGAAGCACAGAAGCAATGACGTGCTTTATGAGACCATGCTCTTGAAATTGAGAATTACCATCAACACCACCAGTGAACCACAACATGCAACCTGAAACGCCATTGCCATTTTGGACTGCAGTCAGACAAGGTGTGAGGTATTCAGGAGTGAAGGTGACTTGGATGTATTTGTGCAGATAAAAACATATTCCCCTGTAACACTGAATTTCCTCATTTCCCAAGGAGAGGATTCTGCGGGGGCCGTCAGCACTTTGCACAATGAAGCTGTAAGTGATATTGCTTATGCTGCTGCCACACAGCACTGACCACCAGATGCTGTCCCATGCATGTATTTATAATCAGTGCATCTTCAATTAAGCAATCAATACTCTTCTGATGTTTTTTAGTGGGTAAAAAATTCTATTTTCTTCTTCCCTGAGATTCAAAAATAACAACAGACCAAGAGACATTCAAATATTCTTGATGATCTCAAACACTAGACATAGCCAGATAATTGCACAATTTTTAGGCTTTGAGTAAAAATGGCTTTGGCATGCTTGATTCAAACACATCCCTCAGGCCACTCCAATTTGAGCACATTAATTGTTCCATACTGCACTAGCCTTGCAACCTGTCCTTTCTTCAAACATGTGGCAACCATGTAGAACACCCACTGTCAGCTCACGCAGTCATAGCTACTGCGTGTTCATAATATGTTAATAATACACTGCTCTCTTCGTTTGGTGATAAAGGCTTAGAATCAAAACCCAGGCACTTGATAGTTGTGCCAAATATGTGTAATTTTGTTTTAAAGACTGAGAACACCCACTGTGAATTGACTGAATTTGCCAAAATTAATATTTTATTCTCACAATAGCCATATGCTATTCATTTGTACCTTAGCCTAGAAACAGCCATTATAAATATCAAAATCTCAGTGAAAAACATTTTGCAGCAAATTAGAACAATTTACTACACCAACACAAAAGGGCAGACAGAACCTGTGAGGTCAGAGAGTCATTAAGCTCAACTTCAGAGAACTCATCAGAAAAAAATTATCAGATGCACTCCGAGCCCAAAACAGGAGAAGAGCTTCCAAAAACATCAGAAGGAATGTAGGTGAGTAAGTCCACTTGGATCAACTTGGTCACAAAGAAAACAATGTTATCATACAGACTAAGACAGACTGGTCAGGGCACAGATGGAATGCTGCACATCAGGGTCAAGTTTAAAACATCTCTGTGTTGGGCTTTATTGTATTGATACAGAGAAAATGCAAATATTGTCCAGACTCTTAAAAGATCAAGCAAATCCAAACAGTCTTCCTTCCTTCCTTCAGTAAAAGTAAACATTTAAAGCAGAACTTGCTTGAGCTAATAACCAGCAACCTTCCCTCCCAGGTTTTCCTTCCCTGCTCTCTAAAGAAAATTCCAAAGACAGAGCCGAGAGACAGTGTGCACTGGGGTCGAAGGAAGAATTAAGGAAGCAGAGGGTAAGGAAATAAAGTTTGTTCTCTGCAGATGACCCAGTTCTGTAAACTCTAACATGCAGTCACTTCTTGAGCTGAGAGGAGAAGTCTGATCTCCTCTGTCTGCCTCCCTGCACCAAAACCACGTTTCAGCCATAGAGAAGTAGAGAGAATGGTAAAAACAAGAACTCAAGTGTTACTACTGATGTACTCAGCAGTAGAACACTTACTAACAACAGCAGGATTTTGTCGGATTCACAAACAAGTAATTTATAAAACTCCAAGTCAAGTCCCTAAACTATCTGTCATGAAAAGGTGAGAATCTGATTAGATATTATCCCCCAAGTCTGCTCTTTCTGTAAGAAGGTTTGTTTTATTTGGCTCTAGCTGTAATGAATTGCTAAATGTCATTGTAAAACACAAAAAATATTCATTCATAAATATTCAGTAACATAGTGAACTTACAGTGAACTACACTGGCTGCTGCAGCAAATTTAACTCACGGCACACAGAATTTGAGAAGTTATACAATTAGATCTAATTTATCTGGCTGCTGTTGCACGACAGTAGAGCAGATCCCTGCTTTTAGCACTACATAGCACGTATTCATACCACAGAATGATTGCACAACTCTGAGAAAGGCAGTCCATTAACCTTCAGGACCTGAAGCTGTTACCATAAACAACACTTGCTCTGTTACAGATGCACTTCTCCCCAACAGATGCCCCCACTACCTTCACAGTCCCTCACTGCACGTCTCACCCATCGTAGAAGAAAATGGACTGGTTATGAAGGAGAGCATCTCAGTAAGGCAGAGAGCACCCCTGTACTGATCTAGCGGCTTTCATTATGTAGGCAACTGCAACCACAAACTACATTCTCCTTTCTAGTGCCCTGACTACACATACAGGATTCAGTTTGAATGCGGTACTAAAAAGGACTTTGGGTATGAAACTTCAGCTGCCTAGGAACACAGAACTAAGCTCAAAAGCAGGAAGTGAATCACATCATATACAACTGAAATTAAAATTTGTTACTCAGTGACTTCCTTCTGGGACAAGATGATCTTTCTAGTCCACAACACTATAGGCTGCCTGGATGCTTGCAGGAAAGAGATGCACCATCACAAAATGTGGAGATTCAAACTCCAAAAGCCACACATTTTATGTTTCTATCACATAAGAGAAGGCCTGGGTGCCATAAGTAAGATCTTTTTCCAACAACAACAAAAAAATGGCACAGGCATCACTACTATTAGTGAAACACTTCCCATTATTTCCTATCAAAGATGAGTATCTCCAACAACCATCCTTCTTAGGCCATTGCTGAAAAACAGGATCTGGAAATAACAAGATGTGCTGCCCACAGGAATACTAACAGCATCTGTTTCAGTTACATTATACTTTATATTTGCAGCCTGTCAATTTGAGATAGATGCACTGGCTGCTTCTAAAGTATTTACAGCATGATATCAGGGATATTACACCAGAAACTATTGAATAAGATGTTTCTATCAGTGTTTTTGTTTTGATATTCTTGAAAGTATTCTTCTTTTCTTAAGTGATAATAAAAACTGAAGTTAGTGATAGCAGTGACACACTAACTTACTGCAAATCAAAAGAATTATCACTGTTGAAAAGTCATTAACTGTGAAGAAACTCTGCATTTCTGTTGCATCAGTAATTCCTTGGAAAGACAAGATTCACACCAGGTATAAATCAGTGCAGCTCTAGCAAATTCCAATGGAATTGCACCAGGCTCCGCATACCATAAGCCATTCTGTGCTGTTGCCAAAAAGGAGAGCGAGGGATTGGCCTACAGCATGGTTTGGCTCATGCTCTCCTCATGGGAAAGAAAACGTCCATCTACACTCCTCTTCAAACTCAGGCTAAAAAGGCAGTATAAGGAATGTTTTAAAATGCTGAGCCCAGTTTATTCAGCCATGTCTACTGAGGTGTTTCTTAAACTGTAAAAACCAAATAACATTTATATGATTTATAATTGTAAATGTCAAAAATGGAAATATTTCTTTAACAGTAACAGAGTCTACCTGGAAGCAAACTCAAAGCACATGAAAATAGCAGCAGCAATCATGATAAAATCACTAATGGAAGCAGATTAATGTTTCCTTTTCAGCAGTTACCATTTGAAAGCAGAGCACCTTTAGCAGCAATTTTTCCTAGAACAATTTTTCAGCTGCCTTACCCTACTTCATACATTGCCAAATCCTGGCCCCTATTGAGAGTGCAGATGGCAAGCCTGAGGACTTAGGAAGAAAAAGAATGGGAAATAAAGAAATGGCTGAGACATAGCCCAGGTTTTACATCAGTTTGGTTGGTTTTTTAACTCCCTGTCAGAGTAGTTGGTTGCCCTTCAGCAAGCGTTTTATATATATTACTTTTCTTTACAAAGAAAAGTAAATAGGAAGAATATATCATTAGATTTAACTAGCAGTTAAATTTAGTTTTTGTTAGAAAAACTGAATTCTCCTTCATACGTGCAGACTCTGCAAATTGGGTGTAAGTGTGAAGTTAGCAACAGGGGTCAGGCAGAGTGAGGAAGTGTGCAACCACAAACTCAGCAAGGTTGAAGAAGTGCTCGCTGTGTGCAGCAACAGTAAAAGAAAATTAGAAAGAGGAGAAAATTTCTGCTTCTGTCAGTTGGCACACTCCATTTATTAAGAGAACACAGAACATTTTCTCCCAGCTTAGCTTGGGTAGCACCTCTCCTTTTAAACAGACTGCTGTTGGGTGTACTCTCTCCTAAAAATGTAATAAAGAGTGTTAGCATAAAATCAATTCAGTCGCAAAGACCACACACCAAAGAAATGCCCAAACAGTGCCAATCTTCCATTTCAAACTTGGTATCTTCTATCCTCCTCCCAGCTTGCAGTGCTGTAAAACATGTTGCCTAACTGCAGAAGAGAAACACCCAGAAAAATACCTGCAGATAAAAGGTCACCAACAGCAAAGTAGCTATCAGAACACACAGTGCTCAGGCCACCCTTGCAAAGCCAGCAGGAAGACCTGAGCTGAAGGCCACACAATCATCACTGGCAACAGCTCTGCAGGCACATAAGCCCCTTTACCCAAGTAAGGAAAGTCAAGGATACATTTACACTGAAAAATCATCTTTTAACTGTGAGCTCCACTAACTGCAAGTAATTGCATCTTAAGTACAGTGCTATATGTTACTTAATCTTTCAAAATACCTTGCCTTCCAGTCTAGTTAGATATCTGCATTTTCCTTACTACGAGAGAAGAAATATTTCTCTATTCCAAACAACTAATTTACCACTTCTCTATGTAAACTATCATGCTCTTTGATAACTAAGTCTGTGACTCTCACCATTAGAGTTAACCTTTATTTCAGCAACATATGCAAGTCATTCAAATGAATCTTGACTTACAGATACATCTGCATGGGCATTATCAAAAATTACTCAGATTAATCCATCCAGACTCAATTAGTATTGTAATTAATTCAGCATCTCAGTGCAGTAATTTGGACTTCCTATTAAGAAATCCAGATACTTCAGTACATTTTCTGCAAGATACCCCTTCTAAAGAAAGAAGCAGCTGGAAGGCGATGCTTTAAAGGGACTACGGGCATGAAAATGCTTTTTTACTTAGTTGGCTCCATCTGTTTGACAAGTTATGAACAGATGCTCCATATCCTTACAAATGCATTTTACCAGTGACCAGGAATGTCAGTTTTTCAGCAGACAAAACATCAGTGTCCGCAAGTAGAGACAACCACTTTCAAAACTGTTCATCTTTGATCTGGAACAGTTTGTACAAAAACAGATGTAACATAACAGCAGACAAAAATATGGGCCATTAAAATAAATGGAGGTTATTTTTCCTAATCTGAGGAAAAAGTAAGAAATGAAGGTACACACAAGTGAGGAAGAATCAGAAAGCACCTTCAGGAGAAAAGGGGCCAAGCTGTTTGCCACTGAGTTGCATAGCAGAACAAGGCCGTGCCTATCAGCAGCCAGCTTTTGGGCCTAGTTTGCTTCACTTAGCGTCTCTTTAAAAAACATCCATCAGTCACCTCTCTTCTACACCTTAAAGCAAATGAGGAAAGGAGAATGATTGCATCAATTTGATAATCAATTCCAAGCACGCTACTGCGTCAACACCTCCACCTTACATGCCTTTTCTTCAAGTAAAGATGAGCCCTCACTTCTGCTGTTTCTTTCACATACAACTCTACAGTTAAGCAATGTATTTTCCAAATTATGCAAATACCCACAGGAAAAAAAAAAACAAAAAAAAACAAAAAAAAAAAAAACAAAACAAAACAAAACAAAACAAAACAAAACAAAAAAAAAAAAAACAACCAATAATCCACCGGTTCACCAGACCTCTTCTGAACTGGAGGCCTTTCATTCTGTCAAAACTCTATGATTTCTGTGAGGAATATGCATGCTGAGAAGTCCTTAACTTGCTATCCTTGGTTGAGGTGTACCTGTGCAGTAGTCATCTTGGCCATGCAGGCTGCTTGGACTGGTCTGGCCAGGGAGCAGGACTGGAAGCAGCCATCACATCAACCCCGGTCCAGGATAATTCCGCACTGAAGCACAGACAGTATAGCTGAGATGTCCCATAGGAAGATGACAGTGGTCACCATACATCTTTTACACCACCCGAACTGAACATATGTGGACACACTTGGAGGGACTTGAGACCTATGCTCTGAAATCTTGCACACCAAGAGTTCTTGAACAGCATCCAGATTCGTGCCATCTGCTGCTGATGAATGTCTTTTAGCAGATATCCCAGTGACACAAATCTTAATTGTGCCTTAGCATCTCTGGACTTTACAAGTTGCAAACTGCCTATCATATGGAGTCACAGTGATATCAAGATGATCTGACACCATACAGCCACCCACATTAACCACTCTACTAGCTGGTAGGTATAAACAGATACCAAATATTTAGATACCAAAGACAGGTAAATTCTATACTCAGAACCCAAACAGAGATCCTGGGCATTAAACAACAGCAGAAATTTTTCACCAGCAAACAAAGCACTCTGTTAAAACCAAGGAGACTATAGTCTCCTTGGAGTCTTTTGCCTGGGATTCTTGCTACTGCCAAGAAACCCTGCCTGTGTCCCATCAGAAGGGCTACAAAATACAGCTCAAGGTTAAGAAAACAGAGGTACTGTGCAAAGACTGCACCA
The DNA here is from genome assembly GCF_039878825.1 of Excalfactoria chinensis. Classification (NCBI taxonomy): domain Eukaryota; kingdom Metazoa; phylum Chordata; class Aves; order Galliformes; family Phasianidae; genus Excalfactoria; species Excalfactoria chinensis. The sequence goes on from NC_092827.1 coordinate 80,434,674, forward strand.
ATTTAAGGGATTTCTCTTGGACCTCAGAAAGTTAGAAAAGTGACTTAAAAAAATGCTGAATTGGACTTCAGCAATATCTCTCAGCAGTGGATACTGCCTTTTCCAGTGCTGAGTCAGGCCTTCCATAAAGAGGACACACACACAAGGAAGCAGTGTTCAGAGAAAGAAGATTTATGAGTGCAGCCTCTCAGAGTCATCATGAACCTGGCAGGAAGAAGCTGAGAATGCTGCGACCATGACTCAGGCTGAAAAGGTGTTTCTTCATTACAGTGAAAAGTATAAGTCCCAGCCACACAGCATAACCTGGCAGAATATTATGAAGTGTCTTGGTGTTTATTGCTCTGCCCACCCTTGCAGCATTAAATTTTATTTGGCAATAGTGGGTTAGCAGTTCTCTGACAGGTTCTTTAAGTATTTAGAAGAGAAAAAGAGAGATTGAAGATGGTAACAGGGGAGGTACAGATTAGGTAAACTCTTAATGCTTCCCGATGTTAGTAGAACAGAAAGTAAAGCAAGATTTAAAAGGATGTGTAGACATCATGAGGCATATGGAGCTTAACAGAGGGCAATCCTTGGCCTTCAAATGAAATTGTGTTTAGTAATTCTTCCCGTGTTAATATCTTCCATTGAAAATTTCAGATTGGAGATGTTCCCGGCTCTAGCTCTGAACTACAAGCCGAATTATTCACATTTTCAGGCTACTGCAGTAACTGGAATCCTACAGAAGACTAGGAAACTCTGCAGATATTCATTATACCTGTTGCTCTGGCACCATATGGCCTGAACAAGCAGGCAGCCCCAATAGCTATTGTATTTTGAAAGCCAAAAGAGCTACCAAAACAACAACAACAAAAAAAACAAACAAAAACAAACAACAACAACAACAAAACCCACCAACAGAACAAACAAGACGTAATGTTAAAGCTATGACCAGTAGAGACAGAACATTGGTCAAAGGTTTGAAACAACTTTCTGTGGTTATCGCATGTGTAGCCACAGCAGACCTAACAGTGGCTGAGGTTTCCAGTGGTCAAAAGAAAATACAAAGAGTTTTCAGATGGGGACTGTACATAAAAATCACCAGTGCTTTGTAGCAGCCACATGAAAGTTTAGGTTTTAAAAAAACAAGTTTGCCATTAAACTGAAAAAGCATTCAGTTAAGCTGTAAAACACACCTTATTTGTTATATTTTAAAATCATTTTATTACTAAGTTTATAAAGCTTCAGAAATACAACAATTTTCTTTATCCTGCATACCCAGTTTCAGTAATAGTGCTGATAATGTAAAGTCCAAATAGAATTAAAGTATGAAAGCAGAGTGCAGTGCCTTCAGCCTCCAGTAAGCCCAGTGTACCCTAGTCTGACTTGGTATGAGGAAGAGAACTTGTGTTTTCCTGTCTACACTCATCAATATGGAGCAGCAACAGAGGAAAGTATTCAAAAAAAGTCTCTTCTAATCCTTAAGTCAAAAACATAAGACTGACACACAGTTTTCACTCACTTTCTGTTACCTGCTTCTCTTTCTCCTCTTTTCTTGCTCCTGCTTACTGTTTCACACTCTGAAAGGTGAGGTATGAATCCTTTCTGGAAGGTAAAAGCCACTCAATGCTCACAAGCAAGTGTGACGAGTATTTTAAGAGGAACAGAAGGCTAAAATTCACAAAAGGCACCGAAACTACATTTAAAAACACTCGGGTATCATCTCTTTCTGAACTGTATTACTGGTAATTGGCTTAACTGGAAACTAAGAAATTTGCTGATAAGGAATTAAGTCAAATCTGCTAAGAAAATCTGATCTGCTGCTGTAACACAAGCATTAGTAATGGACCTTTATGTCCTATTTCCAAAGCTCTCTGATTAAACTCTGGAGTCTACAATCTACAGGGCTAGGCAGCATACACAGCTGTGATGAGTCCACTCAGCCTGGCTTGAAGATTTTAATTCTGAGATTCAAACTCATTTAATGAAGATGGAGTACACATCAAATCTTTTAATAAGCTTTCAGAACATACAAGATCACAGTCTGTGAAGCTGGTTGAACAGTGACTTCGCTAAGCAACAGACCAATTTGATGTTGATTTAATTCTGCAAACACCACCCACAATAATTTGACATGGAAAGATTTACAGCTTTGCAGAAGACATTAGGAAAGCTGCTCTGCAGGGAGGAAAGGCAGTAGGCTCCACTGAGGTGCATTTGGGAATAGGGCTGAGATTCCCACCTGACTGGTCAGCAGCTTCAAAGTTACACTGGTCTCTCTCTGTTTAAGTAGAGCCCCCAAGTTAACTTTATCCAAGTCAATACAATTCTACTGATAAAGTCTGGGCCCTAAAATTTCCTATAAAACAATTGTTTGCATGTAGTACAAGAGACGTGGCTACACGTTGGTTACTTAACACCATGCATGGAGACAGGGGGAAATGGCTTTAAACTGGAAGAGAATAGACTTACACTAGAAACGAGGTAGAAATTCTTCACTGTGAGGGTGGTGAGATGTTGTAACAGGTTGCCTAGTGAAGTTATGGATGCCCCCTTCCTGGAGGCAGAGAAGGCTAGGCTGGATGGGGCTTTGAGCAAGATAATTTAGTGGCAGGCATCCCTGCCTGTAGCAGGGGCTAGGTACTACATGATCTTAAGTTCCTTCCAACCATTCTGTGATTAAGCAGACAAGTGGTATATTTCAAAACATAGTCTGTTGCTAGAAACAGCTGCTTTTAAAAGGTATCTTCTTCATTTTAAATGAACATTTCCTCTTAACACTAGCTTCTTTGCAATAGAATTATATCAATTAGCATTCCTTGTTCACATTTACTCTATGCAGAGGAATAGTTTGGGAGGCAGTTTTCTCTCTTCTATTAAACAAGAAACATGCAGAGAGGTGGAATATCTGTCACAAAGTAGGAAAAGAAATGCAACGTGATTGCCATAAAACAAAGGCAAAAAGGCCATTAGATGTTTCATCGAAAAGGCACATTAGAAGTCTGAATGCTCTTCTTGAGCACTCTTTGAATCACAGTTTTGAGTATCAATGTGGGTGAAATCAAAAGGGACTTTGCAGGATGCGGAGAAGGCTTTGTACATATACTGGTTCATTGGCTCTTTTACAGAACAATCTAATCCTATTCTTAAACATAAAAATAATACCCTAATTGGACTGATTATTTTGTTTCTCCAGAAGCAAAGACTGCAACAGTTATTGAAATCATTAAGAGACTGAAACACTTCAAGGGATACAGATTGTCTTTCTTGTGACTATGGCAACATATGCGGCAGGATAGTATTCACACACAGTCTTTAGGCATCTAAATTTGGCTCCGCGTGCTTTAAACCCAGTTTCCCTATGAAACTTGTTTAGAAATACAGGCTGCTGTTCTAATTTGTTCTTCAAAATCACCTTTTAACTCACTGCCTCCACAGGAAACATAATTTCCCAGTTTAGTTCCTAAATTCAGCCCCATAATGAAGACTGTCTGAATACCCTTTCCTGTGTGATTTTGCCTTGTCTTGTATTCCTGTTGATAGAATGAGTGCGCTTATTTTACACCGTGTAATTGATTATCAAGGCACACTTAGCAGAAACATAAGCCTATAAATCTTTGAGAACATTAAAATATCTCAACATCTTAATCTAAATTAACAATGTTGTGCATATCAGTTCATCTCCCCTCACTTCTGACAGCCCATCAGACAGCAGGCTGAGCACCCAAATACCCACTGAAGTCAATTCTGCCATGAGATGCGACATTCTGCTGCTACCACTGAAGTCACAATGACAGTGACCTCTACTCAATGCTAACAACCCTGTTTTATTTGGCTTTATTTGCCTATTTGCATCGTCAAAAGCCTAGAGTAAGAATCCTCAAAAGCATAACTATGAACTGACTTTCACAAATGATTATACTCCCTACAGTAATTTCTCTGGGACCTGGTACACTTCCACCTGCCACCAGTCCCTAGCACACTGTACTGTTTTATATTCCAGGAGTGTTGGGGCTGCCCCTTGCTATATCCTTCACCTCCTTTAGCTGCCACCAAGACAACTAGAAGCTAAAAGCAGCTGCTAATAAGAAAGGGTTTTTTTAGTTCCAATTACTGCTTTTGCCATGTTTCATCGGTGGCTTACAAGGCTGGGAATACCTGAATCCTCAACTCTAACACTGAAGCTAGTTCTATTAAAGATAGTGTAGTTTACCAAGGACCAAACTGTTTTTGGTAACTGGAACTGGAAGAAAATGATACTTAAGGTTACAGAACTTTACTGAACATACCTCTTCCAGCAGTCCTAAAATTCTTAGTTTGAACCTTTCTCTTTCAAAATAAAGAGAGACTTGGGTTATAGGTAGTGAACACAAGTGATAAAACATCCTTTGTCATTCACATTTAACCAATATATTGCCACTTCTTTAAGAGTCAAGAGATGTATTACTTGCCTAGCATTAGTAATGATGTTTTTCCATTCATTTTATTCAGAAGTTATTGCAACTGATGAAGAAGATACAGAAACCTACAGATAAGGCTTACATGAAAGGCCTTATCTTTTAGTCAAGGCCCAAGTTCCTTTGATGGTGTAATAGAATATTTTCCAGTAATCTGCACTTCAATTCCATCAGCTCAAAGGATAAAGTATAAGCTCCATTCCTTTGCTTGAGACTAGCAATAAAAAAGGTCATGCAGAACAACCCTTGTGTATTTTTACAGGAATGCTCAATGCTTCCACAATCCTCCTCTCTTCCCTTTTCATAAAGGTTAATGCCTCTTGTTAATCTGTATGTGTTTGTGCATTCATGACCACATTACCTGAACACAGTATTAAATCAGAAATGTAAAGAGAGAAGCTTCCTGTGGCACAGCTAATGCATGCTTGAGTTGGTTAGAAAAGCCAGTGAATTAAAACTATGCTCTGCTTCAGTCTAATTGCTATTTTGCACAGCTATGTTTATTACTTTACTGTACTACAGCATGCCCTATGCAGACTTGCTTAGAGTTACACAGCTTCAAGTTGCACTTCAATTGGTATGCTCCACTTCAACTCATAAAGGTCTCATTTTCATATAATGTTTTGTAGCAAGATGCTACAAACATCCCACATCCCGATCTGAGTATCTCTTGTTATGAGGTCCCTGATCAAAAGGGGGATATGGCACATGGCACATGCTAGGTATACAGTCACGTCCACCTCTCTGCAGTTCCAGCTTCCCAACTTCTTCCCTTCCCCTGCCTTCTACTGCAGTGCAAAAATCTACATTCAAAGGAAAAACCATCATTTTTCCATTCACTAGCACCATCTTTTCTCAGAATAAAGACTCAACACAGAAGAAAATCACACAGAAAGTGGGCTTCCTCTCCTCTGTAAGCCATCCCATCTGATCCAGTTTCACTGAGACTGTTGATATTACAAATCTCATAACAAATCATAACTACAATACAAATCCTCTTTGCTCTAGGGATGAGACTTGCATAAACCGTATTACAGATGTCATATGAATTTGAAAACGTCCCAAGAGGAAAATAAAACCCTGTTTCTAGAATTTGCCTTAGAATTTTTCAGCCTGTACTGTTCACTCTATCATCTAAATTCACCTTCCATAATGAAGACATTAAAAACTACATGTTTTCCAAGGTAGGAAAAACACACAGTCCTGTGAAGTAGATTTATGTCATCTCCAATCAAAGTCTTTGTTTACATAAAAAAAATAGGAATCTGCTAAAGGACAGTGGTTGCAAATACTAAAGTTCTGAAGCAAGGATTTTTACTGATCTGCAATAAAAAGGCATAAAGCAGTTCACCAGCTGAATATGAGGTTGTTACACTAGTAAACCCTATGATGAGAATTTGTTTCTTCCATTCAACATTACTGCAGTTGGCTATGTTTAGACTTCTATTGGGAGAACAAACTCTGGAACCTAGATGACACTTTTCACCTTATCAACACCAGTTCATGTTTTTCCTACGTGATTCTTTATATTATCAGGCCAGGCATAGGAAATACATCTTTTACACTTCTTCAATCTCTACTTTGTAGTTTGTCATCCTATTTTGTCTCACTTTTCCATGAATCATTGCAGTAAAATCATACAACTAGCTACTCCACTCATCAGCATGCTACAAATTGCCCTGTTCAAAGCAGGAGCTGAAACAGTGACAAAGCAAAGGAAAAAGAAAATTAGTCCTAGACAAATTCTGAGTACAAAATTCTTGCTGAGTTTTGTGCATTTTGATGACTACATGATTTTATTTGCAGTGCTTACAAGTGCAAAAATCAATGAATGATTCATTGAGATATACCTTTTCTTGCTCTAACTGCACTTATTTAGAAAAGGGCAGAAAGAAACAGAACGGACCAGCAGTCATGTGGAGATTCAGTTTTAAATGTGTCTATCTCGACCTGTTTGGTTTTTTTGCTTGTCTACCAAGAAAATCAAGTCATTGTCTTTTCATATTTAGCAATACTCAAAATGCTCTAATAAGTCAGGACTTCAGAATGTTTTTATGATAGCTGTTCTATGTAACCACTGTTAGGATCAGACTGGATGGGGCTTTGAGCAACCTGGACTAGTGGGAGATGTCTCTGCCTATAGCAGAGGGGCTGGAACTACATGATCTTCAAGGTCCCTTCCAACCCAAATCATTCTATGATTTTGTTTCTTCCTAAAAATAGAGATGGGAAAGGTAGGTAGTGGTGTCAGGAAATACTGCTGCAAATGGTTAGGCTACAGAAGCTGATCTACTTCTTGCCAAACACAGGGCTGCTTTGTGATTAATAAAGAAGTTTCAACAGGGAATCTTGATGTGGCTCACATACCTAGTTATTTCCAGGATCATACTGTGTACCAGTCAGCACTACTCCAAACTATATTCATTTTTCTAAGCTTCCCAGGCACACAGGATGTCAGTACGTCATCTTTTCCAGGAAAAGATAATTCAGAGAATATTGTAGGTTCTTCTGGCTTAGTCACACCTATACTAACTCCATGCTCCAGGCTAATGTATTTGCACAAATTTTGTCAAGCCTAGCATGTGAGAATTCTTAAACAGTATTGAATTATCAAGCAAATGTTTGTGTTGTCTCTATTGCCTTATTACACATGGCTTGCTCTTTTTTCAGCCAGCTAAATTACCATGCACTATGATGCCATGGTGATGGGAAGAAAAAAACAAAAAAGCATAAAACACCGAAACAGGTAGATTCTGTTGTTTTTAACTGAAATGCAAATTCCTTGTTTCACACAGGAAATTTTACTCAGAACAACCCAGCAAATGAAAACCTTGCAAATGTGACTTTTGTAAGTGAAAAGTTGACTTAATGTAAGTCTAAGCTTTGTATCTGTATGTGTGGAGCCTAAGCAAACAAAGGATGAGACACCAGAAAAAAATCGAAGTTAACTGGGATAAAATTATACCAACATATGAAAGAACGGGGAAACACAAAGTGGTCACAAAATGATGACTGCATAACCATTATGGATTACATTCAATGAATCATGTCTTTCATTTGGAGGTCAGACCTATCAGTGATTTGCATGAACACGCTACGAGACTGGCAAAGCAAGAAACACGCAGTTCCTCCAACATATGTTTTTAAAGTTACAGAGCTATAAAAAAAAACGCAAAAAGTATCATGCAGGTAAATCAAGTGGAAGAAAGTTCACAGATCAACAAAGCATTAAGTAATTTGTGGTTTTATTTCAGTTACATGGAAATTTTAGCTTTCAATTGTCAACCTTATCACTAAATTTCAATCCTTCAATACCCTACCAGCAAGATCAAAGTTTGAAAATATGACATGTGGAAGCCTTGTAACCTAGAAGACAAATTCAAATTAGTATACTTACTTGAACCTCCTAATCTTTAAGATTAATCAGAGGTCCGTCACCCAGTGTTTTGCATTCCAGTTCAAGATCTCTGTAAGCAGCACCATGCACAAAAGTACAGTCATCGCATTTTCTGTTGGTAGCAAATAATTAGAAACTGATTTATATAGTAGTCATGTCTAACAATGACTTACAACCAACATAGCTATACAATTGTGAGCATACAAACCACTATCCTTGTACCTCTGTTCCTGCAACCATAACTGTGGCAAGCAGCAATCTGGTACCAAGTTTAGTCTCCTTAAGAAGGTTTTATCATGTGTATTGAATATTTTATAATGTGGATTTCAAAGTAATAGTCCTTTTGATTTGCACACAGCTTGAAAACGTCAGTCATTTCTTCCAATATCCAATAAGCTATGGAAAATGGATTTTATTTCAAGCATTTGGGATTGTTCTTGACTACAGAATGGTTTCTCATCCTGCTATTCGAGTTTCCAGAAACCCAGATTTATCTCAGTCTCCACACGTTTTTTTCCTCCAGCAGCTTATGTCACTTACCAGTGATACATTCCTCAGCACGGGCTGTCAGTTCTGTACCAAGCTGCAGTGACGTTTTTAAGTCACCAACAAGATGACCTAATCAGCATCTGTTCTTGCTATGCCCATGTGGTGTCAGGGTATTTATTTATTTTTTTTTTACCATGCATCTTTTCACATGTAAAATAACATTAAGAAGTTCTAATATTATGAGAGAAAATGTAAAGGTTTTTAATAAGAAGCACATAAAAATCATTTAAGTGACTTCTAAACTATCAACGTACTTCACTTAGAACTTAAAAAAAAAAAATAATAAAAAAATCAAGCAAATAGGTAAATGCTTTTGCTTCTAATCCCCTGTTTTCATTCCTTTTTTTAGAAGTCTTGCTGTATTGCATATTACTACATTTGATTTTTCCACCTGATAAGGAACAATTCTGCATACATTTCTGTCTCAGTCAATGATTGGGTCGAAATTAATTGCACGTTACTTAAAATTTACAGGATTCATTTTTGTTCTTAAAATTTACAGGACTCGCTTTTGTTTCCATAAGGATTAATATTGGATATGGATTTTATTTCCAAGAAAACTGTGCATATTGAAAGTAGAAAGCAAAGGAAAGAATGTTTCCAAGAAGCCATGAAGATGTTGACATGCAAGATGTAGGAGGAACAAACTCAGAAAAATACACTACAAGATTACACAAAGGATGGTATTCTAACTTATGCACAGAAGGCAAATCTTTTGCAGAACTTACAAGGGTCCACTACCATTGCAAACCAAGTGCAAAAAGAGAACAAACCAGAGCCTGCAACAAGGAGGTGGCAGGAAAAGGTATACAGCATTACACATCCCTGTAGGCATGGCTAGCCTTTAAAAAGTACAGCATGATCTCCACTGTGACATTATGGCCCACTAGCTGGTATCCAAAGGGAGGAAGAGGAAGATAACAACCCACCAACCACCTGTCCCCTTGAAGCATTTGGTGCCAATATTTGTAAGAGAGAGCCTTGATTTTAAACTCCCAAACATACAGACAGATTGTTGCTTTACTCTCACCCACTCTCACATAGCTGCCTCTGGCACTGTTTGGATCTTTGAGAACTAACTAGCAGGGATTCAGGTAAGTCAGAGTCAGTACATACTTAGTTTATTCACCCTGGAGAAGGGATGTACAATATTACATCATTAGCACACACACACCCATGTGTGCTAGGCATCTCAGTTGTGCCATGCAGAGAAAGATTAGCTTACTCACACAATGTTTAGTGCATTATATACTCATGAGACAGACAGGAAAAAAAGTTGCTGTGGAGTACATACAACAACATTATCTCATTAAGCATTTAGTGCAAGAGCAAATTCCATAGCCTCAATATTGTAACCTTATATTCCTATAACCAGCAGAGCACAGCAATCACCTCCAATCCATGCAATGCAGTTGTATGATGACATATTTGCATTGAATGTCATGTTCCAAATTGGAACTGGCAAGCATCTTTGCCTCATACAACAATGCCATATGGAGTTACATCTGATACTGCTCAAGCAGAACTCCTTTCCCATCCAGAATACATCAAAGAGTGGCACAGATACGCTATGGCATTTAAATAGTAATAATGCAAGTGTGAGGGCTAAATTAAAAATGTGGTGCATATTAGAAACAATTTACGCAATAAGTTTAAAAAAAAAAATAAAAAAATAAAAATAAAAATAAAAAGGATTCACTGGCTTTTGGCAGCAGAGCTTACAGATATTTTTTATAGAAAAAAATAATTACCTATATGTCAATTTCCATAGCGGAACAATTATACAACATCAAAGTTATTAGCACAGAGAGAAAAGCTCCTGTCAGAAGCAGATAAAAGAGGAGATGAGAACTAGAAGTTGTACATCCAGTTAAGAGGGAGCAGGGCTGCATTTGCTGTCAGAAACAGCAACTCCATTTCAGTTGGCGTAAGCTTTGCACTTGTACAGATCAGATTGATGTTTTCTACTTGCCCAAAGAACAGCTGAGATGCATGTACTCCCTCACCAGTATGTCTCCACTCCCATCAGCCAGGGTCACTCTTGAGGAAAATCGTTCAAAACTCTGACTTCACTATTTCTAAAGAATTCATAGTTCACACATTTATGGTGTGCTGTCAGTTTAAGCACAATTCAACTGCTCAATATCAGGGAAATAAAAAGATTGCCACTTATAACCCACTGCAATTATTTTCCACTTTGCTAACTCCAAGTCCCTTGCCCAATAGATGCTATAAACCACAAAGCCATCATGCAGTACCACTCACTGCAGCCCACAGTAGAACTCAAGAGCTGTTAGGCCAATGGAGTTCTGTTACCAATTGTGTAGGCTGCTGCTATGTCTTGGGAAGTCTGTTTTTTCAGTGAGGGTGAGTGCTCAGGCTTACAGTCTTGGGCAACAGAAACAAAAAGCACAGTTCCGCCATAATAACACCTTTACTTTCATGAAGAAATAGACTACTCCAGGAAACCAAATAAGTTTCTCTCCCAGAAAATTTAATGTCTTACTTTTTTCTTTTTTTAATTAATGTCTTACTTTTTTTCTTTTTTAATTCTTACTTTTTTCCTCAGATGATGTAGTTTTAGTATGTGGCACATACAAATACAATGACTATGTATTTGATGGGTCGCAGTCTAGAACTCGCTGATGACCAGAAATGTAGGTTGAGGGAAAACAACAGGATTCCTTAAATATTTTACAGTTCCTGAAGCACGCTGCTAACTTATATCTGCAGCCTGCTTCCTAGAGGTCTTCAAAGGTCTGTACTTCTAAGATGTCCTCCTTTATTAAGATAGAAACAGGTCTTAGTCAGCTCTTGACACAATGCAACTATTTGCCTAAATCTACACCTATCCTACATTACCACTGGTCTTCCAGAAGAGCGTGTAGAACCTGCTTCCATGACACATTTTCAGAGATCTCATAATAATACATTTGGAAGCCAGTTTCACTGAAATAAGCTCCAAAGGAAAAAACCTACCCTTCAAGTTATTTAATAATTGTTATTAATATTATAGCTTAAGGTATTCAAGTCATTTACACCATCTAGAACACAAAAATATTATATTTAGCATTACACAGCATGCCCATGCCTGCCAAACGCTGAGTTCCTTCAGTAAAGCACAGGAACTGCTCCACAGAACATTCACAGGGTCTGACCAACCAAGCCATCCCTTCTGAGGTACCAAGGCAAGAAAACGGCTATCCAACTACAACAGCCTATTATCATTACAGTGACTTTAGCCACATCAAAACTCCCAGGTATCTGTCACATTGAACATGCTTCTATTTTGAAGAAACTGTGTAATTTAGATAGTGTGATTTACTATTCTCCCCCTGCAGTTTTTGGTTTTTGTTGTTATTGTTTTTAATTTAGACTGAAGAAATACACATAAATTTGCAGTTCTTTCAATTTATGCTGCTTGTTAACAACTTTAGCTTTAGAAATTTTTATTCATACACATCTATACAACAGAAGAACAAAACAAAATAAAACAGTAACCTTCTAAGTGTGTTCTTGTCTGTCTGAATAGCAGTAAAGACACATTCTCTGCGTGATGACAGCTTATTACGAACTATGGGCACACCCTAGACTTAAAAAGCATTAGAGCATTATTTGTGATCTTGTGATCTTTTTCAAAAAAGGAAATATCAAGAGCTGATAAATTATTGTGAAGCAAAATAACGAAACAAGAGAAACCCCAGTTTCCATGGGAATGTGATCCAGGCATTAAAACAGAAGCATGCCAAGTTCAAGAAGTAGCAAGTGTATGAAATTTGTTAGATGATCAATTTCACATATTTAGGAACTAACCACCTCATAAACAATACATAAAATACAACTTATGTTTCCATTAAATCCACTCTATATTTGGGTGGTTATCAAGAACCACACCTCCTCACAGAAGTTTTAACCTAACTTCACTTATGTGTAATATTTCTATTAGAGTCAATGCAATCCACCAGTGACTCAGAGGTTCTGTCTTGGAGTATGAAGTGTTTGCTGCTATTTGCTTTAGACTAGGCCCGGCATATCTCATTTTGCTGACTGATGCAATGATCGGGTATGTATATTGAAACATAACAAAATTATATTTAAGTATGCTTGTGCAACTTCTGCTACTTGAAGAGAAAAAAAATCTGAGCTTGCTGGCTATAGACAACCAGGCATTCCCTAACCTTCACCTGGAGGTAGGTCAAAGCTACAGTACTAACAGAACTGTTATTACTAACAGTAACATGCATAAACTGAGAACAACAGAGCAAGGACTGAAAATCCTAGGTTGTAACCTAGCATATTTAGAAGCAAGTTACAGCAAGTTTAATAACTTTATGTCCCGTATAAAACCCTATTATCCTCAGGCAAGTAGGGAGAACTATTTAAAAGTGGCTAATGGTTTTGGATGTATCAGGAGCCTACAGGAGGAATCTAAAAGAGGCTAAATTGTCAGAATATGAATACTTAAAATGTCCTGAATGTTGTCTTAATATAGCAGTCAAAATTTGGTCTAGGTAATCACTAGCACACTTGGTCTTAGAAGGAATCACAGTCCAGGGACAACACCAGTAACTGATACCATCCAGTGCAGCTCTCTTTTGCCTCTCATTGAAGCATACACTTTCCACAATCTAGAGTTTTCCCAGTATACGCAAATAGCAAAAAATTAATTCACATTGCTTGCCTTCATTCTTCTTCCAGATAATTCAACATGCACAGCAAGATTTAAAATACTGTAAAATAAAGCCAAATTATTTTGTCATTGATAGCCACCTAATATATGCAGAGAAAATTTATCTGCATATATTTCTACATATAAAGGTTCTAATTTTATCTATATCTTTACCACGTGTAATAAACACCACTGAATTTAAAAGTACTAATTTAATTTTACTCTGCTGTATTTCTTAGTTCTAGCTGCTATGCTACCAGTATATTGACCCACTTCCATAAAGCAATTAAACTCTTCAAAAATGCTTAAGTAATTTAGATATCTAGGTCCTATACTCAAAAAGAAACAATTGGAGCAAACAGGATATATGTATCCTTGAACAGTGAACTCCCCTTGCAGACCAAGATGATTAAGTTATTCCAAAATTGTTCTAATTATACTAAAAAGATTTTATTGTCCTTTCAGCCTTGTTGTTGTTTCCATAAATACTAATACTTCATTTTTTTTCTTCTCCTCCCCTCCTTCCACTCCTATCATGTGTATAGGCTGTACCACGCCTTGACCTAGAGGCTCAAGCCAAACCTGGGAGTTTCACTATACAATGTGTTTGCATACAACTTAGAAAGCGACAAAGGAAACCATATCCTCCCAGTTCAAAACACTGAAGCACACAAAAATCAGTAGAAGAAAGCTAAAAAAATGTAATAGGTAGGTGCATTTAAGAATTATAAAAGGTATCAGTAGAAGTTGCAGAAATCAAACTCTAGTTTCTGGTTTCTCAAACTACCGCCAAAAATAAAATTATTTCCATTCTCTTGTAGTATTTTCATTTCAACAGAAGTGAATCTTTTTTTGTCTTGGAACAAGCTCTTAGCAAGATAGCAGCATGTTGTGCTGCCTATGAAGAGCAGAGCTGTAGGGGGAAGAATGTCTGCAGGGAGGGACAACTGTGCATGTTCCTCTACAACCTTCATGTCCTTAGAGAGAAAACGATCACATCCTTATCAAACATCCTTGCCCAACTAAAAAGTTAATTTAAAATTTAAGAAAAATCACTGCATTTATTCCACGTTATTTATTGCCTTAATTTATTCCTCTCTAACTAACCAGCATCTGTTCCTCTTTGTTGCAGCTTCACACAAAATAAATTAGAAATACTAAAACCCATGAACGTTTTAGTATCAACACTTTCATCCATAGTGCATTTGTACAGAAGATGGCCAAAGTCCCGACTGCGTCCAAAAGTAAAGCACACTTGCTTGAATAAAAGATTCTCAACAAGCAACAGTAACTGTTAGTGGCTTATTAAGAAGATAACGACTAACAAGCAGGTAGGATTAAGCTGTACAGAATCTGTGGTTCTATTTTTGGATTCTGCAGCCTCAGGCAGAATGCTGAGGTACTGTGAATTACATGAAGTACGTTAACATGCTCCACAGTCACTTACTAGGCATGCTTCCTATTATCTAGACAGGATAAGAGTCTAAAGAACATCTGTGCAGACTAAATGAGAGCCAAGACCTCAGTGGATGATCCCACTAACATCAACTTTTTTGCTGAAATTATCCGAACTAGACATGCTGTAAGAAAACTAACAATCTGGGGGCCGACACTACCCAAAAGACATTATTTTAAAAGATAGTTTAGAAATGCCAAGAAAACAAACAAATGGCATTATGTTCACTTTTGGCAGGATGCAAAAGATAAATAATCTGATCATGTCAAAAAGGAGCTGACTTCCAGTATAAATACATAGTCTAATCTCTTAGTGTTATAACAAGAGAAAATGAATGGGATTTTGGTCATATCCTTAACACCAGAGAATGTTCAGAGATAGGGCCCACATCTGAATTCCAACACAGCGTCCCTGCTACTAGACTGTGAGACCTGTTACATCACTTTACACTGTTTCCAGTCACAGAGTACGACTGGAGATGCCATCATTTGTTATCCCATGGCTGCTTTGTAACTTCAGAATTCAGATCACTGCTAATCACAAAGCACTCTCATCAGACTGCTCAAGACACCTCTTGTTGCGTCTCAAATTAGGATGCAGAATAGGCATTGCAGGCAAAAATCTTTCAGAAAACAAGACTCATAAAAGCTCTGGCAGAAAAGAAGAAATACAGTTCAATGGAAGCAAACTGACTCCTTGGAAAAATAAGGAGAGTCTTTAGAACCCAGAAAGCCAAAGATCCCCTTGTTATGAGCAAGGACAAGGAAAGCAATTATCAACTGTACTATACAGGCTTGCAAGAAAAACATGGGAAGAAAGGGGAAAACAGAAGAATCTTTAACCATAAATAACAGTCACGTTACACATTGGGATGGACAGAACTGGAGAGCTAAAGGATGTAAATCAGATTCCCAGTGAATTGCCATCTCCATCTGCTTGTGCAGAAAAATTATACCATTCTTTCCTTACACCATGTCTTCACAATATAACTTACCTGTATGAAAATGGTAAATGTCATAGATATTTGGTCTTTTTGGTTGTTCCTCACAAAACAAGAAAGTTCCTTCATACCCTACCCAACTTCATACCCTAAGCTAATACTGAAAATGACACAGTTGATTCAAGAATTACATTTCTAATATTATAAAGCTAATTCTTCACTGAGCTGGATTTACAACATACCCCTTACATCCAGTGGTGGGAATTGGGACTAGGAATCATTTCCGTAATATCTATATCCAACACTTACATTAATACCCATCTGTTCAGATGGCATAGTGCCTACTTGGAAGTCAGCATAACCTGTGCTCTGGGGCATAGATGCCAAGAACTTATAGATTATCTTCACAGCAGTGTTGCACAGACTATACATACTGCAAAATGGTTCCTTTTGCCCTATGTTAATGTAGAGGCACAGCTATCAGAGAAGCTCAACTGTTTCTTTTAAAAACATACAGTTTTTCAAAATTGATTGAAAGGTAACAGAAGGACTTTACAGGCTTTCTGACTTTCAATTAGACTGTGTTGCTGCAGCTACAATAAAATGATTGTTCAAGAGTAAAATAACATCCACTATTCCCTTCATTTCCACATAAGCATAAGTGAGAAATAAGTTGCAAAAGTGGAGATGATCCATTCAAAAACTATTCCAGAAGAAGGTAAATTGAGCTGTGAACATAATACAACCAGAGCTTTGAACATAAACTACTGCACTGTCTCCAAGGATATTCAAAAGAAGATTTCATAGGATCTTTTACATCTGATATTGTCTCTCTCGATCTGTTAAGAAGCATGCTATATGGAAGAACAAATGTACTTAAGCAGAACATAAGGGTCTTCAACAACATAGGAGGGACTGCTTTTCAAGACAAGTTCTCCACTTAAGCACATGACAAATCAATAGCAAAGTACAATGGTAAGAAGACCATAACCACCATAATGCACATGAACTGATCCAAACTAGAGGTAAGAATTTGAAGTCATGGACAAGCGGAATACAGAATTCAGTCACATGGCACACAATACAGGCAGGCTGAGGAAGGAAAGGGAGGTTCTGGTTGGAAGCAAGGATCATGGCATAGCAATGTTTGAATTCTGTAACACACTTTAAAAAAAAATAAAGTAGTAAAATCTGCTAAATACTGAGCACATGCTTCATGTAGGAAGTTTAACAGTGAGCAGAAAAACATTTCTGTTCCACATGAAATTCACAGCTCTTGTCAGATACACACAACAACAGCATCTGTGTGGCATCCTGTGAAATCACTCCTTCTAAATGGCATTCTGCAGATGAAACACTATTTTTTTGGCAACAGTCTAAGGTAGTTTTGAAATAAACTTCATATCCGCACATATTTCCACAAGTAGAAGGGACTAACTAAAGCACCTACTGCACTGCATGCAATGAGCACCAAATAAAAACAAAATCACCAGCAGCTACATCATAAACAACGTAAAAATACTTCTTCATTTTTTTAATTGAACTCTTATTCTAAGAGGAATCCTGAGAATATCTGTACATCCTTAACTTAAAATACTACTCCTTATAAGCTATTGCAGTAGTTAATTATTTTAGCATTAGTACGTTTAAATTATCCTTCAGGCAAATTATACAACAGTTTTCCTTAAAGTTTGCATCAACACAGGCTATTACGTGCAAAAAGCAGACTTCCTGTCACCCATCACATGCAGGACTAGCAGAAGACTCCTTCTGCCCACTGGTATGACCCTGGTTTTCCCTTTCCACAGCCCCCTCCAGGGCTTTGGCCTAGATACATACATTTATACCAGCAACAATTATTTTGTGTCACGTACAACCTTCCTACTTGAACTACACTTTTATCTTCCCCTGCCACATTTCACAGTCACATCTCTCACCTCAGCAAGTTCTTCCATGCCTCTCTCTGGGAGAAGGACTTCCAAATTCCACATCTCAAGTTGCCAGCTGGCTAATCAGACCTGGAGGGAGCAGGGAATTCCTGTACTAATGGGCTACACTGCAGAATGCACAACTCAGCTGTTGACCATCAGTGTTAGCTGTAGCTGTGGAGCAGCCCACAGGCATGGAGATGTGCCAGGTGGGGGTTAGGAACAGGTTCTTTGCTAGGGGATGATGAACATGATATGGGCTGCCCAAGGCAGCAGACATGGCCCTGAGATGCTAGAGTTCAGGGAGCATTTGGATGATGGGTGGTGCCACAAGGAGCCAGGAGTTGGATTTGATTATCAGTGTGGATCAATTTCAGCATGGGATATTCTGTGATTCTATGAAACTGTGCCATGCTTTTCCAAAATCTAGATGAAAATGCAAAAGAAAGGCCTTCTGTGAGGAACATGCTCACAGCAGCTCACTACAGCCTAGCTGGATTCAAGAACGGAGGAGAGAGGTACTGGCACCTGAGAACAGCAGAGATGAAACAGTACAAGTTAAATTGAAATGTCTCCGATGTTCTTCAGATAAGATGCACAGTAGTATTTCACCCACTTTGAGCTAACTGGTCTTTTATTTAATAGAAGGTTCCAGAAATAAATAAATAAATATCTTCAAGAATATGATAGGAAAGGAGAGACAAATTTTGTAAAACCAACACCTCTATAGTTACTGACGCAGAGCATATCCCTGCCACTACAACTGGAGTTATAAACACTTCCTTATCCCAGAAACAACTCATAAATATGAAACACCTAATACGTCCAAATGAGTGAAGCAGTACCAACATAACCTGGGTATGTGTAACATGATGGAAAGTGCAGTAATGACAGTAGAGTAGCAAAGTTTTAGGCTGCAGCAAGCAAGGACTTGCTCAAATGCAACAGACATAGAAACAAAAGAATCTGCTTCCCTTTAAAAGGCCGCAGGTACACAGATACCTCCACTGCAATACCCTCACCTTTGTTGCCAACCCTTACATGTGGTATGGGATGGATCCTAGCTCCACCCCTTCTAGTCACTCAGGAACACTGCATGTGCCTGTGCTCCCCTGGGTTGGCCCTGCCTCCCTACCAGGTGCTCAATCATTGGTTCAGGCCATGACTTAGCAATTTTGCTACAACATGTAATGCTTCTGTGACACTTCTCAAATATTTGGAGACAAAAAAACATCAGAATCAAAAATACGTTTCAAGGTTAAATCTTTTTTTGAGGTTCCCAAAATGACCATGCAAAGTTCCAGGATGTGAGATCTGTAATTAGGCAAGGTAGAAAAAAACAGTACACCCTTCATTAATCCCACTGAGAGATACCAACACATTATAAATCTAGGGATTCCTATCATAAACTTAATTTTTTATCCCCATAAGGTTCTCCCATTTGTCATGGATAAAACTGTCACACTCTGTTCCAGAAACAATCTTGTCACCATTATCTTGCCACAATTATCAGGTCAAGAATACTGTTTTTAATCTTCTCTTCTTTTGCTTCTTCTTTGCAATTTCATTTTACCATTGGTTTTGTCCTAATACTACTTTCATTTCTTGATAACCATGGTGGGCTAAGCGCTAACTATATTTAAGACACCGTGAATGCAGTAAGCCAAGGAAGTGCTGTGATAGCCCTAAATCAGCATCTCTGAGCTCAGTGACAACTATTACACTGGTTTAGCTGGCAGCACATTTTGGTGCAGATTCAAAAATAGCTTGAGCTCATTACTCTGGATTTAATATACTTTTTGGATCCATAAAAACAGACAAGATTGAAGGTCTGCTCTTTTTATAGTTAAAAGCTTCCAACTTTGGCCAGGATCTTACCCATGAATTTGCCACTTAATCTCTTCTTTTGTTATCAAACTCCCGTATTTATTCAAGTTATGTAAATTTGCCTCTTCTGTGAAACTTCTCAGATGACAATGACAAGGATCTAAAATTTGCAAACATTCCTATTCTTCTTCCAGTATGACTTCAGAAGTTCTATTCAAGGCTTAATTTCTTCCAGTGGTATTTAATACCATCATATACGATTAATTATAGATAAAGGGCTTCTTGCTGTATTCTAGTGCTTAAAATTATTTCAGCTAATGAATAAAGTACCCTATTCATCAAGATTTGAGACATTCAAAACCTGCAGTTCAGGACAGTAATTTAGTTTTCTTCATTTGAAGAAACTTGATTACTGAACGTTTTAAGAAGTGAAAGCCAAGGGCAACTCATTCAGGACTGCTAAGTTTTTGTTAAAATCCTGTGAAAAATTTCAGCCTCAAAGACTCATAGCAATCAGTCCCTACGAATGCAGGTAGTTAGATAGTTCATATACCGTTTTGGCTAAGGTTTTCCTTTCTTAAACGTAACATTTTTTATGAAAGTTTCCCACATTTATTATTTTAACAACCCGCACTGAAAATGTTCAGAGCTAAAATAAAAAGATTTTTTATTCCAGGAAGAAGGTTTTGTTTTGTGGGTTTTTTTTCTAAAATTTTCAAGGTTATGCATATTAGAATATATAAATGCACGACAGAGTTTGGTTCTTATATTCTATTTAAGACAAAAATACTTGAATAATAATAATAATTGCTCTCTTTCCTCAATAAAAGAATATTTCTGCTGTTCAGTCCAGTAGCCCTGAATATTTTCCTTCCAGGTGTAAGATACGGTTGGAGCACTACAGACTTGAAAGCACACCTGTGTGACATGAGATGGAACATATCTTAAAAAAAAACTCATTGTAAGGTCGACTGGTACAGAAAGTGCCAACAAGCTGAAAAAGTTAAGTAAGATATTAAGTCCACCTCACATTATTTTAAAAGTGAAGAATCATCATCCTAAAAAAAAAGATGGTCAGCACCAGGGTTTTTTTTTAAATGTACTATTCAGCTTGCATTCTCCTAGTTAAGACCTATCTCAGAAACATGCTTTTGAGATAATACAGTTATTTCTCAGAATTTTCATAAACACCCTTTGAAAAGACAGCACAGGTAGTATGGAGCTGTTACTGAAATCCTCATAAGCTGTAACAGCAACGACTTTTGTGTGACACAGAAGCATTCTATACCTTGCTGTACATTTTTTCCAATAATCATTTACTTTTATGAGTCTCCGACTAAAATGTAACCTTTTAAGTGAAATAATTTCATGTCAGCAAAATTTGCCATAACAGATTTATTGTATTACCACTGTTGCATAATATTATCGCTTCTTACATTCCAGTCTGTTTAAGCTTTGAATTCTGCACCACTGCACTGAATCTGCATCACTGAAGCTGGAGAATTTGGTGTTGGACTTACAAGCATCTCACTTTGCAACATAAACATGTACATTATGATGATTGCATAGTAAGGCACACAAGTTACAATATAACACACCAATGACTGTGTAATTTTTCTAAAAGTACTTTTTCCAAATTGAGTTAAAGGACTGGTATAGTTAGATGCTATTGCAAAGACTGCAATTGTACTCTGTATGTGTTCATGATAGTATGTAATTATTCTCATACCATAATTCAACAAGTCATTATAAATCAACAACCAACAAAAATACAGATGGATTCCAACTGAACTTTTATACGATGTTGCTTAGAAAATTAAGGTATTTATCAACTCTTTCTCTTATCTCCAATCGAGATATCATGCTGTGTGTCTACATTTTGGATGAAAGTGCTTGAAATTTTTATGAGAATGAATAATTCAATTATGTTACAGATTGTATCCATTATATTGGAATAAATCCAGAGAAATGTGCCCAGGATCTGCACTGCAGAATAAATATGTGCCAATCCAGGATTTCTTTTCAGAGAGTGACTTTGAAGTGACTGTCATGATTTTTTAAAGCAAATTACATGCACCATGTACCTAGACTTCCAAAGAAACCAAACGATCAAATTCAGCCAACTGAATTGCGATGAGTTGTGGTGAAGTGAGGGTCAGCCTCTTCCCCCCAGAAACAGTAATAGGACAAGAAGGAATGGCCTCAAGTTGTGCCATAGGAGGTTCAGGTTTGATGTTATGGAAAATTTCTTCTCAGAATGAGTGGTGAGGTGTTAGAATGGGCTGAACCTAAGGAGGTGGTACAGTCACCATCACTAGGGGATTTCAGGAAAAGGGTAGATGTTGCTATGAGGGATGTGGTTTAGTGGGCATGGGTGATGAGTTCATGCTTGGACTAGGTGATCTTTGTGGTCTTTTCCAACCTTAATGATTCTATGATTCTATATCATTTCATTCAGTTTTCTTTTCCATCCGAAGTTTTCCAGAGAACCTAAAAACTGCCCCATATGCCAGGAAATATTAAATATTATTACACCTCAATATCCTTTTTACAGTCTACTTATTTCTTAGCATCAAAAAGAGCATTTCATGCAGAAATTTTCTCACTTGATATATTAGTTCAAAAGAGCTTAAATGTGCAGTTAATATTTGGGTAAATATCAAATGTTAGTCAAGGGAATTGCAACACTCAAATTTTAATAACAGAGAAGGTACAAACTGTGAAGCCTGCAGTTGTCATAGAATGACTCAAGTGAGCTGTAGTTGTCTTTCTCTGTTTTCTTTAACAGCAAAACGGCAGCACCTTCAGTCTCACTTTGTGCTAACCATGCCATGAGGCAATTAGTGGCTTTAACCTCCCACAGTCAGCAAGTACAATGCTGTACGTGCACAGAATATGTGCTTTCACTGTAGAGGTCTATTTTGGTGAGGTTATAACTGGAACTGTTTGCAAACTGCTGTGTTGATATTAACCCAAAGTCTTCACTGCAAGTAAGTCAATGTAAACACTCTGCTATTCCTTGGCACTGAGCTGTGGACTCCTACTCTGATTCCTTCCCATTGCAACTGACACCCTTCTTTTAAAATACTCAGAAGAGTTTTTTTGGTTTAGTTTTGTTTACAAATGAGTCAAATTCTTTGAAATTCATTATTAATCTTAACTGTCATGCTTCGTTTCTTGAAGGGTGCATCCTGTATCTCCACTGAAGCCAGTAGGAATACTTGCAAAGGTTAGTTCTACTCTACACAATTCAACATGGAAAATTAATTATTAACTATTGACATGGCCTTTCTGCTTCAAGGAAATCTGGAAAGGAAACTACAAGCAATATGCTCAAAAGAAAGAGTCTATAAACATGATTTATTAGCTAAGTGATGCAATGAACACCCACTTCTGCAACTTAAACTATACAGCCATAGGCGTGCAGGCAAACCCCATGCTAGCAAAGCTTTCCTAACTTTCCTAACACCTAGATCCAACTGAATTTTTAATAAGAAAAAGTGGTATGTGAAATGATAGTGAACTGTCCCAGTCAAATCTGAACTCATAAAGCCGCAAAAGTTAATACAATCAAAAAAGGCTGTTACAATCTTTCATCTGATGCATATCTGGGACATTTGCTTCTCAAAGAGAAATCCATTCAGAATGGGAATAGTGTGATTCTGGTGCAACTGCTACACCAAAAGAACAAATCCCCAAATTCTTTTGTTTCTGCTCTGCTTAATAACCGCATACAGCCAGGATTTCTGCTTCCAGCTTCAGGATCTCTTTCATTTTTATACCTCCTGTAACTACTCCTCTGAAATCCTGTGATTCTTAGCTCACTGGAAATCACACACCAAATTCTTTGACAAGAGTGCTACTGCAGACTTTTCAGAAGAATAAGAAGTCCAATATTCATCATAACTGAAGTTCTCATTTGTGTTTGTCCCCCTTTGAAATAAGGGGGAAATAGCTGAAGATCTCTGCTTACAGAATCCCACTGAAGTTTCAAGGCAGGAAATGAAGAATATTTTAATAGTTGTTCTGTAATACTGATGTGAGCTATTAGAAATGCTGTATCTCGTGAGTATCTGAACATTCATCAAACCTAGTAACAATGAGTCACTGCAGAATCCTTCAATAAGAAGAGCAGTAAAAATGGAGAGTGAAATCCCAGTTCTACTGAAGGTAAGGCAAAACTCCCACTAATCAAAATGTGCTCATGAATCTTTGCCACTCACTTCATGGAAGAAAGGACTTCACTCCATATTGTTCTTAAAAAAAATAAAAAAATTCAATTCCTGCCTTGCCAGGAATTTAGAACTTGCCTCTACATTTTACCATCCTAAAGATCAAACTTTTCTTTCTCTATTCATACACATCACCAGTTCTATGAACTCTTGCACTGTACATACTTTTACCAACAACTGTGTTTTCTCATAGGCTGGCTTCACAAAAGACCTTGAAGAAAGTAAAAATATTTTAAGATAGTATGTGAACACAGCAACAGAGTCATTGCTGGAACACGGCAAAGCAATAGGTGAATTCAAACTGAGCAACAGAAACAGCTTACAAGCACTGCACTTGGTCTGAGCACAGAAGCAAGCAGGAGAAGAGACAAACTTAATCACTGGAACGGGAGCACATGAAATAACATGATATATGTGGTGTGTCTAACAAACAAATAACTTCCCTTTAAAGGAATACTATGGTATCTGGTTGCTGCATTCTTAGCAGTTGCCTTCCATAGACAAGATAATCATATGATTCAGTTGGACTCATAGCCAGCTATACACTCACAGTGAGGAAGCCTAGGCATATTACTAATTAATCTCAGTAAAATGTGTTGAATTGGTGTACCTTCTGAAAGTTAATGTGATAAATTTATGTTCATTATTTTCACTCTGCACTGCTGCTTATTAGCAAAAGCCATAATATGTGTGAACAGTGAAGTCATAACCTAGAATTTTATGCAAAACCAGCTGGACATCAAGAAATATAATTTGGGATCTTAAAGTTAACAGATGGTGTTAACCTTTCATATGTCAGTAATTGTTTTGGAGATACCCTTATTTGCTAAGAATTGCTTAAAATCTGGCATCTGGAAGAAAAAGAGAGAGGAGAGGAGAGGAGAGGAGAGGAGAGGAGAGGAGAGGAGAGGAGAGGAGAGGAGAGGAGAGGAGAGGAGAGGAGAGGAGAGGAGAGGAGAGGAGAGGAGAGGAGAGGAGAGGAGAGGAGAGGAGAGGAGAGGAGAGGAGAGGAGAGGAGAGGAGAGGAGAGGAGAGGAGAGGAGAGGAGAGGAGAGGAGAGGAGAGGAGAGGAGAGGAGAGGAGAGGAGAATCAGTATACCAAAAAATTTAGTTACAGTTATAGAAGACACTACACTGACAGCCTCAATGTATTCCAGAATTTAAAGACTTTTAGTATCCAGTAAACTACTAGAGGTCACTATTTTCAAAAATAGTCAATTATTAATGTGCAATTATGGATTCCAGCAAGATAAGAATACTCTTTAAAGTAAAAATAATTACTTCTACATTAAATTTGAAATTAGGTAGAGAGTTACATACAGACGCCTAAATCAGAGAACAAATGGCTTTCTTCTGCATTTAATTATAGGGATTCATCTCTGTTTTCCATACTACTCCAGAGGAAGATTCAATTAGTCTACTGGAACCTAAACACAAGGCATCTCTTTGCAGATGATATTATGCCTATTACCACTGTCATGTTTCTACTGAAACTTCTCAAATTAAGAACATACAATGTCCAAAGCCTCAGCTAGAATCTCTAAGAAATTTCCAAGATGTCACAGGAACAGTTTTCTCCTGTGCTGGTGATGAACTGCTTTCCAATGTATTATGTTATAAATACATATATTATGATATTCAGAAGAAAAAGATGGGCTTTCATAATGTCTGATTGTGCTAATAGAACTTTCTTGAGACATTCTTCAGTTTTTGTTTTAGTATATCTACCCAAGGAAACATCAAACTGCTATATGAACAACCAGCGACAGCTATGTACATCCAAGAGGTGAAATATCTTCCTTTTTCAATGCATACAGAACTTGAAAATAAGTCCTTCCAAGAGCACACCTAGAGTTGTTGATATTTCTCCAGTGTAAATTATGTGAAAACTGCTATGTTTTAAAGTTGGAAGTGTCTAGAATCAGACTAGACATGCCAAGGTGTGCAGGATTACGCACAGTGATCATGATCATAGTCTTGCAGTGAATAAATTGGACTGTACTAAATTTATGGAGCTAAATAATAATTGAAGCTTCTGTTGTGTGAGTCTATGTACGACAAGAACAACCATCAGCCAAAGAACATTATCATTGTTCTTTCTATTGTCAGCCACAGTAAGTGAAGAGGCAGTATCAAACTGTACAAATATTTGTATCAATGCATAATTCAGGAAATAAAGGTTTGCCTCCAGCAAACCAGCAACCTGAGGAAAGACTTTCTGACGACAGTAATATTTGGAAGCCTGTTATATGGCTGACCTCTGACTGAGAAAGGAGGTTATCCGACTTCTGTGCAAAAAGCCAAAGCCATTTCAAAAATCAGTATAACCTTCTGTCCTGGACATCTGTTGAGTCCCTCAAAGACAGTGGAATCATCTTGATAAAAACTTTTTTATTATTTGTATAACATCAAGATAACAGATCTCTTGCCTTCATATAGTAAAATACCATCTATGAATAACAATAAAAACTGAAATAAATACTAGACAGCTTGGAATGCAAGAAGCTCCTCCCCTCCTTCCCAAGGATAAGTAAACCATAGATGAAGAGGTGCCAACTAGAGATTCCAGTTCATAAGACTAAGAATACCATGTCAGTGACTTTCACAAACTGAAGAGAATTTTGATACTTTCGTGAGACTTTGTTTTGATGGGAAACAACCAATGTTCCTTCTTTTCCACAGTCACCTCATTCTTCTTCATGATTTCACTCCCCACCTCTCGTATTTTGCACACCCCAGTTTTAGACAAACTGATGTTGTCTCACATCTTAGAGAAAGGTCAGAACACATAATCATCTTCTGAGATAATATAGATGATCAGATCTTTCTCTTTGTTAATCTATGCTTAGAACACAGTAGAGTGATCAGGAACATGAGAGAGCTGAGTATTACTCAACTACCACAAATTCAGTCCGCTCTCTTCTCTCTTTCTAGTTTTATGAATTAACAGAAAAGAAAAATGAATAACTAACATGTCATACAATAGTAAACAGAAATATGAGGCTTACAACTCCATTTAGAACAATGCTGTCTCCTCACAAAGTTCTTGCAGAGTTGTATACCTGCCACTAACTAAACTAGCAACAGTTTGCTAGTTTCTTCATTTAATTGTTACTCCAAAGTGTAAATTGTAATACAAAGTCTGCTGAGAAAAGGTGTATCAAATAAGGTACATCATTTCTCATTTATTAAGAAAGCTAGTATCACCAATAAAATTAAATACAGATACATATACTAGGTGACAGGGTACAAAGGGAAAGAAGACTTAGTTGGTTTGTCCATTTTATATTTTGAAATACAACTAGCCATTAAAAAATGCTATAAATAATGTCACAGATAAATCCCAGTGACAGCCATAAATCAATGACTGTGCTCAAGCCACCCTTTACAAATTTACATAGCCAACTGGTCATTTCTTTAGAATTTGTCAACAAACTTTGCTTTATAAACGAAGTAGCCATTGAACATGCAAGTCTGTGAAAACTAACCTTAGTGAATCTCTTCATTGTTGGAAATCAACCTGACTGCATCTGAACTGTTTAGATTACCTTAAACACTAACACTTATACACTAAGCAGTCCCAGAATCCACAGCAGGGCGGAGGCTACTATTGTTTTAGCTTCCTGGTTGTATAAAGAAGCTTAATCCTTACCACCATCATAAAAGGAGTGGTTGCACCCTTCATTTCAGAGAGGTTTAAATCAGCTATCAACAAAACTTCCAGTGAAAGGAAAGCAAGAAATGAATGAACTTCATTTGACAGTATGCTGCAGCACAGAATTTCTTCTGTGCTTAGATACATGTGGAAGAGAAAGACATAGTTGTCAAGGTCACCACAGATGAGGAATTTTTATTTCTTACTCTGTCCTGTCCCAAAGATCATTGCTAAGATTTAAAGATAAAACATTTCTAACACAGCATTAGGACATTTTATTATAGCATAGAGCTGGTCAGAAAATGGCTTCCCTGTCCCATCCCATTACAATGTCAGAATTTCTCTATTATTAACACTACTGCATATTAAAATGAATCCAAATATCTTTGATGGACTCAAAATTAAATGAGGGAAGGATAAGAGATTTACCACCAAACAGTAATGTGACACCAGAAACTCATACTAATCAAAGAAGCAGGGCCTTGAAAGCACTCTCCTACATGCCATCAAGCTGTTCTCATCATGAGCTCCTGGCCAGGAGTATTAATTCCTTCCAGGACCTAATAAATATTTCTCCAGTGTAAATTATGTGAAGACTGCTATGCTTTACAGAAAAAAAAAAAATAATAATAAAAGAAAAAGAAAAATTTACTTGTGACAGATCAGTATTTTCAAAATAAAAATTGGATTAACAAAAAAGTCCTGACCAGCTGGAATGAATAGTGTAGACAAGAGGTCTCCAGTTTGCTGATTTGGCTCTTTCCTGAGCTCTGGAATGCAGACCATCAGCCTCGCTTTTTGGCACACTTGTACATCTAAAATAACAAAGCAAGCTACCTTTATACTAGCAACCTTTATATTAGTCTCCAGGTAACCTTGACTGCCAAGGAATTTATAGCTAAGCTTCATAGACAATGGAAACTACACAGTAATGATTTATCAAGCAAAATGCATCTTTGGTGCATGCACCAACACCCACAAATTGACCCATTGTACATAATGACATGTGTGGCACTGTATGAAAAAGTACAATGTGACTCGAAGTGCGTCAGTAAAAAAAGACAAGCAGTCCTGCATTCCTCCAGGCTACTGACAACAGAAGTGCTCTACAAGCTATTTTCTAACCACAAGCCCTGAAGCAACTAACCTAGAAAAGCTCTCTATCTGGCTAGTCTACAGCTAAAGATAAAGTGTAAGAGAACTGGTTTCATGCAAATAAACATTCAGTTTGCTTAGATATTGCCTGTATATTTCAACAAAAACAGCATACTATACATCATTGCATGTTTTATAGCATGCGGACCCATATAGATCCATCACGCAAATTGATACAACCCAACATTGCATCGGCCAGAGTCATCAAATGGTGGTTACCATGTTAACATTATTCTGCAAGATGGCATAAGGGCATTCTAAACACAGTGTTAGGATGGCTACTTTAAAATGAATGCAGACATGAACAAAGTCGTTATCCTTCCTGAAGGGTGTTAATTGTCCTAATATTTCTCAGCACAATCAAGCATGAATTAATAACACATGCACATATACATCATTACTTTGATATGTGGGCCTTGGAAGTCCAAAAAAAATCTCCTTCCAGTTTTATGTTGCTGGAAGTCTTGAAATGTTAGAACGGTTCTTGGCATAAATGAAGCAATGGAAAGAAGCTGAGTACTAGCATTCTTATGAATCAAAACCATATATAAAATTCTATACAGTGTGGTATTTGGTTTTGAAATTTGCTTTACAGAAAATACATATTTTTGCTCATTTACAGTTCGAAGTTTTTGCACAGAGTTAATTTTCTGAAAATCAGCGTATTGTACCTTTTTCAAAGGAGTGCAAGACTTTTTATGAACTAATGTTAACACTGATACAGTTAATTTCTGTAAATAAAAATACAAGAAAAACCACCACATTTTCTCAAATGTTGCTCAAGTTCTATCTGTAGGGTTTTTTTACGTTATTCATATTCTTGTTTGCTGAAGAGGCAAGATAACTGGTGGATACGACTATATAATGCTAATTTTTCTTCTAAACATCTTCACTTTTTGAAAGTCCAAAGTGGCCACTGCAAAGAGCACTTCATACAAAAGTAGAAATTATACTTAAAATTTATACATTTTGAGAAGACTCCAGGGAAACCTCAGTGCCATATTCCAGTACTTGAGGAGGGTTAGGAAAGGGACCAACTTTTTACATGATTTGATAATGATAGGACAAGAGGGAATGGCTTTAAACTAAAAGAAAGGAAGATTTAGGTTAGATGCTTGGTGGGAATTCTTTACTCAGAGGGTGGCGAGGCTGCCCAGAGAGGCTGTGGGTGTCCCATCCCTGGAAGTTTCAAGGCCAGGTTAAATGGGGCCCTGGGCAGCCTGAGCTGGTGCGGGGCAGCCCTGCCCACATCAGGGATTTGGAAATGGGTGGGCTTTGAGGCCTCTTCCACCCCAATCCATCTCATGATTCTATGATTCACTAAAAGTGAATGAGAAAAGCAAAACTTAAGTAAGTTAATTTTTAAGAAATCGCATAATCCCACAAACAGAAGCCCTCAGGGAAAACCTGTGAAGAAGGATGGAGAGAAATCCTTATAGGCTACATTCAACATTTAGCATGAGGTTGGAGCATGATGCTAAAATGTATAGCATCAAACAAACTTCCAGGAAGCTCTGCAGGCTGCATGTTCTCAAGTGACCTCTCCCTTTCCTGTCTTCACTCAACTCTTTGCTGCCCACTTTCATAACACAGCTTTTCATGATTCTGGTTCACTATCAAACCCCAGTGCCAGAGAACATCACTATGTCCTCTCAGCAACCACGATGCAAGCCGGCTGCTTCCTCACTGCATTTGTTCCCACTTGCAACTTGCAGTGACAGTGTTTCTGCCTGCAGCCACCCATGTGCTTCCTCTCAACAGCTTCCTATGGGACGGGCTCAGCATCCCCTACCAGAGCAAGACTTCCACTCAGTTCCTGCAAATCCTTATAAAGACAGAAAGCCCAGTGCAGTTAGAGGAAGAGCATCTGTTTGGCGGTGCTCTGATTACACCTTTAAAGCCTGAAGTAGCTTTGTTTTGAGACACTGTAACTATTAACCCCATGCTCTTAATGATTATGTATTTATCAGACCAAATGATTTCTTATATCCCATCAATTGATTCCCCTGTAAAATGCTAAACAAAACATAAATGGAAATCTGCAAGAAAAATGCCCTGTTATAACACAGCTGAATCCCAATTAAGAAATGTTCGTATTTTTATGTCCCAGTAAAGAGAATGTTAGGTGGCAAATTCACCACAGCACTGAAACAATACAAGCAGCACTCAGCTTATTTCTCTTGCTTCTTACTCAGCCTTTCTGTGCTAAAGATTATGATGCAAGATGAAAGTCGAGGGCACAAAGTACTAAATCCAGATAGGTTTTACTCCTCATAAACTATCATGCTCAGCTAGGGATAAAACTAAATGAGTACTTAATCAGTGGCATTTATTTTAGAGAAATGCACACTTTGCCCTTCATGCATCTCAAAAAGCCTTTCTCTCATCCAAAAGTTCCTCTCGCTTTGGTGATAAAAGTGGGAGCTCTCCCAGTAGCAACCACGGCAGATCATTTATTTTTCCATATCTGCCTGCAAAAGCAGCACTTAAACTCTGATAGCGTCCTAAATCAGGAGAGTTCAGCCTCTTTCTGCTTCATACAGCCAAGCCAAATTCTGATTCCGGTTTCAAAGTAGCAACTTCAGAGTAGCTCCAGCAGGGTTTAAAAGAGACAGATGGCATCAAATGCTGAGCTAGGGAGAACTGACAACACTAAGCATCTTACAGAGCGAGGCCCGTATATGGCTGTTCTTAATATGGCACTTTGTACTTTGCTACTAGAGACACATAAATATTTTATTTTAGGATTACAAGGGTTGCAAACAAGGTATGCCAACTAATGTCAAACAGAATAGCTTTACAAATTCCAGGAAAGTTACGTGCAACGTTTAGACAACACATACCCAACAACAGGCTTATTAGTGGTTACAGTAAGAAGAGACGAGACATATCCTCAAAATAAATGACCCCACTGGAAAATTCAAAGCACATTGCTATAATTAAGCTAGAACATTTTCTGCAAAGTCATATAACGTAGACTTTTTAAAGTGGAGTTTATGTCTGTTCATAAATTTTGGTATTGAGTAGTTGGAAAATAAAGTTTATAACACTTTAAAATGTGATTCAGTCTTGTTTCTCAATAAGACTAATTAAATCTAACTACTTTTAAAAACAGTTTTGCTGTAAATAGTTCATTAACAATAATGGCACAATGAACTTAAATATGAGCAGCTTCTTTGGGCGATGACAAATGAGTGCTATCTGACACTGCTTACATATCTCCTACACGAGGTGCAGTGTTGTCTCTCCAAGTATATGATGATACAAGCCCTTTGATTTCTACTTGAACGCCTGTAAAAGTTGGCCTATAATCAAAAACCCCTACTGAAAAATCTGTCCTGCTCCTGCATGGAAGTGTCAGCACCAACACTGATGGTTATGCTGGTATACCCTCTTAGCTTATCTACAAGATCTACAAGATCTTTAGCCGCACTCCATGAGCACTCATCATATACAATTATTTGGATTCATTAACTTTTATTTCATAATTTTTCTTTAGGAAAAAAAAAAATCTTACACATTTATGATATCCTACAGATAAAAACAATACAGGCTCCACACAATTAGAAGCTGAAAAAACTTAAATAGGAAATTTGAGTTACAAAACTATTATTTATTCGTTTTCTTGCTCAAACAATGGAATGTCACTCAGTGATCTGTCACTGGCAAGTTTTTAAATTAAATACCAGAAATAAATTGCCCGAAGTTAAATAAAATAATCCAGCAAGCAAAACAAAACAAAAGCAAAAGCAAAAGCAATAAGAGAGCAATCTCAACAAGAAATCCCCTCTCCACCATTATCTAGTTGTAGCCAACACCCACTTCCACACCAAACCAGACAAAGAAACACAGGCGCTGTAGTGCATCCTAGAGGCTAGAAAATCTGGGCTGTTAAGCAGCAGGAATTGGCAAATTCTGGAAGTGCAGAGTTCTAAAACAGAGCCTGCCAGATACTTCTCCTTCCCACTCCAAAAAAGCTTCAATTCAATGGCTTGCAGAATTTAGATCTCTGGCAAAAAGGCTGAACTTTTGCACGCATTTAAATGCAGACATAGTCAATATCTGCACAGAATTATTACTACTAATGCACTGCATCACAGACTGAGAGTCGCGTGTTACCTGCTGTGGTCATAAAAACATTTCTGCATAGTTCTCAAACCTGACACTTACTGGGCACGATCTCACTGCCTTTAGACCCAGAGAGAAAGAGAGCAAAAGAAAATGAAGTGACGGAAAAAGAAAAAAAAAGAAAACAAATATATACAAGAAAGGTCATGCAGAGCCAGATTTGTTCAGAGTGAAGTTTCAAATGCTCACCGCTCAAAATTCAAACCAGATTTTCAAAAGAAAACCAACAAAACTAAACCTCATTAATGTCTGTTATGATGTTTATGATTAGATACTCAAGAAGGCTTGTTTGTTGTTTAACAGCTAATAAACTCTACTAAAAAAAAAAGCATGTATTGTAACCTAAAAGTGCATTTATTTACATGTAAAACATTTTCGCAAAACTGCGTGATCTGTATTTTGTAAGCCTTTGTTATTTAAGAAAATCAGATCAAAATCTATCAAAGCTCTATTTTTTTTCCATGATATGTCACTTTTCATGCAGCTGTGAGGGGATGAGTTTTGGCAGTGAAGTTCATGGTAAGGATGAGATTTTGAGTAGAGGAATTCCTGTTCACTGAAGGTCATGCGTCAGAAATACCCTTTTCTGTATATCAGCCTTTAAAAGGACAACACCTCACTTCCTGGTCTGAGCTGAATATGTTGTGAATTTTCAAAATAACACTGCTGTGCTTTTAGCAGTTCAATTTGTAATGGTCAAAGCTGCAGTTAAAAAAAAAAAAAGAAAAAAAAAAATCAACCCAAAACATAACAAAGCCCAACAACAACAAAAGCAGTGCTATTATCCTGTAGCTGTTTACGCTCAGCCCGACTGCTTGTGGTTTATTTGCAGAAAATTTCAATAATGGAGGCACTGCTTTATTGCCAGGGCCAGGGGAAAAGAAAAAGATTTTCCCAGTATGATCTGTTCCTATTTATTTTCACACAAGCTCTGTGAGGAGGGAATATGAAGTACTTTTGAGTTTTGTTTTAATATTCAGTTTATTTGCAAGCCACTTCACTTCAAACTTGAGCACAAAGAGCAGGGGAAAAAAAGTGAACTCAGAAAGGGGAGCAGTAACTGCAATTTCTCCACCTCTTGCCAAAAGCACTACAAAGAATGGAAAAAAAACTGTCTCACTTTAAGCCCCAGAACTGGTTAACCAAAGCACCCAGTGATCAAACACATCAGCTAGGGGGGAAAAAAAAAACAACACCAAAAAACAAGAAAAAAAAAAAGCTATCAGGTAGTCTACTGATACAGTACTTACAACTGTTACCTCTGGCAGCCTCAGATAGCCAACAGGAGCTGCCATGCTTTCTTCAACGGTCTGAGTGAAAAAACCTCTCAATAATGCCCCCAAAACACACTGAGAAAAGGTGCAATAAACCTCCTTGTGGGCAATTATTAAACAACCAGATTAGCTCGGGCATCTTCCTAAATCCAGCTACATTCGGTCCTTATTCAGATGCACAACCACCTGAGGATGAGATTTTGATCAGCATTGCACATATCAGGATAGCCCCCCACTCCGTTTTGCAGGTTACATACCACGTCCTTGGTGGCAAAGATAAACAGAGTAGAGACAGCCAAAGATAAACAGAGTAGAGACAGCCTCATATATATGATAATATATATAATATTATATATATAATAAAACATATTCTATAAATCATACAGTATGGAATAATTTAGGTACAATCCAATAACCTCGCAGTATATCTTATCAGAAAATTGTTTTAGCCAGGTTACACAATCACACTAGAGACTGATCAACATATTAAGACCACAGAGGGCTGCAATGCAGCCAGTGATGATACATTTCTCATAAGCATTTGAGCAATATCAATATCTGATGTAATCCTGTGGTGTTTTCAGAAGTTCTTTATTTTTTTAAGGTTACTATTATGACTTCAGTTTTCTTATTGCTGTCTCTCCTTACTCAGATAATGCTACTCAGAAGCTACCCAATAGCTTTGATGTCCCTTTCTGATAGAAAATAACGGGTGAGAGAAGAGGGAGGTCTGAGCTTTACCCTACCCATGTAAGAGAAGTATTTCCTTCCCTTTTTGGGTCCCTAGATACATACACTTGATTTCAAAGTCTTTCCAAACAACAGTTTATGAATGCCTTGTGCTCTCTGTTACAGCTGTACCTCTGCAGGACATCACCTCCCACGTGAGACCTTCCTACAAGGTCACCAACTGCACCCTGCAGACTGAAGCAACCAAGACTAGCAGAGGCATCATTGATTATCAGTTCAGCACAAATGAGGATTAAGAGTTGGTGGTAGTGTCCGCCTTCACCCATCCTTTTTTCCACAGACACTAAGGAAACAAACACGGCTCTTTTTGTTCCTCGGGACTCGGGGAAACAGTAGCACATTCAAAATCAGCACAAGGTATTTTTAAAGCTGCATAGGCTTCTGGCCTGTTTTTCTGAAGCAGACACTCTGCGAGCCAAAAATATCACAGTTACTTATTGTATCGGTAAACCAACTGCAAACAGTTCTTTCCCAGTTCTTGATCACAGAATCGCTGCAGACCTGGCTGCAGGACAAGTAGTCATAGCTTCCGCATAAAAAATGAATTCCTAGTATTCAAATAATTTTGATCCTTTCTGTATGGTGAAGGGTAAGACTTTGTCTGGTTCTTAGAGTAGACATGGTTTGAAACACGTTTATTTTAATGCTAAGAATTCTGAGGTTTGAAGTTACACTCTGCAAATGTTTCAGAGGAACAGTAATTGTCCTTATCAGTACTGTCCAGGGAAGTCCTGTCACAGACGCTTGGGCTCAAGAGGATGTGATGAAAATTCTGTAGTCTGAAAAGAAAGGGTCCCAGAAATGTAACTGCCCCCCTGTGACCCACCATACTTCTCAGTATCACTCTTGAGCTAAGGGGAGCAACATGTCCTACATGATGATGTCACATTACCATGTAATATTATCCACTCAAGATCAATGTATATTAAGGAATATGTTATATTCCCCAGACCTGTCCTTTTTACTATTTTCTCTTATGATGAAAATCATCATGGATGATTTCAAGAAGAGAAAGAAGTAAGGCTCCCCAGGCTTGAGAGGAAACTTCCTCTCCTCCAAAGTAGTAACTTTCTTGCTTGCTAAATTCAGTGCAGCTTCCCTGTGGCCTCCCAGAAGGCATCACCATGAACCTAGTGGGGGGAAAAAATCTGCCCAAGAAAACAACTCAGCCCCTCTCTGCCAAATAGCCAAAGTTCAGGATCTGTACTTTGGATACTTTCCGGGTGCTGCAGGTCCACAGGCATGGAGATACTCTGAGGTTTCTGTGGAGCACAAGGAAGGCTAAGACTTCATCATTAAATGAGCGGTCAGCTTGACTCTCCTTGGGAAGAATGAGGAAACAGAGGTAGAAGAACCTGTTTGATGAATCTCTGAGCACCGAAGCCTGAGACAGGAGCTTTTGCAGAATTAATCATTGTTTCTTTTAAAAGCCTGTCTAATTTTTCCTCCCCTTTACCTCCAATTGTTTTATAATGTGTACACTGGAAGGGTCAATGAATGCAAAAGTTTAATTTAAGTAATAGAAAACAGCAACAGAAAAGGTATAATTTAATCAAAATTTACTTTACTCAGGGTTGACCAAAACTTTAACACAATATTAACACAGCTTAAATATTTCAGTCAGAATAAAAGGAATCATACTTCATTTCTGTCATGTCACTATGATCTTTGGTATCAATTCAGACTGATTTCTATTCCCATATGCTGCAAAAAACAGACATACAAATGTTAACTGCATGTTTGTCATAACAGTAATAAGTTACAAAAAGACTAAATTGATCTCAATAGTGTACAGACTTCTCAGCTCATGATTATAGAGCGCACAGATTTCCTTGTGTAACTTCTTGAAACTACAGTGAAGAAATAATAGTTGACCCCTTTATCATGACTAGCAGCGAAGTGCAATTATACCCAACCTCGGTTCAAATAATTCCAATAACCACTGCATTCAGAATACAGGTAGCAAGTTAACCTCACAGGAACAGTAAAGTATGCATTAATGGGAGAGGAGGAATTTAATTCAAATATCCTGGACAAGCTCTGAACCTCCTTACAGGCCATCTGAGATGCTCATGCATCATGAATGGTTCCACTGAAGCCAAGAAAGCTAAACATGAAGGACTGCAGTTCACCTGAAAGCAATACTACGAGCTCCATCACCCAGTGGTCTTGATTGAATATTCAATACTTTCAAAGTGATACTCATTCAGAAATCAATTGATGAAAAGTACTACTCATTTCTGGGACTATTCTACTGTAGATTATGGAACTGCGTGTAGAAACGTTCCCAAACAGGGGAGTAAAAGTGAAGAGGGTTTTTCCTTTTGCAGGTAAGCATCTGGTATTTTGCTTTACCCTGTGATGTCTCATTTTCTTATCAGTGTTCTCAGCAGCATGGCAGACAAACAACTAGAATGTGAAAGCGATATAGTCCCTGTAGATCAGTTTCTGTCTTCCTCAAGCGCCACATACATCTACATACAGACAGAACACTGCTGATGTGCACTGCAAGCAATACAGCCCCCCCCAAAAAGCTGACAGCAGTAACATGATTTACTTCAGAGAGTCATCGTAACCTTAGGACGTGTTCTTGTCAGAAATGAGAGCTGTAAGCTTACTGGAAATCAAGCAAGCTCAGCACTTCACTGGAGACACTCAGCATCTTACAGGTTCAAATCCATACTTTTTGAAAGTCATTTCCTATTTGTCCTTTGTTTACCCTGGCTCATCCTGAACAGTGAGGCTTTCCGCATAGAGATAACTTTGGAAATGATTGCTCTCATGTTCTTTGATGATTTCAAAAGGCAGGAAAAAATCTCTCCCCTTTCTGAGGGCCACCCAGCTGAAGAAAATTACATTGCTTTTTTCAGGAATGCTAATAAGAGCCAGTAATAACTCATCTGAGTCGCCTTGGCCTTGACATACCTGACAGAACTCACTTTTGTTCTCCTTGAATAACATATTTTCCTACTGTAGCTGCTTTCACACAGTTATCATTCAGCCCTAAAAGGGAGGCTGCCCACAATGCCCCTTTCCAGTCAATGTAACCTCCTCCTATGACATGTATTCACAGACTTAATGTATTATGACACTAGAAGTACAAGCACATTTGGATCAGGCCACTGGGAAACATAGTGGAACAAATTAGGTCTTCAAATTAAACTTTGTAATGATTAAATACGTTAACAGTAATTAAAGCTGCTACCAGTCTCTTTCTCCAGGGCAAAAAAAAAGAAAAGAACACACGGGTGGTAGAGTACAGCATCTACTTTTCTAGATTTCTAGTAGTAAAGAAAATCAAGAATGGGTTGCATGTATTTACCCAAATAGATAAGGATAAATTATTTAATCCCTCCTTATCCTCACGAATTACAGCTATACTGCGCCAAAGCCAATTGCTTTTATTTTCTTTTTCTGTTTATAATCAGGTTATCACATCCCTGAATTCCTTCAGTTATATCCACCTTGTCTGAACCAGAGTGCCTCACAGGAGTTCTGATAAATGCAAACTGTCAGAATGATTGTTAAGTTCTGCCAGGAGCAGAAGCAAGGTATGTCTCAGGTGAGGAAATGCAAACAGCAGCCAACGAAACAGTGACAGCAAGTACCAATGGAGAACAAGGTATCAGAGGAATGCACTACCAGAAATGTACATCCCTTTGGATAGTAGTGTTGAAGGAAAGTAGCACTGAGTCAGAAGCATTGAAGATACAAGCCCTGGAATATGGGATCTGGGCTTGCAAGCTTCTGAGACACAGAGGAGGGGCTCACCTGGGACCTTCAACTACACCTCTTACTAGCAACACAATTTTTGATCAGAGATGCTTTTGTGACTGACGGGTTTCTATACCATACACCCTCTTTTTTTTGCTCCTGAAACATGTCAGCTTTGAGATGAACATTGAAGGCAATACATTCATATTTTAAGAAGTGAGGACACAGACACCGACTTCACATGGAAGTGATGATAACTGATAAGCTCTCACATTGTCCAACAGGCCTGTCAACAACATTAATAAATATGTATTCACCTAGCATTCATTCAATTCTAGTATTTATTCAAAGCATTATTTCTTAACAAAGCTCAAACTTTATCTGTTTTTCTGTTCCAGGAAAGTATACCTGCTACACCAGGAGAATTTGAAGAGAATTACTTGTATTTAGGCACCACGTTTTCTCATATTTGCCTAACAATAGTGCAAGAAAATCACAGCTTCTCAGTAGCCAAAGGTCCCACACTACTATAAGCTGTGAGTTTAAAGTTAATTCTCAGGAACAGACAAAAACTTGAAGCAATCGAAACCATGAGTTCACCACCTGTCTACACAAAAGTGGTACTCCCTCATCACCGATTTCTTTTAGTATGATGAACCTTAACAATCCACATTTTGACATTTATTTCTGCAGTGTCTGGTTAGTAACATTCAGATGAAAAGACTGCAAGTAAAAAACGTCATTATGCTTACAAGTCCAGCTGTTATATTTATACTGATAAGGAAGGTAGGTAGTATATACACAAGATCAAGACACCTAACAAAATGCCACTGAGAAATGATTACAGCAGGTATGCTGTGTTTTCTCCTCTCCTGACTTGAGCTCCAAATAATAACCTTGCAAAGCAATTATGAGTAACCAAACTATCACCTCCTTGCTAAAATCCGCACCGAAATTGTCCCACTCAGGATCCACCCTGAAGCACAGCATGTTAGTCTCCAGACATGCTAGTATATCCAGTCCATTGCAAAGTTCCAATATGAAAAAACATTAAAATGCCTTTGCCTTATTTAGGGTGATATGGAAGAATAGTTTCTCCTTCTATTGCACTTCCTCTTAGGAATGCTGTGAAGATGACTATGCTAAAGATTCTCTAGATTCACATATTTTGCTAATGAATTTCATTATTACCTGAGACAGATAAGATCTATGTAACACTATGCGTTAAATTTAAAGTTGAAATAGACCTCTCCCAGAGCCATTAACACAAATGGCTGGACTATTCATTTTATAAGAAGATTTATACCCAGATTATGAGTGAGTGACCGTCTCAGCATTCCTCATTACTGATGTCCTCATTTGTCTGAAGAATTATGTGAAGTAAAAAATTACAGAGGAGAGAAGAGATAATGTTATATCACAAGTACATGCAGAACAACTTAAGTGGGTAAAAACTTGTCTGACCAGTTCACAGCACGCAAGTTTATGATGAAGTTCTTACACATTATCTCACACCTCATGAAGACTTCAGACCATAAAGTAATAAGGATCAGAAACAGTGCACTTTGTGCACTCTGAAAATGAACTCACGAACCTCACCTGATCCCACAGATGCTAAGTGATACCAACAGTAGCTATTTCTATGTTGTGATATGCTACGACATTTTGAAACTTTCTTTTAAATAAAGCCTGCTGAAAATGTGATGTTTCCTATTTCGGTAGTCCAGTACATTACATAATGGCTTCATATTGCTGACTATCCATCTTAATTACCTGTTCCCTGGTTTGGCACACAACTTAAGCCTCAGCCTCTTCCTCTGCTAGCTCACATCAATTAAAACTCTCCCTTACCAATTACACAATTTCTTCTTCTCCAGGAGCCATTGAATATTTTTTTTCAAAGTTGTAATATCACTAAATTTATTTTTTTGCTTAGTTGTGTTGTAAAAAGCTTTGCATTTTGTTATGTGTATTTAACAGCTTTTGTACTTTGCCTCTATCTTGATATACAGGAAAAGAACCTTTATCGATCTTATGCTGTAGTTTATCATCCTAAAGTGGGATAATAAGTTACCTGATTTTACAGCGTAAGGTCTGCCAGGAAGGAACTATGAATTTTCTGTTACTGCACCACCTAACACACTGTGAATGTTAGCAAAGAGAAAGTAATAGCTCCTACATTCAAAATTGTCACCTACCAAATGCATGCATCCGCACTTGGTGAAGGCTTCCATGCATCATTCCTCTCTCACTGGGGATACCCCTATCATTGAGTAAATTTTCACAGGTGCATAAATGTCTCTGGGACATCATATTACTTGCATCATAAAGTTGACTAACTATGCATAAAGGGGTTCTGCAGACTGCACACTGGTGCTGGGACACAAAATTTACTTGCTAGTCTGCAAACAGGACACAGAACTGATTCACAGTCCTGGAAGAGCTGCAGACTCATTGGCAGTACTACAAAACACTGGGCCTGCAGTTTGTCTTACTGATGATAGCCACAACTACGCCCAAGTTCCATACAGAGCAAGCCTACACTGTTACAGCAGGAGGTGGCTGCAGGGCTGAGAGGCTTCACCAAAACTGCACCTGTTTCTCACCATACCTGCCTTCAGTGTCAATAAGAGATGTTTATTTTCTTATCTCGGTCTTCCAGGAACAGCATAAAAATCTAAGATGACATTCTCACATCTCTGATCTTAAATCTGACATTAAAAAGATGTAATCTTTGGAATACACTTAGGATCTCTTTGCAGTATTAGTAATACTGATAGAGCAAAACAGTGCTTGGAGAGCATGCACTTTTTAAAGAAGATGTAATAGTTGGAGTAAGTGAGAAAAGGTCAGTTTGATGTCCAGAGTACATTTAAAGGAAGTTAGAGATCAGTTTAATTTTCTTTGTTCAAATATCCAGTTATTTACTGCTGATTTACTAATAAAGATCCAGTCAGAAACAACTCCCTAAACAACATCAATTGGAAGAACACAAAAACGTGTATACCAGCCGACCGAACGAATGGGAAATCTCTAGGAGGGGACCTGACGATTCTGGAGAATGTGCTCACAAACAGTTGACAATGTATTCACACACACTGACTCACTAACAGCGTTGGCTGGAAAGTGAATGACTTTCATAAAGGAACCAGGACCCCACAGTCCTACTAAATGATCTCCTCCAGCCAAAGGGTCATGTCACAAACGGACAAAGCAGACAAAAGAAATGGTGAGAGCAGGCAAGGAAAGAGCACCTAAAGGCCACAGGGGCTCGTGTAGGTCATGGTGTCTGGGCTGCTAATTCAGCAGGAAATAGTTAAAAAACAGTCTAGCTGAATTTGTATTTTAATACCTTTTACAGGGCCTTATAAAAAATGCATATGTAAAGCCACCTCCTAAATGTGACCACTAAACCAATATTCTTTTCAATGTATTGGACTTGATTAGAGATACATAAAAAATAAAATACTGCATAAAGGTCACCAGAAAAAGCTAAAAGACAATATCTTGCTCTTTTAGGAGGAAAGTGTTGTGATTTTTACAAAATAACGTGGCTCTGAGAATTTTGCAGGCACAAAGAATGAAGGAGCAAATCAAAACTTAATACTTCTTAATTAAACTTAATACAGTGGCATTAGTACTTATCATTAACCCTATACATTGTGTCTGATTTCGATTACTGCACTGGCCAGTGCTCTAACTCACTACCGATAAAGAACAAAAAGCTCAAATGTAATAATACAACTAACACTTTCATGGAATTACACAGAAAACCCTTAGGTTCCTTAAAAGTGGGTGATCCCAAACAAACGTGAAGTAATATGGAATACTCAGAAATGCCTAGAAATTTGGAAACTGTGACTCCATCTTAAGGATTGTCAGTTCCAGAAGGAGAAACACATCAGGCAGAGTATCTCCAGGTAGGAAGAGCAAAATTGCCACTGTTGCCTCTCCCCTTGAGATTCTGAGTTAGGTACACCAAGTCAAAGTCAGTTGATAAGCTACGGCTACAACTTTTAATACTTGTATTTTCTTATTGTTTCTTTTGGCTTCCTCAGTCTGCCTTCTGGGAGCTATTGGTAATAGGTGAACGGTTGGACTGGATGATCGTTAGGTCTTTTCCAACCCTGGTGATTCTATGATTCTATGATTCTCTTGACTTGAGCTGCAAATTTTTGAAGACAAAAATCACAATTCTCCTTTATATTAAAAAAAAATAATAATAACAACAACCAAACCAAACAAAACAAAACCAAAACCCAACAACAACAATAAAATAAAACAAAGCACCAAACAGTACCGGGAGTTTTCTGTGAGAAGTTATTGCCACTAATTCCAGTAGTCAGTACCATCTAAAATGCAACTAAGATTGCAATTGCAACACAGTTTCCATCATTTAGGAAAGCTCAGTTTTCAGTGAGGGATCACCTTCCTTCCATGTCCCACTGACAGCTCAAACCCAAGAATTTTGCTTGAAGCTTAAAGC
The DNA here is from genome assembly GCF_039878825.1 of Excalfactoria chinensis. Taxonomy (NCBI): domain Eukaryota; kingdom Metazoa; phylum Chordata; class Aves; order Galliformes; family Phasianidae; genus Excalfactoria; species Excalfactoria chinensis. The sequence continues at coordinate 80,477,270 of NC_092827.1, forward strand.
TACCACATTACATTTCTTTCTTAAACCACTTCAGTTGTGTAACTAACTGGAAATCCAGTGCATCACTTCTGATGAAGGTAACTGCTCAGCCAGGCACCAATCTGTTTGGTCACTTCCCTGCTGCTTGCTGAGAAGCTCAGAGGGAATGAGTTTGAGAGGAGAACTGCTGGGCAAAGTTCACAGAGCTCTGGGCATCGAAGATGCTTCTAAGTCCTACTGACATGAGCTTACACAGTGATAAGAGGGAGTGATGGAGCAATGGAAGTAAAAGCAATAAGGATATATGCGGAAGCATTAACAACAACAACAACAAAGCTGAAATAAAAGCTAGGACAGCAACCCAGGCCTTAAGGATGTGGTGATAACAGTGAATTGAGAAAACAAGCAAGATATGAGCTCCAATGTTCTGGAGTTGTAAAGGCAATACAGGGTAATGGGGAAGGAAAAGGCAAAGAAAGTCAGACAGGAAAAATAAATAAATAAAGTGAAAAAGATTCCTCAATAAACCCAACTTGAACCACATATGAAAGAAAATAAAGTGAATGCAGCACATATGATCTCTAGCTTTTCCCTTTCTAACACATTCTTTCTCATTGTTTTCACAGACCATGGATCAACCTCACTTCAAAATAAAGAGAAGCTGACAAACGCCACAAAGTTTTATGCAGTGAGTAAATATGGTCCCAACAAAATAAATAAATAAATAATTGTATTTGCAATAGATTTCTGTAGGATACTTCATTCATGTAGTCTGCTAGCATTGTCAGAAACAAAATCTTAGGCAATCTTGTTAAGGTCTGTATTGTTTATTGACCATTTTGAAACCAGAATGATGGGAGAACTGGCAGCATGAAGCCAGAACAGATGATAAAAAGGAAACTGAAAGAAAACAAGGAAGGAGAAAACACTGCTATCATTCTGGCTTATGTTCCACAAAGCAAAGTGATGTGATTACAACCATTTCCTTAACATATTCTTAGAATACACACCAGTCTTTTCTTCAGGATCACAACACAGTTGTATCTGCTTCATTGCTACTACTTTACTACTTATCTAAATATACCTGTAACCTTTAATATCTGGCAAAGCTGTGCACTTTTGATCAGGTTAAAAAGGTCACTTTTTCAGGACACTGGCAAGTTTTTGTCTTAGTTTCAGCTAGGACAGAATTAATAGTACCAGATGCTCTGAAGAGAACAATTCTGTCCCAAATGAAACTCAGACAGTTCTAAAACGTGTTAAGAAACCCTGGTTCCCCATAATAATTTGCCTGACAAATACTGATACTGTGAAGAGCTGAAGTTTACTCAGTTTGAAACCCAATTTAAGTTTGCTTACCCTAAATGAAGATTAAATATACAGAGATACCATGTGGGCCATTCAAACAAGGCAGATATGAAATTTATTTGGTAACACCTGGCCATTATTGATGCCATTTTGCTCCCACGTGCAATGAAATTGCCCAGCAGGATATCAGAAACAACTAAAATGATTCTGTTGTCTGTAACAACTAAATCAACTCCAGTTAGTTGATACAAAGTGAAAATGGCTGCCTGTAGCATTTCTCTAACACTGCTTCCAATAAAAGAAATGTCAGAACTCCCATTAGATTTAACATCAGCATGACAATATCAGCTGTGCTGTTCAGATGTGTGAGATATTGGCTTCTTTAACTTCTTTTAAGTCAGACCAATGAAAATTTAACATTTTTTAGTTCATAGAGGGGACACTGAAATCAACTTTACTAGCAATTCAAGATACTGCGACTAATGATAAGAATAGAGAACAATTCTGCAGATGCTCTTAAATCCTACTCATTTGCCTTTTGTCTTGTACAATGTGGTATAAAGTACATAACTGTCATTAAACTTGCTCGGTCTCCAAAATTCTGCATTAGTTTCACAGTTGCAGTATCATGCTACTATTGCTAAATATACTTCTAAAATCTTCTATCTGCCTGATAGAAAAGTGGTCACTTAGAAACACGAGGTTGAAACTTTTGTCAGCCTTCCGTAATGACTGCTTTGCCCCCAGATGGCAGAAACTCCTCTAACTGCTACAATTTGCATGACTTAAAAGGACAAGAGAGATAGCTCTCTTCTTATGATCTTACTCAGTCTAGCTCCTTGCAAGAGACAAAAGGGTTAGTTTGCTTCCCCCTCCAAATGGCTGCTTTCCAAGCTGTCTTTACACTTTTGATCTTATTCCACATCCAGATAGTTCCAGCCCTACCTTTCCATGTGCATGGAGAGAAAGTCTCTCCTCTCTGACTACAGATTTCCCATTACTGGCACACCCTGTCATTTCCAAAACCTCTCAGCATGAACTGGATGGAATAGATATCTTTTTTTCTGCCTTACAGTCTAGTAAATTGGGTGAGGAAAAGGGAATTAAGACAGTGCCGGATAAAGCAGAAATGAATTCAACCATTCAATTCCAATAAAAATATTTTCACCTTTTTTTATATACATATATATATATACAATATATTCGCATACATCCCTTCAAAATCTGAAACCCCAATCTCAATTTGTTTTAAGTTTAGTTTAGGGAGTGGAAACTAGTTGCACTTAGAGGCCAAGTCCTACAATTCCAACTTAAATCCTCACTCCAGCAGTATTTAAAGAATTCTGGATGGGGAGGGCAGAGATTTAGTTTTGATGGCTGAGGAAAGCAGAAACCAGGCTTGCATACATAAGATTTTCAGAAGAAGAATAAATCAGTAAGAGTAAAATGAAAGTAAAGGATGTTGTTAAACGGTATTTATTCTTGGAACACAGGCCTAAGTTCCAGAAAGAATTTAAACAGCCTGAATAAAATTCAGTGAGCCCAGTGAAACCACTGAACTTAATTTACTCACAGCCGTGAGGTTCTGCACAGTGCCTATGAAAACGCTTGGGCTGCAGTGATGTGCACTGTCTAAACACTGGCTCAAATGGAAAACATAGGAGCAGTTGTCATCAGATTTGGATATTACTAGAAGTGCAGCTTAGAACTAGTAATACCTACGAACTGAACTATGTTACTGGCAACATTATCCTACGGTTTCTACAGAGCTCAGTAGAAATGCTGTCCTAGTCAGTACCAGCATTGTTCTTATCAACACTAAGAGGAACTTTACTCAGTCATAGGGTCAAATCTTGACCTACAAATATGATGATTCAGTGCTAAGTGAAATCCATGTTCGACTACACTCTTTGGGACTTTAAAACCAACAGCCTGAGCAAAGCAGGCAAAAATAAAAATAGTAATAATCCAAAAACAACAAACAAACAAATGATAACCAATAGGTCAGTGAGCACTGGAAGGCCATCCACTAACAACTAGTCAGTTTGCCTATGCCAGCTCATCCTTGCCTCCTACACACACAGCTTTCTGCAGCAACTACTGATAAACCTTCTCCAAGTTTCTCTCCATGCTCTCCCTTTCCCTAGATTGCCCTTTCCCTCTCCCCACAGAAGAGGCTGCAGAGACAGTTTCTCTCTGCCCATGACTCCTCAGCAGGCTGGGAAGCACTGCAGGTGAGGGTGAGCAGGAGCTGCTGGGAGAGAACATTTCTAGCAAGGAGTAGGAGTAGACTTGTGCAGCTGCAGAAAGGGATTGAGTGAGGGAGTGGGTGAGCTGAGTGATGACTGTACCACATCCACAGCAGTGAAGGAAAAGAGGAGGCTCAGAGGGAGACAGGATGGGGGAAAAGGCAAAGCAGTTGTACAAAGCACTCTCCAACATCCCCCCTCTGCCCTTTACAACTGCCCTCCCTCAGAATTGCACCAATTCCCTGTGAAGCCCTTCTGGCTGCTGCTCACCCCCCAGCCTCACAGACCTTGCCCACTGCCAGCCTTGTAATGCAGAAACCTACCCAACAGGACAGCAGTTTCCCTTCCATTTCAACAAATACTCTTCTGATAACAATGCTTTTCAGCAGCTTGAGAATTGTAGTTTGGATGAGATGTAAAACTTCCACAAACAACATGCAAGACCTTTCACCACCACCTGTTCAGCTGGTCAATGAAAATAAAAATGAAAATACACTGCAATCACGTGCTGCTAGCCCACTGACAACCTTCAACAGAAGTTCCTGTGCAGTGACCCATGATAAGACAATCGTGACCCCACTCTCTGTTCACCAGCCATGAGAGATCACCTACTAACTAGAATAAGGTGTCATTTCAGCAACAAGAAAGGCAGAGGGCTACTAAATAAATGAACAAACCACTTCTCTCTGCCCCAAGAAACCCATCCTCTGATAAGCCCGAGCAGTTTTCCCAGTTAATTTGAATGAGAAGCAGGAAGGAGACAGATGTACTTCCAAGCAAATGGACACTCACAATGAGGACTCAGATTTGTTTCAATTCTTCCCCTACTATTCCCTCCTCAGTTCCTTATTGCCCTTTCTCTAAAGCACTCCTAGATTTTCTACTGTATGGAATACTTGTTCCTCTTATTGCTAGCCAAGCCAAAGCCAGGAGCTGGTGTCTGTATTCTGCTTGCATCTGATCATTACACCTTACGAGAGGTAAGCACATTCAGGGCAGCATTGCCTAACTTTACAGATTGCAGCTTGGAGATCCAGGATACAGTCTTTCCAACTGGAAAACTTCATCAGCAATATGCTATAAGCATGACAGAAAACCATGTAACCCAGCAGCTCAATGAGTATGTAAAACAGTGTCCATTTTTCCCATTCCATCTCCCATAGCTCATCATCAAATTGCTGCTGAGAGATTGCATTTATTCATAAGAAACTTGCTTTACACAATGGTGGCACAGCTGCATTACCAACTTCACATTAATAACATTAAAATATGAAAGAATGCTTTAAAAAGTATGTTCAGAAAGGTCTTACAAATCAACAATGAAGAAGAAATAAAGGAAGAATAGAAGATATTTAAGGCTAGTGAGGAGAAGCTCACTGAAATCTGTGGTTTAAATTTTCACTGACAGTGTTAGAGATTATTTAAAACAGCAGAAAGTTGAACACGTTTAATTAACCTAAATAGAGCTGCGAGATATTCTGAGTGGAAATACTGGCTTTTCCTGCTAAATGCTGTGATGTTCTGACTGATTAAGCTCTGCTACTCAGCCTGCAAAAGGATTTCTTAGGACAACTCAATAGGGTTTCTCACATACAGTCAAGCTAATGGCTAAGACCCTTAGATGGAGTCTTTGGCATCGGTCCAGCTACACTGATTCCATCTACTGCCAACTCTGAAAAGTGGACATGAACTCAGAAGCCATACTACCAGTCATCTAAACCCATTAATATTGATCATTCTAATTCACAAAAGTATAACCACTGGGCTGAATGCTAAGGGAATCTTCCTTCCTGATCTAAAATCTACAGATAAAAGTGTAGCTACGGTATCAACTCAACTGCACTGCACTATAAACTGTGTTTACATATGCAATGTGTAAGAAAAAATAGATGAAGAAATATTTTGCTATGACATGAATCACTTAACTCAAAAGATGTAGTTATTCTTTTTCCAATTAGAACTTTTGTGTTGTTTATTGTTCTGCATTTTCTATTTATCAAAATGTAAAGTCCCTCAATAACCTTTGGAAAATGCTTTGTGCCGTTCTGTATGACATTTCATTCACTTACAAGAATAAGTCTGCAACTGAAAGCTTGCTTTGAAACTGCAGTGCAGCCAGTGCTTAGAGAAAAAAAAACAACAACAAAAATCTGCAACACTGATACTTTGATTACGCTATGTTCGTATTGATGCACCACAGGAAAAGCAGCCATCTTCTTAATTATCACTAACCAAACCAAATATTTACTTACCAACCCTCCTTTAAAGAAAATGTATGAATTTTGTTTAGGACCTTCCATCCAGTAAAACATGATCTAGAATGTTAGGCCACAATTTTATTTTTCTGCATATGTATGTTCAAAAAATATAAATATCATGAGCTTAAAAATCATTCATGCAACCACTGAACACTCTGCAGAAAAAAGGAACTAGGATTTCTCACATTTATCTTACCCATTCCAATACAATAGACGCTATCACGATTTCAAGCTTTGTGCTTGTTTATCATTAGTGTTTCCACTGTAACCATGGCATCAGTATATAGCACAGGTTTAACAGTGAGAAAAACACCCAGTATTTTCCTAAAACCCTCATCTTTCACAAAACACACGAGCACACGAACACAATGGCAAATAAATAAATAAATAAGAGAAAAGAAAAAGGAAAAAGAAAACACAAGGTAGGCAGGCAGGCAAAACAGAGGAATTATTTCTTTTCAGGGAAAACAACAATAACAACAACAACAAAAGAGCCAAAACATTATTTCTGCGCAAGTCCTTCTTTCATCTTGGACTTCTGACAAGAGTCTAGAAATATGTAACAGCATAAGTCATAACCTTGAGCCTAGTGCAGATAAAACAAATACTGAAATTTCCTTGCAGAACTGTATGCAGCGTTATGCAAAATTCAGTGCATTAAAGCAGTTAGTATACTGGCAAGAGCTGCTCTCGGAATATGAGCATTTTCTCAGCTGTTTCAACACTGACAGTCCAATCCTGCAAGATCTGTTGCATCATTCTGAAGGTAAAAAGGGGCAGGAGTGCAATTAATTACATCAAACAGACCCAACAGATTCAACAAGTACATGGTACCCATTCAGACTTTTAGGACTCCTTAAAGGGAAACACTCAGAATGGCATAAAAATATTTTATATTCTCCAACAGTGTTTATAGCTTGATATTGGTATTTCAAGCATGAAGAAGGAATGGGCTTCTGTGAAAGCTGCTTTTAATTTGCTTGCCATAGAGTTGAGGAAGGGTGTTACAAAAACATCTGCCTTGAATGCCGAGAGCTTAATGAAGGAATTAGTCCTATTACTAAACAGAAAACAAAAAAAAAAAAACAAAAACAGTAATATATCAGGTCTCAGTTTTACACTGATTTAGGCCACATGCATCTTCCTTGCCCTGTGACAGCTATTCAACTGATTTAGTTCCAAGAAGACTTTAATACAGACTCCAGACATTGATGAAGATAACAATAAATCTATGTACACCGCTGTATACTCTATAGAGATGTCATAACCACTGGTCTTATTTAAGTCAGTGAAATCAACTGAACAGTCTATTCTCTGGGGCTCCTTACCTATTAACAGTGCAATGAACACACTTGATATTACAATAACAATGACACCTTTTGTAAAATTGGAGAACTTGGAAAAGTAAAATACAATTCTGCAAATGCCTGCACCCTCTAGTTCCAACTGTGTTTCAGAGGGGGTGGTGTTCTCTGCATATTATATGCACTGCACAAGCACAATGAGGACTCAGAGCATGAAAATAAGACAAAAAAGAAGTAAACGATGCTTTAGATACCATATTATACTGAGCTAACCAATTATGATCCGGTGCCACCTACTCAACTCTGTAACATCAACACACAACAGCAGTCACTCCCTTGTCTCCTCCCACCCACTGGATGCTGGACAGCAATGAATCCTGGTGCATTAAAATACAGCATTTATCTGATTCAGCTATTCAGTTCCCTCTGGAACGTCTTTACAATGGGCCCGTTAAATTCCACTGTTTACCCAGAGAACAGGTTTGGATGTTTGAATTCACCTCAAAAATCAGAGCCAAGATGTACCCTCGCACTCCAGCCCACCAAAAGTCAAACCTGGCATCGGTAACCTGCAAGGTCCTTCCAGATTTGGCAACACACTCAGAACGTGTACCATGCACAGAAGGAAAATATATTATTGTTCCTTCACTAAAAATCCATGATGACATCCTCATTCCATTGGTCTCAATGATGAAATGCCCTCTGATTTCAGAAGGATCACAACACGATTATCATTCAATCCAGGTAAAAGGCATCTGCAATACTACTGCATTTGTCTTCTCCTGATTTATTTTTTCTCTGCCTATCACTGAGTTTTATGATCCAAGCTTACTAACGTGTAGCTTTTATACAGCACCAGAATAATCTAGATCATCTTTACCACAATGTAACACGTAACAGAAGTGGACAACATTTTGAAGTTGTAAATGTACAAGTTGTAACAGTGAAGTTATTCAGGTCTTAATCAGCATAAAGAGAGCCTTCCCATTGTTCTGATGTCTCTCTATACCACTGCATCGTGTAAAAGGAGCTTCAAAGGATACGTGAAGCTCAGAGCTGTTAACTCTTGCTGTTTTCACTTTGCCCTGGGTTCTTCACTTGCCAACAAAACATCACCCTAATCATAACAAATAAACGTGCAAAGATGAGTGTACACCCTTCAGATGGATGGCCAGGCAGGGCACATTTAAAATTAGAAGGCAGTTGCTATTGTTTTATACATCTTATCTAAAGAATACGCCATTTAACCATTTAGCCGCAGTAATGTGTATATTCCTGTTTCCTGTGCTCCTTTTTGTTTTATTTTCAGTGCTAAATCACGGTACCTGAGGCAGTCAGTCCAAGGATTTTGTGGCTTTTTTGTATTCCCACTGAGGCACGTTTGCCTCTGGGTCTTTGAGATGCAATAGAAGCTGTCTGACACATTGTGCATACAGGCTGCATCTGCCTGCTCGGGGCCAAAATCCACCAGAATCCTTTCATCGGTTACAGGCATTTGAAGAAGCACTGCATTAGGTCTATGCACAAAGGTCCAGACCATCTAGGGGAAGGAGGAGCATCAGCACTGATGCAGTGAGCTTTCAAGTGACACGATGGCCCCAAAGTGTCTGGTATCAGAGGTCAGACCTGGGTTTTTAAGGCTTGTCATGACCTCATCACGACTTTGTCACTTCACACTGAAATGAACACAGTCTAAGAGCTGGCTCTGGGTTTTGTTGTACTGTATGGGTGGATTGGTCAGGGGGTTTTGAACAGCAAGATAACTGGATCTGTCTTTATGTAACATAATTTCAGAAGTGATAATTATACATCTCTTAGAGATACCGTATTTTTCTTTCTTCCCATACCTACAGATCACATGCATTAGATAGACAACAACCCCAACTATCTGCGTATAACAAAGTGCAGCAATAACGAAAAGCCTCCCGAGCTATGGCATGCCCTTGGCAACCTAGGTCTGCAATACAGATGTTGCACCCAGAGCAATGCCACCTATACATGCATCCCTGTATGGGCAGCGTGAGCACTCACCCAGTCCTCGAAGTGGCGGCTCCCGTTCTGCAGCAGGTCCTCAAACTGTATAGTGCAGTTAGCTACAAAATCGTCGTACCCGATGGGGGCATCGTGGAAAACAGCCATCTCTATCTTCCTGCCGTTGCAAACATCGGTGACAAATTCATCGTTCCACGCGGGACTGTTGGTCTTTTGCTTGGTGGAGGTCTGCCCAATCCTGGAGTCGTCCACATTGAGGGCTATATAAGGGTCCAGCAGGAAGGTCTGCGGCCTGGGGCCCACCGCATGCCTCAAGGACCACGCCGTGGGCTTCAGATTCACCGCCTCGCAGATCTTGATCTTCAGCAAGCCATTGAAAACCACCATGGCTGGACGGACGGCAGCACTTTTCCCGGGATCAGGCACTGGCACGACGCGCTCGCACAGAGCGGAGGGAGGAGGGCTCGCCAATAAATAGGGGCAGGTCTGGGAGAGGGGGAGCGGGACGCCGTGCGGGTCCCCTCGCGTCGCCGCCGCCGCCGTTACCTTGGATTATTTCGCCTTCGCTCTTGCGACACCCAGTGAATGCATTTATTTTCTCGCCTTTGCTTCTAACGGAAAACAAGGGACGGGGGCCGCAGGGGAGGGGGAGGCTGCAGGAACCCCCGAAGGCGATCCCGATCCGGGCGGCGCGGACCCCGAGCAGAAGCCCTCCTCCCCGCACCTACACCATAATCCCGGCCGGGGCTCCGCGAAGGGGGCAGCACCGCGACCCGAGGCTCCCGCAGCCGCCAGCCCTGCCCGCCGGCGGCACAACAATACCCGCACACGCGAGGCGGAGGCACCGGCCGCCCCACCAGCCCCTGCTACTGCGCGCTCCCCGCTCGCCCAGCGGCCGCTCGGGCACCTTCCAGCAGCGGCAGCGCCGGCCGCCGCCCGTCCCGCGCCTCCTCCTCCTCCTCCTCCGCCGCCGAGGCCGAGGAGCCGGCGCGGCGACCCCCGCGCATGGGGCGGGGGGGGGGCGACGGCAGCGGAGCCGAGCGGGCCGCGCGGCTCTCGGCGGGGCTCCGGCTGGGCGGCCGCCGCCCTGGCGATGGGCAGAGCCGCCGCCGCCTCCCTCCCGCCGGCCGCCCCCCGCCCGCGTCCCTCCCTCCCGCCCGGCCGGCCGCCTCCCTGCCTGCCTCCCGCTCTCCTCCCTCGCTCGCTGCGCGCAGCCCAGCCCGCCTCCCGCCGCCGCTCCGCCGCTCGTGCAGGAAATGCGCAAAAGACGTCAGTGTGCGAGCGAGTGTGTGTGTGCGTGCGTGTGCGGGCAGCGCGGGCGGCGGGAGCGCGAGGGCGTGCGGAAACTTCGGCGGCGGGAGCGGCGCCCGGGCCGCCTTCCTCGCCGCTCTCCAGCCCTCCCGGCTGCGTTACACCGATTCGCGTCGTATTTTCTTTCTTATTCTTTATTACTGTTCTTAGCGCTGTTGTTCCCACCTCCGTCCTCCTCCTACTCCCGGGATAAGAGTGGCGTGGAAAAAAACAGCCCCGATCGCCTTCCTCACGGGCTTTAAATAGCCCCCCAGGTTCTACTCCTGCACTCCCCGGGCCGTCGCACGCCCGCTCCCACCCGGGCGAGGAACAGCCCTTCCCGGATCCCGGCTCGCTAACTCCTCCCCGTACAGCGTCGCCCCTCCGAGCCCATTAGCCGCGCCCCGGCCCCGCGACTATCAGCGGTTCCGGAGCACCGCCGCCTCCTGACAGCGCCGAACCCCGGGCCGCGCCGCCCCCCGCCCGCCGTGCCGCGGCGGCAAAGGCACCGTTACGTCAGCGGGGGCCGGGCCGGAGGAAGAGTTTCCCCGCGGTGTGCGAGCGCCGGGAAGTGCTGTGCGCCGCCGGGGGAAGCGGCCTCCCGCTGCCCGACTGGGAGGAACGCGGCTGCGGCCCGGCCCGGTCGCGGTGCGGGCCGCCCCCGTCCCCTGTGCTGTCCCGGCCACGGCTCGGCCCCGCCGCACTCGGTGCTAAGGGGAAGCGCCGCCGGGAGTAACCGCGGCTGTGCTGGAAAGATACTGAAAGGGGAAATAAATCTCCTAAAAGGACGTGCTCGCTGTATTAGCGATTTGATATTGGTCATCTTCGTTGCCGTGATGCTGACTGCCGTGTTAAACAATCAGGAAACTTCGTACACTGCGGCTTTCTCTCCCCACAGAACAATTTTGAGATTATTTGACTTTTGTTGTTTGTTTTTGTTGTTTGGCTGTCAGGCCAGCTCTTGCGTTCAGGAGGGCAGCTGGGGGAATCCGAGGCAGCATGAAGGAAGAACCCAACTGCCAGGACACATAAGTAAGTCTGTGAGAGATGAGCACCGAGGCTTGGTTCTGCACCTGGTGTTCTTGACACGGCAGCAGCCACCAGGTAACCGTGTATTTCTGCAGTCAGTGGTTCAGAGGCAGGCACTGTGTGGAGCTGATGAAACAGCACTGGCATCTCTGTTTCCGGAGTAGTTCCCAGGTAGAAAATGTGGTACTAATGAAGCCTAAGGGTCATGGGAGCATTCACATAATGGAAGAAAGCTTTTTTTTTTGTGCCAGTAGCTGCTTCATCTGGTAGTAAAAGCAGTACCGTAACATCTCCATGTTCATTATCCTGACAGTCCCCGAGAGCTGTCATTTGATACAAAGCTGTGATAAGGCCCAATTATAGGAGCCTTCCCTCCCAATTCAGCCTTCCCTATGCTCCCAGCGGCTGTCATACATCTGCCACTCGTTTCTGTAAAGGAGCGTGCTCACAGGCCCCACCTGAAATATCAAGATCACCCCCTCCTTCCTTCCCAATACCATTCACAACCTAGAGTCTATCATGCTATGTATTCAGCTGTGCACTCTCGATTCTAGTGTGCGAGGAAGAGCTCTGTAATTAAATCTTTCCTCTGGATGTGTTTGTGTAGCAATGTAAACAATATGCTCAATTTCCCTAAATATTGGAAAATGCAAAAGCTGAACTGATACAGTGTTTAATATTGACTGATAATTTGTAAGAGACCTGCAACTGTGTGTAGTCTGAATGCCCCAGGTAGGATGTAAGCAAACACAGTCTCCATGGTGAGTTCAATAACCCCGTGTGTCTGCAAGGTCACACCTGCATGTGACAACAGCCTGAATCAATCTGGAATATGAATGCAATATGCAGAACAGTATCAATAAATCTCATATTTCATTAATGATATATTTAATTTTTTAATTTAATTTTATTTTAATTTTTGATATATGAGGGCTGCTCTGAAAGTAACACTTCCTATTTTATTATACTGGCTTGCATGGTCAGAGGCGGATGTTAGTGGTGTGGCAGTAGAGGCTGAACCTCCCCACCAAGATTCATTGTATTTTATTGCCATGTGACAGATGGCAGCAGAGGAGCAGTCTGAAACATGGTGTCTGACATGGAAGTGTGCTTTGGAGCAGAGGTGTGGAATTGGATTCCACCACGAGGGAAAAAAAAATGCACTACTCAATGCTTGCTGAATGTTTATGGAGACTAAACAGTGGATGTGAGCACAGTGAGGCAGTGGGTGGTGTGTTTCAGCAGTGAACAGTGGTCACCTCCACTGGTGCATGTAGGCTCTTGTTCATCGCAATACAAACTTAATGGTAGTGACTGTTGAAAAAGAGCATTTTGTAGCTGAGAATGTGCTGTACCAAGTAGTGCTCTTGTGCTCTTTGTATCTATTGTAGTATCTTTGGAAATAAATAGGAGGCATTACTTCCAGCGTGACCTACATACATATGAAATGAACTTTGGGGATGCTTGCCTATATCTTTTACACTTAGCAATGACTAATTTACCAAAGACCCTAGAACAATATTCTTAAAATCCAGTAACTGAAGTATGGTGAGCAGCATTACAATGCTTCCTGCAAATGCCATCAGCAGAACAAACAGAGCAGTAGTCTGAAAAAGTCTATGTGACAGAAAATATTCCAACTGTGTGTGCCATTTTCCTCTTGAAAGAGTTTAAAATATTTGTTTCTTGATTTTACTTCTGTTTTGGGTTTGAGAGGCTTTGGTTCTTTAAGAACTGAAGGGTAAATGCTGTTCCTTCTGTGTACTGCAAGGTTAAGGACAAGATATAGCACACGCAAGATTTCTGCTGCAGAAGGACAATAGAAAGGACTCTACCTGTATTTCTGTGTCCTATTGCGAAGGCTACAGCAGAGCAGCGAACTGCATGCAGTCATCGGCAAAGAACAGCCTTTCAGCACCTGCTTTTACCCCTCTAAACCCGTCTCTGCCTTCTCTGTTTGGTTTGCAGTGGCAGCGACGTGGAGGGAGCAGGCAAGCTGTAGACAGATCGTTACCTTGAGTCAGCCCGTGACCTTTCCATGGCCCGTGAATCCTCAGAGCTCTATGGAGAAACAGCACAATCTGGTGGACGGAGTGTGTAAAGTCCTGTCGACCGCCGGCTGTGCTCATGTGTTACAGCTACAATTGCGACTGCTTTAGTGGTGTTCTTGCCCGTTGTTCCCAGAGATTATTTTATTTTCTTTTAACAGTGCGAATGACAAGTGAGTATATCCAGCTAAGTCTTTGTAAAACTCATGCTTTTATCGGTTTCTATTGCTTACCTGAAGAATTTTTTCACCCTCTGAGGAGTGTTAGTATGTTTTCTGGATTTTTTTAAGTACAGCCATATGAAAGAAAGGAAAAAAAATGTTTAGATTTAATTTTAAAAGAAGTCTTATTATTTAAAGTTATATAGAGCAGATGTGAGTGGAATGAAATCAAACTTGCGTGCAAGGGTTTTCAGAAACATCTTCATGTCAAAAAATGAAATAAAACCCAGAACTCAAGTAATAAACTTGTGAAACTTTGGCCCTGAATTGACTCTGGACATAAATGCATTCATAGAATCACAGAGTGTACCAAATTGGAAGGGATCCATACACTGAGCCCAACTCCTGGCTCAACACAGGACCACCTAAAAATCAGACCCTACGTCTGAAAATCATAAAGTATGTAAAAGCATGTATGAAAAGCATCACATTTGTGAAGATGTTGGCTAGTATCATTATATCCACTGCATTCCACTGAACTTAATGGATGTTCTTATGCAAGTGAAATAGTTGAGTGTTAGTGCAGTCCGTTCCTTCACTGGAATCAAAGGTTGGTTGTGAATACTGACTCTCTTTGCAAGTCAAATTACTATTTAGTTACCTAATTTTTTGACACATGGCCCTGAAAAAGAAGCATCCTTAAGATCATCTTTATTCCTGTCATAATGCAGTTGACCTTTAGAGTATACCAGTAACTACCTTGTCTTTTCTAAATGTGAAGAAAATAAAAACTTCAACTTCCAACTCAATTCCAGCAGTTTTCTTTGTGTGTCCTTCCAATTTTCTCCTGGTTTATTCTTTTTTTGCGAAGCTTGTACACAAAGAAGTTACTTAAGGCACTCCTAATGTTCCCCGTGAAATGTCTTAGCAAAAGAGAGCTTCTCAGTGTGTGATTAATGCTTTCCAACTCTTTCTAGTTTAATTATACTTTTGGTAGCATTCCCAACCACTTGTGAAAGAACGTGCTTAAACTCTACCTCTATTTGTTCTTTTTTCTTGTTAATAAATCTTTCAGAGCGCATCACAGAATCACAGAATTGTGGGGGCTGGAAGGGATTTTTAGAGATCATTGAGTCCAGCCCCCAGGCCAAAGCATGCTCCCTAGACCAGACTGCACAGGAATGTATGCAGGTGGGTCTTGAATGCCTCCAGAGAAGGAGACTCCACAACCCCTCTGGGCAGCCTTTTCCAGTGCTCCATCACCCTTACTATTAAGAAGTTCTTATGCACATTAGTGTGGAACTTTATATTATAAACATTAATAAGATCCCCTCTCAGTCTTCTTTTCTCAAGGCTGAACAGACCCAGCTCACTCAGCCTTTCCTCATAAGAGAGGTGTTCCAGGCTCTTTATCTTATCTTCATCTTATCTGTATGCAACTGATACAGGTTTGAAGGATTTGTTGCATTAAGGTATCTAGTTCTGGCAGACGTATTGACTTCAATGCAGTGGCCACTGGTCAGACTGACTTTAAATATATATGTGGTTTTCTAGCCAAGACTGAAACCTATGGTATTGTACTGTCCTAACAGTTCTTATCTGATTTAGACTAGAGCTGGCTTGAGCATATCTGCATGCATTACAAAAACATGTCTTCAGTTATAGACCATGTGCTTAGGTCACACTTAGACCAGAAACTTCTGACTCACCTAGTCAGGGCTGTAGATCTGTATCATCCTGTTGCAGTTACATGGGAGAAGAGGCTGACCCCACCTCATCGCAACCTCCCTTCAGGTAGTTGTAGAGAGTGTGAAGGTTTCTTTTGAGCCTCCTCTTCTCCAGACTGAACAATCCCAGTTCCCTCAGTTGCCCATCATAAGGCTTGTGCTTCAGACCCCACACCAGCCTCTTAGCCCTTCTCTGAACACAAGAAAGCCCTACCCCTGAGGCTGGACAGGCACTGTGTTTTGGGATTGGTTGGTATTTATCCATAATCCTGTTGGCTTTTTACCTTTTTTTTCTACCTTTTTATTTCTATCTGTAGAGTATGACAGTTCTACAACAGCTCCTACTAGAAAATCTTCCCTACTTGAGGCAGACTTGAAAAGAAACTCTGCATTCTCCTCCAGGAAATATATTTTTCTTTCTGCTTCCTCATACGCTGCAGGAGTGCAAACCATAAAACATCCTGCAGGATACAGAAGAATAGGCAGAAAGGCCTATTGTTCTGCTAAAGTAGATGAAGATAAGCTCATGCACAGTCTAGGTGCAGGTGTCCCACATACCTTGTAAAACATTAATGTGTTTGAGTATGCGAGTTTGGAGGAAGACTCTAACGCCAGGTACACAAATGTTGTAATGAAAAAGCCCCATTAACTACAATGGGGAAACTGCAGGTTTACAGCTGTGTAACTGAGATCACAATCTGGAATGACTGGCATGCACTGGAAATTTTAACTTTAGTACCTCTGGGTACTGAGTAGGGCATCTGCATTGTAATCAAAGGAAACAAGCATATGAAGAATGTCTCGAACAAATATTCAGTATATACACTCTGAAAGAAATTTTAAAGACAAGGCAAACTGCAGGTCCTGGCAGTTTGGCATTTACTCTTGATCTGAGCATCCCTGAGTGTTCTAAGGTTCCTGACAAAAGTAGCAGAGCAGATGGACTTTACTCAGGCATTGCTGGGATTTGTCTTACTGTCTCCCAGAACTCTGTACAGGATTGGGAGTATCTGTTACTATTACATGTGACACTACAAGGTAAATTCATTTCACAGTTGATAAGTTATCACTAACTAGTAAGTGTGCCCAATATGTAGCTATCATTACAAGCTTCCACTATTTTTATTTTGATTTAACGATTTTAAATTATACATCAATTCAGTATAAATATATTCAATATAAAAAGAACACACAGTTCAGAAGTAGCTATTATCAGCACTTTACAGAGAGAAGGACTGAGAAAGAGAATGATTAAGGGACTACATTTTGGAAGTAGCTCTGAATGTTGAGTGCTTTAATTGCAAAATATCTGATGAAATATATTAGGTATCTGAAGTTAAGTGGACAGTTGTGAGCATTTAGTCCTAATCACCTGCTTAAACTCAAACATGAAGTCATTAACAGAGTCATTAATAAAATCCATATCTCACAATTCCCACAGCCTTCCTCTGGCCTTTTCCCACGGTAGTGAAATCAAGAATTCACGCGTTTAAAGTTGATAACGCAAGGCATAATAAAGAAGTGATGTAATGATTTATAGTGTTTGGAATATTGCCATTTGGGACATGTAGGACACGCTGAGCTTTGCTTTCTGCCTTGCATCACTAACTAGTTACAATTCAGCCCAGAGCCTTAAAAGGCCGCTATGTGTGTGCAGAACACAATGCATTCTAAATATCAGAATTCAGGACTCTCCGTAAGACATATTCTTGCACACGTCTTTGGAGAACTGAAACTTATTTATTTAGCTACATAGTTACACAATATTCACCTAAAGCCACGCTTTGTTTCCCAGTACAGGTGACCCTGTAAAATCTTTTAAGACACAGTTTCTGCTCTAACACATCGTTCATGAGGGAAGGAAAGAGAAAATGTTGGGAGAAAACTACAAGGTGTGGACTGACAGAAACATGTTTTTTTCACATGCTGATGCCTAATGGGCCTCTACGGGCAAACACAGACTAGAAAACTGTTGATTACTAAGCTACATAAATATATATATACATAAATTCAGAGTTCACATGCAGCATAAAAACATAGAAGATAATCTGATCACAATTACTCCCCCATAGTTTATTTTGCCTTTACTTCTTTTTGTTACACTGTGGATTTAGCTGGGAGGTTTTCATACTCCATCATTCTTCTGCATTCAGGTGCCCAAAACGTGCACCTCACCACTGGTCCATCTTAAAGTTTTGTTCTGTATGTCTTAGCTTTTTCTGAACTAGGTTGTGGAAGGTCTCAATAATGAATCTGTCATGAGGAATTTCATCTTGAAGAGTGATTTGTAATGCAACACAAGGCAAGTAGAAAGCAAGGGATGCTATCTTATGAAGCAGTACTCTACTGGCAAGACAACATATGATCCAATCCCACAGAAGCAAAAGTGCGACAGATCTGGGTTAACATTTATTGGCTAGTTATTACACCTCTGTAACTTCACTTGGTGTCTATAAAACTTCCACACATCAATCCTCAGAGCAGACTTGAATTTTACAGATTTAATTTAGGATTTGATGGCCATTCTATGAAGGCAAAAAACATTTATATTTGATTTAATTAGAAAACAGGTTTTCTTAATTAGGAAAAATCAAGGAAAATGAGACTGGAGTTTTTCTTTCTTGTTTGTTTCAACACAGACTTAGAAACATGTCAAATTTATAGGTGTTTAGCAGATAATGTCTAAGAGACATTCTTTTGCTCCCTACCATAAATCATAGATACTTCAGGCATAGGATATATCAAGCAACTGAGGACAAGAAGAAAAAAGGAAAAATCATAGACCACAAATTTTCAGTGTCTGAAATTAATTGAGTTCTCAGCTGAAAATAATTCTGCATGAAACTTAAAATTTTCATATGAAAAAGAAATAAAAAAGGCATTTTTGTTTTTTATTTTAAGGAAAACATACAGAGTCTCTTATAGAAACACGTGAGAACTGACTGCTTTCATCTAAATTTCATACAGTTAAGTTGGTTACTTCTAGTTTCCTGGACTTAAACAAATATGAGATGCTGCTCGTGTTGAATCTAGCAGGTAACTGGTCTTAATGAATCAAATGTAGGGCTGCTGACTCTTACCAGATTCAAGGTAGGACAAGTTATCTGAATGATTATTTCCAGGTAGTCTGACTATTAATTAATGTGTCCGGATTAGATTTCTTAGTGTGTTTCTTAGAATGAGTAAATAAAAACAATGTAAAAGATGAAGCATTAGTAAAAACATTGCATATTTACTTTTTTTAATTATTCTTCCTGTAACTGTCAAAATATTTGGATGAAAACGTGTGTCAGGATCATAAGAGCACAGCATTTCTCTACAAGGCTGTTCAACATTCCTGGCTCTAATATTAACATAACTGAAGGAGTCCTTTGGGAGATCCTCAGTGTCTGTGGTGTTAACATTCTGTCCGATCCCAGGGAATCTGGTGTCCTTCATTCATCCCTACTGGGGGCGGGAGAAAATTACTCCATCTAGAGGACTGGATGCAATGCATGAAAAAAATAGTATAGAAAAAATACTAATGTTCCCTTTTCTGATTTACTCTACTTTTCTCACAGGTATCACAGTCCTCACAACACCTCATTCTTTATAAAACAAAAATAGTTTATATTAATTCAGTTCATTCAGTCATTGTTTCACTTTTGTTTTCCCTCATTTATTTGTTTATTCTGTTTATACTGATCCTTACGTATTTTGTAGCCCCTTCAAAGTAAGGAGATTTCTGGTTTGTGCTCTTATGATCCAGTTTGTACTTGACCTTTTAGCACTAGATCTAGCCAACAAACATAGAAATGTTGGTGCTTTATTACAATTAAATGTATTAAATTAAAGGAGTGTTGTTCTTATATGTACCTCTTCCTCCAACAGTTAGAAGTAGTTTACACTTGCTCCAAATTACAGAAAGCTGCAATACACAGTAAGAAGTCATAAGGGAGAGAGGAGGGAAAGTGAGTAAGCAATCAGGTTGAAAACTGCAATATGATTTTATATTTAATAGGCATTTGTTATCACAGAAATGGCTATTACATGGTATGATCAAGGTAGAATTCCTTCTTTGATTCTAAAATACCTTCCAAGTCTGTGCTAATATTCTTATAACTTTACAAAATGCTTCTTTTGAACTGAAAGTTTTCTGTCTTTTCCTGATTTTTATTTTTTTTTTCCTAATATATATATAAAAGTTTGAGTACTATAATTCCAAACATTTCTGAGCTATGTGTGGATTAATGTAGCATTTTTCAGATGTTTTGGTAACATATTTCATGTCTGAATTGTTCAGTAATGGCAGAGGGTGGAAACCTGATACCGAGCATTTTGTTGTTTCTGTGTTTTTGTTTTTCTTAAGTGGGCTGCAGCCCATGCTGATACAGGGGCATCCTCATCCTTTAGGTCTTCAGAGCAATAGGTACAGGAAACTTGGGTAGCTATTATTATGCATTATCCACTGCAGTGGTCACCTATTATTACACTTTGCCTCTAAGAGAGTAAAAGAAGGAAGAAAAGCAAGATACAGAGTAGTGGAGCCAGGTCATAGGGAAGAGAGCAAAAGAAGAGAAATGGGAGCATCCTTTGACAGTGTGTGTATTGACAACTGGCATAGTACTGGGACATGATTGTAACACTGGGTTATCACCAACCAGCAGTATTTATTACTGTTGTTACAGAATCAGCACCACTGAAGTACAGGCTGTTACTTGTTGTCATTTTATTTGACAACAAGTTGAGAACACAAATGTCTTCATTTTTAGGGGAAGCTGATTTTGAATTCTTGCAAACTTACTGAAATACAAAGAGACAAACCAAACAAGTTAATATGATTTTGTTTCCCATAGTGAACCTTCCTTGTTATCTTGTTTCTTGTCACATTACTGTCAGGTCTAATAACATAGATGTCAACTTCTACTCTGAATTAACTTCAGAGTTTGTCTTGCTGATTTCTTCAGCAATAGAATCTTCAATCACAGCCTGTCCAAGATACAATTGAGCAAGATTCTGCTTTTTGGATTGTGACAAATGTATTCCTGCATCGTTCCTGTTTATTCATAACTTTTAAAAGGTTTGCATATGCTTTTCCCTGTATTAAATATGGCTTGCTCTCATTTATTCCTGTTTGAGTAAACTCACGCTGTTCCTTTTCTGTTTCAGTTTACTATATTGTCCATCCTCACTCTTTCTTAATATGTTTCTTCCTAATAAGATGTCAGCATCCTTTTCTGATCATTGTCTTTAACAAGCAGGCAAATTTCCTTTCCTTCATTTTAATTCAAGTGCTTTCCTATGCTGCCCTTAAGCTCTGGTGATGCCTGTTCACCTATTCAGTGTGCTTCACAGCTTTAAACCCCTCTTCACTACACAGCAGGTAAATGTGTCCAGTCCTGCTCTGCTTCTGTTCTGCCATTTGGTACACAGCTTTGCAGGGTCCTGCTCCACCATAGCAGCTCCTGGTTGCTGTTATAATATTAACGACAGTAAGAACTGAATCAATAAAAGTTATTTCATAGGAATAGACTCGTGTTCTTTCTGACTGGTCAGTATACAAAGATAGCTTCTTCTCAAAGATCACACATAAGAAAAGAAAGAAACAAATGACTTTCAAACTCTTATGTAGGTGCCCTCTGTATTTTTCACATCTGAACTTCAGTTAAAAGCTATAAAAAATGAGCAAGCTTTCTAACTTTGCCTGAGTAAGCAAACAACACTCCCTCCACTTATAGACAGTGACTCTCTACCCTTCAGTAAAGGGTTGAGAGACCACTGTAAATGTACCTCCAAAGACACTTACCAGTGCTTCTTCTAACCAGCATCACAATCCTCAAGGTATTTAGCTTCCCTTTCAAGGATTTATCATATCTGTACTGTTACATCACTTCTGATCCTATCTGCTAGCAATTTACCTTACTTTTGCTACCTCACCATCACAGACATTTTAAAGATGCTTTTTTAAAAGAGTTTCAAAATAATATTGCCTAAATAATACATCTGAATCCCCACAGTCTCCTAAGTCCATTGTTAGACATTTGTAAATCTTAAGTACCTATTAATGACAACAAATTCTTGTAGTACCATATATTCAGTGAAATGGCTAAATTTCTTTACAGAAATGAAAGCTAAGGTAGCCAGCTAAAATGAGAACTGAGCAGCTAATGGAATAACACTTCATTTAGGAATGGGAGGAAGTATAATATGCCAAGCACATCCTAAATTAAGTCTCATAGCATTGCAGAATTATGGCTGCAAAGTCATAGTGTGTATGTAGACGGGAGTCAGCAAATACTTGTAGATGTGATGGAAGCTCAGAATTTCTCCTTAATATTGTAATGTGTTCACTGGTATTTTGTTTACAGAAGCGATTGCTTCTGGCTATATATAGTTACTCTAATAGTTATTTTGCAAAAATAGCAACCAAGTTTTATGTGTCAACATTATCCATTCACTGGAATTTTTTGAACTACTTGTCAGGGAATGACTGATCTGCTATGGTGCGAGATTAAAAAAAGACATGAAATCAGTGACCATTTTCCAGGCCTGTTACTCCTTCTAAAGCAGAGGTTGCTGAATTGCTGGTTCTTGACTCTAAAACAGTGCTGTAGATTTAGCAAGGATGAGATGTAAAATTAGTTTATGTTAACTCTAAAGTTTTGGCCTGGATACAAAGTACTGTATGAACTTCAGACTGTGCAGGTTTTGTGACTAATTCTGCAAGATTGGCTGCAGTTGTTTAAAAACAAAACAAAACAAGACAAAGCAAAAAAGCCCTGTCACCAGGATTCCCAATAAAATGATCTTCAGAGTCTTTTTAATAAAACTGCAGGCTGCTGTACTAGTAAAAAAGACTTACAAAACATGCACAATCACAAAGCAAGCTCTGACTTCATCAGAGAAAGCCATGCCGTGATCTAGCATGGTCTTCCAATCAGCTGATGGCTGCAGTCACCAGTTCCAGAACTGACAGATGCAAAGGGCAAAGTTTTGCAGCCTTGTCAGTTCAGTCCAAGGACCAGGCTAATCAATCTCCAGACACATAATTTCAG
This sequence comes from Excalfactoria chinensis, assembly GCF_039878825.1. Lineage (NCBI taxonomy): Eukaryota > Metazoa > Chordata > Aves > Galliformes > Phasianidae > Excalfactoria > Excalfactoria chinensis. Next base: position 80,499,649 of record NC_092827.1, read on the forward strand.
GTATGTGAAAAAGGCCTTAAGTAACTTTACTTTGATGTTTACAGTTATGTGGACTTGGAAACATGCATAGAAATCTCCTGAAATCTTTTGACTTATAAAGCACCATTTTGCCTTTGAAGATGGATAAGGAGAGGAAATGATGACTAAGTAATGAAGTTCTCTTAGTGATCACTTGTGTCACATGCAGCACTAAGGTCACATTTTGCCTATATACAAAATTCTTGTTTCAAAATTATCCCTAGATTGTTTCATAGAAACTACATAAATATGTCTGTATAAATCTGTATAAATTCTTCCTCCAATAAGTATTAGACAAAAGCAAACAGATACTGTTACTGTCTATGTGCTGGAACTGAAGAATTTTTTTTCCAACAAGGGTTTTCAGTTACTAAAATCTAAGACTCTTCTGTGCGAATATTTGAGCATATCATGGTCATTATTTACCTCCACACACCATTTGGGGAAACATTATTGGCAAGCCATTTTACTGATGAGGAACTGATGCACAACAGAAAGAGCAACTTACCAAGGTCACACGGGACGTCTGTAGTAGAGGAGGAAATTGAATCTGAGATTCAGATTAATGTTTCCTAGACCAAAGCCCTTTTCATATCTTGTTGAAAGCATCTGATCAATTTGCAAGCACTTAACTGCTACTCGAACAGATGGGAATAATGCACACTTTCTGAGGATACTCTTCTTGGCAACATCATCTCCTGCTTTCAGAAGAGATGGATTTAATCTGTCTGTAACAAGTCACATGGCCTTGTGGTTTCTGAAGGTTCTGACCGGGGTGCTTCCACAGAGGCAACAAAGGTAACTGAGACTGATTTGTCTCTGAGACTTCCTAGTTCCGCATAGAGAGAACTGCAAGGTAAATGCATATGATTTCTTTTCTCATCTCCTTACATATACAGTCTTGATGTATTATCAATAAGAGAGATTCAGGAGTAATTCTGCAAAACAGTTGCAAGGATTGACTGAGAGAAGAACCATAGTACAGTACTTCTGTGCAATTTACAGGTCAGGCATGGAATACCAATGGATTTTGAAGATGTTGGATATGGTCCTGGACATGGTGCTGATCTATGAAAGCTGTTTGCAGTGTATTCCTCAAAGTGGGTCTGAGCATGGAGGACTTCCATTCTGAAGTTGTGGAGATCACATTAGTTTTCTGGATAGGCAGGACAAAGAATGAAATTAGGGCCTGACTAAAGCAAAAAGCTTACTGTAGTGATGAAGGACAGTGACATGCAGCTTTGATTAACTCACTACAACACCAAATACAAATAGAAGTGCCTTGTTCAACTGGCAAGTAGAAAATATGAATACAGTGACAATAATTATCTGACAGATCTCAGATGTTATCGGTCCCAAAACAAGTGGTTACTTAATACAGATCACCCATATCGCTGCTAGACACACGATAGTGGTCAGAAGTCAGAGGCACAGATGAAGATACCATCACACCATATTTTGTACAAACACAGGCAGTCAGATGGTCTCCCTCTCTGAGACAATTCAGTATAAATATATGACAGGAAGGAACAGAAGAAAACAAAAACAGATGGGGATTGCAGAAGTGTTTTGAGATTATATTGGCAAGGTCGACTATTACTCCAGTGGCCATACTCTTCTAGGATTTGAAGACAAAGAAAAATTAAGGAAGTCTTCAAGCAGGACATGTTTTTCACAGATGCTCCTATCCCTGTATGGCTTGCAAGAGGCTTTTTCAAATTAATGGGAAAGTTACTACTTTTTTCTTCTGCAAGGTTACACAAACAGGTGCAGACAGATGCAAGCAAGCTGTGCTCATGCTCTGAGTTTCCCAGATATAAGCTAGCTTCTTTCTGGAGGATGTAGAGTCATGCTAATGTGGCACTGTGCCCAAACCAACATACTCTGACTCTCAGCAGTGCTTATTAACCAAGGCTCATGCAGTTATCTTACTTCTGGAATGGAGCCTTCCTGTGTCTGACAAGCTCAGGGCACAGGCAGAATTCTCATGTCTGTCTGGTTTTCTCAGTGTACGGATATCACAAGATTCTGCTACCTTTGGTTGAGAAACAGTCTGTTTAAAACCACCTTTTCTCTTTTCCCTGTTACACTCCTAAGGAAATTTCTGTCAGTCTGCCAAGATGATAACAAAACACACGAACAACTCATGGTTCACCTCAAACCGTCACCAAAGCAGCACTAATGGCTGCAAAAGAAGCTAACTTATGAGCTGCCACAATGCAACAACAGAAGTATGGATGATATTGTTTATGAAACCTGAGTACAGACAATAGGACCCTCAGCATGTTCCTGCATCATAGCCAAGGTTACACCAGGTTGCACTCTTACACCATAAGTTATCCAGCATCTGCCCCCAGCAGTTGATTTTTGGGAATGCTGTGAAAGACTAGACTTCTTTCAGTTCTCCAGGAGGAGAGAGAAAGACCCAAACACATTGCTCTGGTGGTTCACCTGGCACTTCAGGTGGCACGATTTTTACAGTTCACAGAAAAAGAGAAAGAAATGCAGCTGTGCTGGGTTTCTTCCCACTGAGAGCTGTTGGGATCCATAACCCATTGCTCCTAAGCTAAGATGGTAAATTCCACTTGTTTTGTATTGAACTATGGCGACTGGGGAAAAGACGCTGGATTCAAACCCCATTGGTAATGCAATATATGGCACAAGTGCACTCAATTTAGTTTTTACATTTCTATCAAGTTTAAGATATTATACTCAGCTGGGCAAGAAAGCTACTGAGAATGGAAAACGAAGGACTCAGTATAGAGGTATAATAGAGGTAACACAAGTAGTTCTCAGTATGCTTTTAGGTTTGGCTTTGCAGCTCAAACGATATTCTTTAAATACAACTTAAAAAAATAAAATGCATCAAGCATTACATATTTGTAAAATAACATTTACACTTATACATAGACGAAGGACTTTTCTGTGGATATGCCTGGAGTGACTTTTGCAAGCAAGTATAAATGTATTTTATACATCCTGCAGACTTCTAGGTAGCCACAACAGCACAAAGCTGCAGCATACACTCTCCACTTTCACGTTCTAGTTGTTCAGGTTAAGTGATGCATCAGCTACAAGGATTTTGGCCAGTGAGGAGCATAGATTGATCTATTGTTTGTAAAAGACTGCATACCTGTACCTAAAGAAATATCTTTAAGCCCAAGTTTGAAAAAGCATTCTATTTGGGTAATGCAGAAATAGACTGACAGCAACCAGACAATAAAACAATACTTAAGCTTAACTATATGCCTTAATCTGCTTTTTAACTATTTTGCTGTCTTGAATAAACATAAATATGTGCTTTCCTCAGTGGAACTCTAAAACCATTAACACACAGCAGTTCAGACAATGTTTTTTTGGTGTGAGGTCTAACACTTATCACAGAACAATAACACAAAAGCAAGCATTGCATCTGGGGCACGAAAAGCTATTTCACTTTGTAACTCAACTGCATTGCATTAGAAAGTAAATCTTACATATTTGAGAAAATAAAGAATTAACTATGGATTTCATTCTGAATGATCCACATTAGGGAGTTTCAAATGTTATATTCCTATCTTGAATTTACAACTGGTTGGTTCTTTTTTGAACTGACCTCTGAAATAATGGGGTAAATGCCTTTTTAGAGGCTTAGAGAGAAGTCAGTCTTAATCCTTTGCAGCAGGGGTCACTATAAACAAATCTACAAAACTCTGCCAGAATATGATACATGTATCAGCACAGACAGTAAAATTACTGGATACAAAGAAAAAATCTTCACTGCATGTGAACATGAAAAAAGAACATTTTTACCCAGATAAGTTCTCTAAAACCAACTGTACAGACTAAGCTCTTCCTTATAAGACTGGTGACCTAATTTCAGAGTATTAATAGAACAGAAATAAAGTTGACTCCTTGAAATGTACTCAGGGATAGGAATTTTAATGCAGTGCATCAAAGGAGTCAGATGACACAGGCAGTATTTTTATACAATGCAAAGTTTCAGTGTAAGTCTTACAAAACATATTCAGACCAACTAATTAAATGTGATTTCTAAGCTATTTATAATCACAATCTTTTGTCCTTATCTACATAGTACACTGGGTTCTTGTATTTCAGGGTTACTTCCCAGTTGGTGTAAGAGCAGCATCTGAGATGAAACATAAAAAAATCAGTATCTTAGCTATTACAAATTAAGATATTTCTGCTGAATTACTGTCTGAAGTTCTAATGTGACTTAATACGTATGACATTAGCTGTTAGATTACAGGAATTTAGTCGTAGCAATGGATATTTCCCCAGTATGAGACTAAACCACTGTTTGGCTTTTACTAGGACAAAGCTCCAAGTGAAACAGCTCTGCGCCTGCAAACACTTATGCACTCAATTGCCTTCAAACATATGAACAATCTTATTGAGGTCTACAAGTCAGGACCTCAACTCGCATAAATCACAGACCCTATTTGAATCAGCAGGACTATGACAGTTTATATCAGCTGCAGATTTGGCACCACAGATATAACTACATGCATAAAGACATACATGTGCATAATTCTGTCTCTGGGCCCCTGAAAGTTGTAGAGGTCAGGTAAACTTCATGGAAAGACAGAGAATGCATTGAACATTACTGTGTTTAAAGCAATTCCAGACTGTTAAACATATATTTATTATGAAGTCAAGATGAAAAATTATGAAATTATTTAAGTTTATTACACCTTAGTTCTATTTAAGAAGTTACCATTCCAGGACATGAGGACAGCTGGCTGGTAGTTATGACCACAAGTTACAAATATTTATGATACAAAGCAGAAGACCTTTTAGGGTAATGGAAGCATTAAAGGCAGCTTCAGTGTAACAGCCTACTGCTCCACTCCTGGAGCGATGACTTCAGAAAACCAGAACCCATTAACTTTCACATAAAAGACAGGCCTCACAGGATCACTGCTGAAAGCAGATGAACTTACATACAGGTGAAAAAGGAATAAATATGGAGATCGCAAGAGAGAGTAACTTCATCTGAAACTTTATGCCAGGATCACAATGTTGACAGTTTTTCTAACATGACAGTGCAAATATTTGTAGTGTAGTTAGAAAGAAAAGAAACATGGGGTCTAGTTAGTAGGAGATAAAGGAACAACAGGAAAGTTGCACAGTATCAGTGGGGCTCTGATCCAAAGGTAGTGAAGACACTTCTAGCAGCTTCCGAACTTCTATTAGTCAGGATCTGAACCCAGATGTTTTGCAAACAAAAGGACATGGCCTTTCCCATTGCAGCAGACTCATTTTGTATAGGACCATTGGCTGCACAGTACACAGCCCTCACTCCTTCATCTCTACAAGGACCACTGACAGCACCCATCCTGCAAATAACATGCACTTTCATGGGGATGCATGGCCTTAGCAGATACTTGTCAGCCAGGAGACCTGCACTAAGACACCTCACTGCAACCTCAGAGAAGTAATTTGGGGTCAGAATTCTGGTTGAGGAGAATTGAGTGCACCCTCAGTAAGTTTGCAGACTAAATCAAACTGGGGGGAAGCGTTGATCTGCCTGAGAGCAGGAAGGCCCTACAGAGGGATCTGGACAAGATGGACAACTGGGCTGAGGCCAATGAGAAGTTGTTCAACAAGACCAAGTGCTGGGTCCTAAACTTCAGTCACAACAACCCCATACAACACTACAGGCCTGGGGAAGAGTGACTGGAAAACTATGTGGAGAAAAAAGATCTAAGATCTAAAAAAGATCCTGACGGCAGCCGTGCCTTAGTGGCCGCGTGGACCCGACGGACAGGACCTGCGTGGCCGCCACCCCGCCGGCTGCGGGCACCGCGAGGCGGAGCGGAGCGGAGGGCGGGGCCCGCAGCCTTCCCGCCCCTCTCTCTGCCCGCTTCCTGCAACGCGGCGCGGCTGGCGCTTCCTGCTCCTCCCCGTGGTGCGGCCGGCTCCGCCGCGGCGGCTCTGGCGGCCCTTTCAAACGAGGCAGCAGGGGTAAAGTTTGGGGGCGCCGCCCGCCCTGTGGGGCGCTGGGCCGAGGGCAGGAGCAGGGCAGGGCTGCCGGCGGCAGTGGAGAGCGGCCTGCGGGCCCCGGGGATCTCGCTGGCCCCGGAGGGTTCTCTTTTGTTCCGCTGTTCGCGTCTCCTGGAGGGGAGATGCGCCCGGCCGGCAGCGTATCACGGCGCGGGAGGTGGTTCCGGGGTGAAGAGTTGGGCTCCGAGTGCATAGCGGGTGTTTGGAGCCCGGTCGCGTCTCTGTGCCACGAGCAGTGGCGCGGTGCTGGTGCATGGCAGAGCACCAGCAGTTCTTTGCCCACAGCTCGCTGGTGCTTGGCGTACGGTAACACAGCACGGTCACGCGTTCTGCGGTCGTTGCCAAAGGAAAGAGGTGCACAGTTTCGTTGCCTTTTAGGAAATAAGGCAGCCCCTTAAACTAAACCCAACGGGAATGTTGCTTTCTGTCTGCCTTGTTGGGTTGGAGGAAGCCGCTAACGTGCTGGCTGCTGTTCTGAACCAGAACAGCCCCCCCTTGTCTTGCTTGGGCTAGTGTCACCTGCTTGTATGTAGTCTAGCGGTATTCAGGCATCCCTTCCGAGGCACCTCTCCCAGTTCAATGGCAGCACTGTTTTATGCACTTGTCCCTTATGTCCTCAGGATTGATTTGTCACATCGAGAGGGACAAGTCTGGGTGAATTGTGCTCCCTTGGTGTGTAACCTTGTCATATTACCATCGTGATCCTTCTGTTTCATCTCCAAGCAGTCATACATCTTTTCTTTTGTGATTAGATCTGAAGACTTGTTTTCTGTATGTGTGTGCCTTATATGTGTCTGTCTCTGGCTTTAACTTTCCAGGTAGCTCTGGAGCCCCCACAATGTGCATCCTATCCCTTTCCTAGGTAGCCTTGACCGACTTTGTGCAGGAGAAAAAGTCCTTGGAAATTTGCTGTGCCAGCTCTGGTGTGCAGTACGCCTGGCAGTTCTCCAAGGTTTTGGCCTCGGGAGGAGTCGCTGTAAGTTGAGTTTATGTTTGAAGTACAATGTAGTTGTTAAAGGTGACAATAACCTTGTGGAGCATAGAAAAACTGCAGAATGATTCCTTACATGTGCCCCGTTTTCTCCTCTTTGTTGCTTGACTGTATATTCACATTGTGTTTTCACCTTAGTTATAGCATGCAGTGGAGGTACTTTAAAATGATGAGTGAAGTCCAACTGTTAAAGCCTTCATAGGGTTATCAGAGTGGGCCATTCTACTGCTGCTGCTAATAATGGTCTGAAATCCGCTTGCCATGTGGGATTTGTAGTGCTTTTTCTGTCCTGCTCCAGATGCTTGGTGTTATAATAAGCTGTTGGTTGGCTAGGACTAAGAGTTGAGCTACACAGTGTTGTAGCAGTGGTGGGTTTTGTTGGCGTATTTTTTTAAATAGTCTTTTTGTTTGTTTGTTTGTTTTGAGAGGCTTTTTTCATCTGATTCCAGTTGTCCTGAGTTTACAATACTTTACAGATAATTACTTATGCCACTTGGATTCACATTTGATGAAATTTACTTTTAATGGGCTGTATCTTTGCATGATTAGAGAGAATGGGAGGACTATCATCCCTTTAAAGTTTCTGAATGAAACCTGGATTGCCCTTTAACAAAATAATGCCCTCATAGCCCTAGTCTGCTTTCTACCCTACAGGCTGCCTCCATCTGTAATTTAAAAGCAGATGAGTGGTTACTTCCTTGCTATATGTTTTGTGCAAATTGATGCTAGGTTTCTGTAGAGCGGGACATACTAAGAGCTATGCTGTCACTTTTCTTTGTTGCTGGTATGGGCCAACTCTGAACTACACTAGCCTTATTTTGGAGAGTTAGTTGCTGAACAGGGAGAAGCTACATATTTACTGCCCTTGGGATAACTGATGCATTGTGGAGCTGTGCGCTGTGAAGAGAATAGAAGTGGTGAGAACGAGAGAGTGACCAGAGATGTACATTTCTTTACATAGCAATGATTTAAATAGATGAGTGATGGGGAAATGGGTAAGCAGAAGAATATTGATTCCCTTGAACGGAGAATGAAGGTTTTGTGTTATGATTTCAGCCTGTTGCTTAGAAGATTGTGCAGGGGCAGATCTGAGGTGAAATCAGGTGGGTGTTAAAGTATTTGTGTAAGGCAGAAGAGTCTGGCTCTAAACTTAAGTAACAATACTGTTGGTGAGATGGTTGTTAAGAGCTCTTTCTCAGGGACGAGCATTTTTAATCACCACAAAACTTCTGACAAGCACATAAAATAACTAGAAGGAATATGCTAGCAAACATCACTTGGAGGTTTGCTGGCTTTGGCTGCTAGGGAGAGCTGCTAGAACCAAGCTGTGGAAGTTCAAAACACTGAATGGCAGGCCAGTGAAATGGTACTCAGGGCAGTTAACTTAGTTGTGTACCTTGCTGGTTGGTTCCTGTGAGTGCTGAGTATGGGAGATGCTGGGAATCCAGGCACTGCAAGCAACTGCCTGAAGGTACAACAGCGCTGAACAGAGGCTCAGGTAGGGGGGAAAATGTTTATTCTGACTTCTGTCTGGGATAAATTCTGCTCTTAATTTTTCAAGAAGTCAGCTGTATAATTAGCTCTTCTGCTTTTTGGATTTGGGCAGGGGGAACATGTTTCTGTGTAAGCTATAGGTAGAGACAGCCTTCACTTAGCTGGAGGCTATGGAGAGGGAAGTCATAAAAGCAGCTTTGCCTCTGAGGTCGGTCTAACCAGGGAATATAATAATAGATGAGAGGCCAACTTCACAATGTCTTGATTCCAGTATGCTGTGGGTTGAGTGCAGCCCTTACCAATTCACTCAGCATTTGGGACAGAAACTTTTTTTTTTCACTTTTCTTGGGAAGTCTACTTCATGGAACGCAGAGAATCACGTCCAAGTAGTAATGGAGAACAGAGAAGGCAATAGCTTGAGTGCTTTGTTGTCTAGACTGTGCAGTGAGCATTTTAGGTATCCTTGTGAAACATATCTGGGTGTGTTTCTTGAGTCTTCTTGACTTGCTTCACTTACCAAAAAAAAAAAAAAAAGCTTAAGCTTAAAAAATAAAATAAAATTGTTCATCACTGGTGGCATTTAGACTCATTGCTTTCTTGTCTTCCTTGCCTCCTGCAGTGAATCACAGAAGGACTGTTTTTCTTAGTCATTAACTGTGGGTGTTAGCACACTCTAGCGCAGGCAGCTCAGGAGTAAAATTTAGCAGACAGCTGTCTGACAATTTGGAATCACCAGTACGTTTGTGGACATAGAAAGATGGTTCTATGCAAATAAAAAGAATATATGTAGCAATGACAGAAGTATAGCTAGTTTGGTGTATACATTTATTAGAAGAGGAGCTGGCTTTGACTGGACCCCACCTCATCTTGAAGTGTTCCAACTTCTTCCTTGGTGATAACCCATGCTCTGATACTTTTGATGGTCTAGGGTATTCAGTTTTTACTTTGAGCTGTAGAGTTATATAATTCCATTTTAGCTTCTGACCATAGCTTGTCTGTTTCACAGTTATTTAGGAATAAGTGTTGGACTAACGTAACTTGCAAATGTTAAGTACAAATTAATTTTGTGTATGTACAAACGCCTTCAGGAACAAGTTATTGTAGACAATCTAGTAGATAAGCTAAACTTTTACTATTTAACTAAATATTATTAATCTATCTGAGGCCAGTCCTATCGCGGTGCATGTATTGGAGAACTGGCACATTACTGATGAATGTAGCAGAGGACAGGTTCTGTGCTGACCTGATCTTCTGGCCATACATGTATTTGATATTTCTCCAGTTTTGTGAAGGACTGCAGCAAATGGAGGTAATCCAAATGAGTCTTTCCTTTTACTGGGGCTTTTGAGCACATTAACTTAATGAGCTGAGTGACCAAATTTTGCAGGGAAATCAAAAGAGCAGTGTTATCTAGGGGGATTTCTCACCTCAGATTTGTTCCTTTTTCTTCCCTATGGTGAAGGAGTGATGATGAAGAAGCTGTTTTGACTGTTTAAAAGCTGGTTTACTACCTTTGAAAACTGCCTGGAACACTACAGAATACTAGTTGGATTAGCTGAAGTAGCTTGAATGGTAGGCAATATATTTAATCTAGTGTATTCTAGTGAATACTAGTTGGAAAATGGAAAGAGCTGTAAAGTTTGGCCATTCTAAAAAATGTCCCTGTGTCTGCAAAATCAGAAATCCATCTGACTAACGCGTTACTTAATTCTGGAGATCTTAGTTTTGCAAACATGGATAATCTTTTTGATTCTCCCTTTCACAGATTACAATATAAAATGGAAACATTATTTTCATGCCCCTGAAGCAAAAGGAAGAACTGTAGAATTAATTAAGGTCTATGATAATAACCATTTAGCTGTGAAGAGCAAAGGAAAAGGGAGAGCAGGGTGTCTGGGTGAAGTTGCCAGGTGCCTCAGGACTCTGAGTGAAGAATAAGTGTCAGCAGAAAGCTAAAAAGGTAATAAAGTAAGTATTTGTGTGTTCTGTGGAGTTTTGTCTTTCTGTGATCGACCTGTGTTCTGACCATTCACACAGTAGCATTTCAGTCAATGAAACAGCACAGGAGAGTTGACTTGTTGTTACCTCTGATATTTACTACATCTATGAACAAGCAAGCTAATAGCTTGTGCTAATAGATGTAGGCCTCCAGTAGTTCTTGTGCTATGATGCTGACAACTGCCACTTAAGTAACTTCATTCTGGAACTGCTTTATGAAAAATACAAGCAACTTTTGTTTTTAATATGCACGTAAGCAGCAACTAGCCTTTAAAGATGAAATTCAAGATCTAAATGGAAAATCTTCTTGTAATACTGTTCACATCAAAACCATATGCTAGCTTGCATTATTGGATCTTATTTTTATTGTTTCTTAGAAGACTGATGGAGGCGGGATTGGCACAGTACATAACACACAGCAATACGTCTGAGAACCAGTATTCATTTTGCTAGGGTAGCTTTATGTGCAGCTGGAATAATTATCTCCAATTGAGAAAAATAATTTAGTGCTGGTTTGTTTATTGGCTAAGTTGAAATCATTGTTGGATTCTGCTGCTGTGGCCAAAATTCTTGGGTACTACGAGATGTGAACTTACTCTGGAGGAGTTTTTTTGATTGGTGAAGACGTTGTAAGGACGCACTTGGCAGAGAATTAAAGGACTGAATGAGAAGCTAACTTCAACCAAATGTTTGATTTCTCTCCTCTTCACTCTGTTTCAGATGACATCTCTACCAAGGAGGGTGAAATCTGAAGCCAAAGCCCCTACATCAGAAGTTGATGAACTACCCTCGTTTCTTAATTCGTAAGATCACCGCTTTCTTAGATTGTGGGTTTGTTTTTGTGGGTTATTTTTTGTGTGTGTGTGTTGTTTACACATTATATGTATTTTCTTTGGTTTTTATTTTTTTGCATATATGTTACAACAGTTTTCGTCAACGGTTTGTACTAAGCTTGAGTGGTAGAATAACAATTTCTGGGAGGTTGGATATAAGTTTTAATTCATAAAACATCAGTTTTAAGCCACAAATTACTTTTTCTGTTTCGTGTTGACAGTGATGATGGGATGAAACTGAACTGATACTGTTTGAACCAGTTATCCAAACAGAATCAAACGTGTATGTGTTCTAGTGACAAGCTTCAGGAAAACTTGATTAATTGTTTCAGCTGTGAACTCTGCAACAGAATCAGAGACCTGTGTTCTTTGAGTCTGCCTCCTTTCTGTTCACTTTTTCTGTTCCCTTTCTTTAATGTCAGAAAACACTCAGATGAGCTTTCTTAAATACTCTTTATTTATCTATCTAACAGTATTGTTTACTTGTTTGTTTTTCCAGGAGTTCTGAATCAGAGGAGGAAGAAGAGGAATGGGAGCCAAAAAGCAAAACTACCAAGAGACCTCGGTTACAGAAGAAAAATGAGGCAAAAACTAAAAAAATTACTTCTCCACGGTCAGGAGTGGCTGGGAAAAAAGTCAAGAAGGTAGCAATAAAAAAGGAAATGGTGAGTGTTTATCTGCAAGCAAAAGATATTTAATGTTTGTGGAGGGCAAATAACATGCTTGGAATTTTTCCAACTCTGGTTCACTTGGTTGTCTTACTGAACAATAGGATCATCTAATTCCACTTTTACTTTGAACATTAAGTGTATATGACAAATATGGCTTTCTTGCGTGTTTGTATTCCAAATCTAAAAGCCTGTTCTTTAAAATTTTGGCCAATGATTGACTTGGTTTTCCATGAAGACCTCTTTCTGCAACAGAAATAAAAAAAACATCTCTATTCTTTCTATAACAGAACCTAAACATTAGCATGTCTCTTTGTCTCTAGTTTCTGCCTTGCTCCTTTGATGTCTTCTACGTTTTTACTAGCTCAGTGCCATGACAAAAAGAAGCCCTGTAGTTAAAAGTTTCTTTGCATGGTTGTTCAGCTCAGTAAGGACAGAAGCTTGTAATGATAAATACAAGATTCTGCACACTGTATTCTATTAGAAGTGTGCTTCCCTGCCACGCTATTCCCAGTTCTGTTCAGATTAGTGGAGGTAAGCACTGTAGGTCAATATCTTCTGAAGGAGATCCCCGGATAAATCTTGAGCGAATAGTTATATTTGATTTTGCAAATCATAGCTTTGGTATGTTTTTCCTTTCATCCACGCAATAAATATTTCATGTTACTTGAAGTCTATCTTGGCATTTCCCTGCCAGACAGAGCCATCACTGGAGGAAATATCTGGTTTCAAGTTTTCTGTGGTTTTAATTGAAATGTTGTTGAGCTAGTTTACATCAGAGAGTGCTTAATACAGTTTCACATGTTCTTGATAGGATGTATCATTACATATTGCTCCTGCAGAAGATAATAAGGTACAACTTCAAAAATCTAAGGAAGACAATGTAGGCAAAAAACCTGAAGTAAGTTCATTTCAAGGAATGAACGTGAAGAGTTTAGAGAGTGATGAAAAACCTTCGACGAGTGCTCCTGTAGTAGGAAATCAAGTGAAACAAGAGAAATCTGAAGAGGATTTTGCATTTGATGAACCGCCTTTAAAAAAGATTAAATCTGCTACGTCTCCTGAAGGAAAGCCAGTAAAAAGTCTAGGATGCAATAAAGTAAAAGAAGAATTTGAAATGAACTGGGATATTGTACAGGTATGAGATCTTTTTCTTTTCTGAAGTGTCAATGTTAAAATTTCCTATACAATTTGAATTTGCAATCTAACGTACAACTTGAATCCTCTTGGCATCGATTGGAATGTCAGAGTCGTTGTGCTGTGAAGTACTCACTTAGCTTCTGATTACATTGTCATAATACATGTATAAATGTTGGTTGATAACTTAGAAGTTCAAATCTTAACATTATTCTAACATCTATGGCTTATGCAGTCCTTAGCACAAAGTTTGCTTGTAATAGGTTCCTGCATGTTTTTCCCTTATCAGCACATGTGGTTGGTTGTGGTGGTGTTTTTTTAGTTTGTTTCTTTCTTTTTTGGTAGATGTAGTTAACTGAACCTCCTACAGGAATGCATGCTGAAAGAGTTGGGATCTCAGAATTTAAGATTAGTTAGTGTGGAGCGTTGTTGTAAAGGTTCACCTGATCGTGTATGCCAACTTGCATTACTATGAAGAAGGGATTAATAGAATTCATAGAATCATTAAGGCTAGAAAAGACCTCTAAGATGATAGAGTTGATTTGTCAACCCCTCACCACCTTGCCTGTTAAACCTTGTCCCTAAGTATCACATGTACATATTTCTTGAACTCTTCTAGGGACTGAGTAGACAGCTTCACTGGGCAGCCTGTTCCAATGCCTCAACTCACTTTCTGAGCAGAAATTTTTCCTAATATCCAACCTAAACCTCCCCCAGTGTAACTTAAGACTGTGACTTCTCATCTTGATCGGTAGTTATCTGGGAGAAGAGGCCAACCACCACCTTGTTACAACCACCTTTGAGGCGATTGTAGAGAGCAATAAGGTCTCCCCTAAGCCTCCTCTTCTCCAGACTGAATATTCGCAGTTCCCTCAGCTGCTCCCCTTGGAACAACAGTGACATCAAGGGAGATATCATCTTTGCTTTTGTAGGATGCTAACTTTGGAGCCATTCAAATAAAGACAGCTCTCATTCTCGGAGACTGGCTATTGCTATGGAACGTTTTAATATGAGCTGCATGGGAATAGATTGGGTATATCCTATTCATCATACTCAGTACTACCTGCATAAAAAGGTAGAAAATTTGATTTGTCTTGAAACCTGTAGAAACTAGCATGATATTGCTAACTATTGGCAGAATGGAATTAGGATCATCTTTGGGTTTCTTTTGCTTTGTTTAACTGTGAGATATTTTGATGCTGGCTTAAAAGGAACAGTTTCAGGATTTTTGAGTTGGATGGTTTGTTGTCTTAATGATTCTTCTTTATAATAATTAATTTTCTTTTAAATTCTTTTCCCTTTTTACTTTTTTCTTCCTTTATTTATTTAATGCGGTTACAAGAATTTGGAATCCCTAATTGTTACATGTCTGCTTTTGAAATACTGGTTGTGGTGGTTGGGTGCATGGGGAACCTGGCAACCTGTTTTAGAGATGACAGTAGACCCTGCTGGTTGACAGATTATTCTGGATTTGGCTTAGAACTTGAGTAAGATGCCGTTTAAAGTAATTTTCTGCCTTCCTGAAATGTTTTTTAATTCATTTTATTTATTTTTTTTTGGCAGGTTTTGTCAGATAGAACAAATGTTGAGCCGTGGGTATGTTCAAATTTAATTCGTCTCTTTAAAGAAGAAAACACAATTCCTTTTATTGTTCGCTATCGTAAAGAGCTCATCAATAACCTGGAGGCTGATGCCTTGCGAGAAGTGCAGCAAACATTAGAAGAGCTACGGTAAGTAAGCTAATAGAAGGAGGTATCTGGAGAAGGAGGTGAGTAGGAAGCAGCCTGTATCCCCTTCTTTTGACTTATTGTACACGCTGCAATTATAAAGAAATTAAAGAATTAAAGAAGAAACTTCAAAGTTGAGGTAACTCTCCTTGGTGCCTTGTCTGTTGTTGTGGTTTGTTTTTTTTTCACTCTAACAAGAAATCTAACATCATTTTTTGTCAAAGGAAAAAATAAGCTATTAATCTGCCTGTAATTTTAGTAACTTGCAGAACCCAACAATATGTAGTTCAACTAAATGCAAACTGTACCCCTTGAAAACTGCTAAGAGTCCCTCAACACCCTGCCTGGAACAGTAAAGCTTCTAGTCATGGGTACTACTGGAAGTTGTAGTGTACCAGGAGAGTGGGTTAAACCATCCTGGACCATTGCATTTGGATGTACTCATACTATGTTGATATCCTCCAGGAAAAAAATTCTTTCCAAAGAGAAAGTGTGGCCTGAGATAGTCTGAACAAGTTATTTAAATCATAACAAAATACCATCTGCAGTAGGATGATGTCACAGGTACTTTATGAAACATGTAAGAGCTTAAAATATGGTACCTTGCACTTCGTCTTGCAGAACTATTTTGTTACAGACTGCAGCTATTAGTGGTCACTGACATAGATTTATCTTTGAATTAGTATTCTTGAGGCCACCACAACATATTTTGATAGGATTTTGAGTTATTTAGAGAGAGAGAATAATAGGAGCTCTTCTTTTTGTTGTCAAGTTTTGAAGAATAGCGTGAGATTCAATCTTGAGTGTTTTCTGATGCTTTAACAATGTATTAGATAAGATCATAATTAGAAGCCACTTCAATCCGCTATAAAATGTGGCTGATAATATGAATCTCTTGTATTTTAGTACTGTTGCTAAGAAGACACATACAACGATACAGAAGTTGAAGAAAGAAGGGAAACTATCAGGATGCCTATTTACATCATTATTAAATTGCAGAACTTTGGATGAATTGGACCATGTGGTCAGTATGCTAGTCTTTTTTTTATCATCCTTAGTTTAAATGTATCCCTACATTACTAAATAGCACATCAAGTAATGCTGATAGTGTGTTTTAAATATTTCTTTGCCTTTTAGTAACTGTGTTATTTTTGTTTTGTTTTAAGACTACTCCTTATAAAACGGGGAGTAAAGGCACCAAAGCCCAGAGGGCCAGGCAGCTGGGATTAGAACCTGCAGCTCTTTCTCTCCTGCAGAGACCTATGGAACTCAATCTCTTCTCTTATATTAGACCCAATACCAAAGGTAAGCACTTTGCTTTCTATGAGCAGTAATAGTCTGAACTTTTTGGTAGTTTTTATGGTGGGAATTATTTTAATTGTATGTAGGTTACTGGAGGTTATGCAACTACGTACGTTAAATTCCAGAGATCTTAGAATCACAGAATCCTTAATGTTGGAAGGAGCATTTAAAAGTCATCTAGTCCAAGTCTCCTGCAACGAACAGGGACATTCACAGCTAAATCAGGTTGTTCAGGGCCTGATCCAGCCTCACCTTGAAGTCTCCAGGGATGGGGCATCAAACACATCTCAGGGCAATCTGTTTCAGTGTCTCACCATCCTCACTGCAAAAGACTTTTTTTTTGCATCTTTTAGTAAGGTACAATAGAACTTATATTTAGTGCCATAGCTCCCCAACCTCTCCTGTCTTTTTACTTTATAAATAGTATTTTTTCTGGTAATGTAAGAGTCAAAAGTCTGGAAGATGCTAGAGTATAGTCCAAGTCTGTATTTACTGTAAAGAGAGAGAAAGGTTACTTCATACCTGAGACATCTCTGTGATTCTGCTTGTACTCAAATGTCAACTGAAGTTTTAACTCTGGTTGTGTAATGAAGATACTTATGCTTGTACTGTTGACTAAATTTAATCAGAGTATATTTTAGTAACAGCTGATCTTGGTAACTTGGAATGAGCAGGAGAGATGTTGCTGTAATATGGCAGTGGGAGTTAAAGAAGATTTTTAATCTCTGAAGTTTGAGCAGCAGTTCAAGCAATCTGATTGCTGCATATAAAGACTGCGGAATTGTTTCCTTGTGAGTGCAGTTATAGGTGAATCTGTAGGGGGCAATCTCTGACAATAAAACATGGAAATTGTTACAACCTTCTGTGTGGTGTTAAAGTGAAATTGTTTTTCTTTTCCCTCCCCTGATACTTGCTTTATGAGTTTGAACATAAAAGTGATGAACTTCCTTGTGGGGCTGATTCTGACTCTTACTACTTCAATTTTTCTGTTTTAATTAAATATTATTTGTAAAATGTTCCCAGCTTTGCATTGAAAAATCAGTTACCAACCATTCTGATTAATTAGTTCCTATTTATTTTTTTTAAAGAAACATATCATTATTTCATAAAGTGGTAGATTACAACCACATATTTGATTATTCTGGACTTATCAGGGACCAGATTAAAATCTTCATGATAAAAGTTCAAACAAATTATGTAGGGGTCCTTTAGATGAGAGTACTGTTTGTTGCAGAGTAAACATTTGAATTTTTTAAGTCAGTATATTTACTTTCATTTTTGTGCTAAAAATAACGTAGTTGGGTTTATATAATAGTTTTAATTTGAGTCGTGCATCAGAAACTGTATGTCTATATATAGAGAGACATACATCTATATCTATATGTCTATATATGTATATGTATGTCTATATATATACACACACACACAAATGGGATCGCTTTTATCAACTTGGAAACTAGTTTGGCAGCCTATATGCAGCTTGAGATCAGAGGGAATCTTTGTTAAAGGGATGAGTGCTTTGTTGTGCAGAAAGGTTTTCATCAAATCTTTTAAAGTTATGTTAAAGAAAAAAGAAAAGGGTGGCTTAGAGAAGGCAAATAACTGAATTTTCTCCATCTGCTGTAACCCAGCAGTGAAAAGGGTGCCTTCAGTTTCCTATTGGTTACGAATTCAGTAGGAATATTAGTTATCAGCTATGCCAATTATTTTTTAATGATATTATAGAATTTCTTTCAAGATACTTCTAGGCTAGTTAATCCAGCACCTGCCAACATAGAATTTGTGCATTTTGTTCTGAAGCATTTGTTACTGACCACTGCCAGGAATAGGATTATATAGATTAATTTTTTTTTTAATTTTATTTATATATATATATATATAATTATATATATATATATAAATAAAAGATTTCTTATTCTTTTATTTGTTTTGTTCTGGTGATGAACAATTGCAGTGTGAGGTGGAATAATGTTCTGTCTACTTTGGTCTTTAAAAGTGAGGGATGGTTCTGTGTGCTGGAAAGCTTAAATGATTCTACAGGTGTTTTGTTTGTAGAGACACATTTTGTAACTTCACTCTGAGCAGTGTTTTGTGGGAGAGAGTGAGGGTACCTGGACCTGAGAACTGTCACTGTACAAGCTCCTGCAATAGACCGAAGGAAGTATAAAACTATTAACAGAGAAAGAGCGGAATTACCTGCAAAGATTTGGGGCCATTTACATATCAGAAGCAAAGCATGTAAACTTCTACTGTGATTGTCTCATTTTATTAAAACCTCACAAATTATACTTTGGTATTCAATTTTACTAACGGAAATAATTAATCTGCATCATAAACGTAAAAATCTGTTAGTATCAAACATAAAATTATTACTTTTATTGTCAGCTCAATTTGTGAGACTGCCATAAATAAATGAACAAAAATTCTTCATCAAAACCCCTGCGAATCTGATAGGTAACTTGCATGAAATTTTTTCAGCTTGTATGTATTTCCTTAGTGCTTCTATGTTTGTGTATTTTTATTATTTTTTTTATAATTATTTTTTTCCCCCTTCTAAGGGCTTGCAAATATTCAGGAAGTAGAGGCTGGAGTGCAGCATATTCTAGCAGATATCTTTGCTAAGGATAAAGATACACTGGATTTTATCAGGAGATTGTAAGTTTATATTATACTTTCTAAGCTTTCTAGGTTACATGGTAAAATTCAGTCTCTTAGCACGCAGGTTCCGTTTTTCTAATAATGTGAAATTAGTGTTACTGTAAGGTTACATTATAACTGTTTCTTCACTTGTGTTGGGACATTCTTTAGCATTTCTACCCAATTTACTGTCAGTGGAAGAGAAATCTTTTCTGAACGTAGCAAGGTGCTGTGATTCCCAAGGACTGAAAAGTTACTGGAGTGGCCAACTTCATCAAAAGGCTAGAGCACAGTGATGTGATAATTTCAATGAACGGGATGTTTTATAAAGGATATCCCATTGTTACTAGGCTATTTCATTCTTTTGACCAATAGAATTGGTCATCCTTTATTGAATATGCAGTTCTTTGCAGATATATTTTTGATCTAAATTAGGTATTACATATATAGTAATCATAAGAAGCATTTAGGAGGTTATTTTTGGGATCTCTGTTACTCATAAAATAAAGCAGTGGAAAGTTCTGTGGGTGTTTGGTGCTCAAAACAAGAAATAAGTTCCGAGATTCAAATGAGATCTTGCATTTTTATATTGTAAATGACTATTGTAGCATTTTTTTGCAACTTCTCAAAACCTTGTAGAATAAGTTGACCAAACTTAAGTACAGATGGTGGCTTTTGACTGTCCATCCATTTCATGAGAAGGCAGCGTTCAACTTTTGCTGATGTCTCTTTGAATTTCTTCTCTTAGTATGTTTCAAGTCAGTATATGTCATGTCAGCCTCAGCATTAAAGTCTGCAAGTGATTACGGAGTTGACGTAGTTCATAATAGAGCAAACTTTGGTTTTTATTTAATATAAACACTAATGACTTTTTACAAGTTTCATGCTAAAAATAACTTAATAATGTTTGTTTCTTTCATTCAGATGCCAGCAAAGATACATTTGTATTCAGTCAGCCTTGGCAAAAGTGTCATCCAAAAATAGCAATGAAAAGGATATTGATAAATTCCAGCTATACCATGAATTTTCTTGTAATATAAAGAGCATTCAGCATCATCAGGTATACCTACAAATTATTTTCTTCTTATAATTGTAGTTGTAGCGTGGCTAACTTTGCTTTTGGATTTTGTTACTTGAAACAGATTTAAATGATTCTTGAATATTTTTATTCCTTTCCAGTTACCAAAGGCAATAGAGTTTCAAATTCTTCAGACACAGGTCTGAGATGTTAATCTCTTCATTAAGAAACAGGACAGACGTCCATGTTTTCAGCATGTCTATTGTCTGTCTTACTGAATGAATAGGCATTGGAATTTCAATACTGGTGTGATTTATTTTCAGCATGTGTTCCATGCTCACCCTCCCTTCCACTAGTGATGAGTCCATAGCAAGTGTTATCAGGAGGGGTACAAAGGTAGAGTGATAATTTATCATCTGTACTGCGTGGAAATAAGATGTTACATAGTATTGGAAGGTGCTTGGTTAAGTTCTAAGTATTTGAAGCAAGCATTTGGTACAAAGCTTCTCCGGTTAAACTGGTGAAAAGTGTCAAGGGAGGATCCAGAAAACTGAAATTGGAGGTGATCTACAAAAGTAGCTCTTGTCAGCAGCAGCTTATTGTAAAAGGTAAATGATCCGAACGGGCTCAGTGGAACTCTGCACTGCTCCTGAAAATGAGTGTGTTCTGCATGTCATCAGCCTTCCCTCCTCTGATACATCCTTGATTTATCCTAAGCCCAAGCCCTGATCTATATGGCTAGGAAAAGTAATGGGCTACAAAGTAAGCCTACTGACTGAAGATAAACTGATGTTTTGTAAGGCTGCCCTGGTTACTGCACTTCAAAGGTTGTAGTGGGATACACTCAATACAGTTATCAAGGCCTTTGCTCAGGTTCATCATTAATCACCAAGTGATTTGTCTTCTGGTTTGGTCATGGTTGTGTAGCTTTAAAACAAGCAAAGAATACTCTTAGCTGTTTCTAGCCAAGGAATATCCTTTGCCTGCCTTATTGCACTGCAAAATATCTATTGTATACTGCTTCTTTTTTTTCCTCTCCTTGCCATTTTAAAACTGTGAAATATTTGAATTAATAAAGGATTTTCTTGCATGTGTTGAAATGAATTTATTATGAAAAACATTGCACAACATGTACGTGCTAACTTCATACGCACTTCCTCCAGTCATCCCAATATGGATGCTGTTGGGCGAGAAAAAATTACATCCTGTTTGGCTGTTCTTCTATTGAATGGATACTTCAGCAGTGAAAGACTATGTAGCTTTTTCTGCTCTAAAAGCTTTAACTGTTCTGTCTTTATATGTAGAGTGTATTGGGCATACAAGTATTTTCTGATATGAATTACTTTTTGGACAAGGCATCCTTTTCCTCCCCCAGTTTGTGTGAGGAAAACTGTTGCTCAGATGGAGACAGGACTCAAAACCAGATTTCTCAAACCTGGTTGACACTCTGACCCTGTGGCTGCATTGTTTATCATCCAGGATGTTTACTGATTTTTGTGGTTTTGATGTTAAGATTAATTCAGTTTGTTTTGGTTTATTTCTTCTTTTGTCTCTCAGTAACCTTAATGCCTCTGTGCCAATTCCTACTCTCCAGTAAAGAAATAACCACAGTTCTTACTGCTGCTGCTCCTGGATGATTCTGCAGACCTACTTGTTGTCTTTCATTTCCTGTTTATTTCTATTATTGCCTATCCGAATGTATTGATTACTTCTCTGGCATAAATCTTTAAGTCAGTTGTTTGTACTTCACTGAGGCCCTGGGTATGTCAGGGCTTGTTTATGCTAGACAAGAAAAAGGAAAAGAAAAAAAACTGCGTATGCACTTTGCGACTTAAGTTGCTTGTTTTCTAAAAATAATTTGTTTAATTTTTGTTGGTTTTTGCTTCTCTATTTATTTTCCAGTTCATTTCTTTAACTTTTGTGTTTTGTTGATAAAATAAGGGAAGAAAAATAGAAAAACAAGGGTCTTGTTTACTTTTAATCTGCCATTTCTTCCTTTAACCTACATGGTAGAATTGCAGTTCTTTAAATCTTTGTCATAACTTTCAATTTCTTTATTACGCAGCCTTATTACCTTGCTAATACAAATGGTCATTTTTCTTTTTTCTTTGTTTTGAACCTTTTTTATGCCTGTATCTCTGCTGTTTGGAAATTATGCTGTTCTGAAAGCCTCTTGTACTCTGGTGACTGAATACTGACAAACATTTCTTTTCTGCTCAGTTAGAAGTCAGCTTTAAGATTGCCTGTTTAGATGGTTGCAAATAAAGGATTCTATAAAGTACCGCACAGAAAATGAGCACTGAGTAAGGAAATACAGGTCATTTTGAAGGCCTGTGTACAACTTACTCTGCTATAGAATGTCTGTGGTTAAAGGCAGTAGACTAGTGTCATGCATAAGAGGATAGACTGTCTTTAAGACTAAAGCATTTGAAGCCGTGAGAATGCCTTCAAATCTTTATTAAAAGTTAGAATGGTGTGCAGTAAGCTGTACTTGGGTTCTGTGGTTGTGCAGCTGTGTGCATCTGTATTTGCATGTGTGGCAGTTTAGTGTTTTCATTGTTTACTGAAAGGCATGATTCTATGTGTTGAGACATACTGTAAAATAATTGGGAGAGATGGAGCCAAGATTCCAACTGAAAAAGTTAAAATACTGAACCTGAAGGAAGAAAACTTGTTTGTGTAACGAGTCCAGCTCCAGGTTTTGACACAGCTGGATGGCTGTGGGTAATTACAACTGGAAGGTTTTGCTCTCAGGAAGTTTAGCCATGGTTCCTTCCTCTGGCAGCAGAGAAACCAAATGGGCTCTTTGAGGATGTGCAAATGCTTCCACGACTAAGGAAAATGTCCTTCAGGAGTGAACTTGATTTTTTCATCTGTTGTGCATGCCTCGAAGTTGCTTTCCTCTCTTTGGAAAAGACTTGAGTTTGTGGGAGGAAAATAATTTTTTCACGAAGCATAATGTCTGAGGCAAGTGCTCTATTTTCAATCTCATACTTAAAAAGGAATTGGAAATTAATGTCCTTGGCAAAATATACGAAACTTAGTATGTGTAAGTAAATCTGGGACATAGAGGAGAGCTGTGAAATAGAAAGGGTTTTGCATTTTTCTGATAAACAAAACTAGATTTGATGCATTTTGCAACTAGATCCAGTTTTTATTCTTGCTTTAAACAGTGTGTATTTTTTTTCTCCATTAATTTGTCCCCTGGATTTGTTCCAGTCTTGATTAAAAGCAGTCTGTTTTCCAGAACTGAAAGGTTACTTTTGTCTAGAATAGTTGTGTTGAATGTTAATTAAATAATAATAATGAATACCCTTGTTATCTTAAAGGGAGTAATTGATCAATTGCGTACTGAATTGAGCATTTCTGAGATGATAGTTCTTCTCTGAACACATGACTTTTTATTATGAGATTAAAAATGTAAGAAAGCCGTAGTGCAGTGCAGTTGTTTTAAGTTCAGGTGACTGCCACATTGTACAGACAGTGCCCATAGACAGCATGCGATGTAAATCTTGACCCCACTAACAGCACGGTGAATGATGACATTATAATTCTATCAGATGTGTTCTTTGTCTTGAGCATCATTTTGATTTCGTTTTAGTTTGACATTTAGCTTTCTCGCTTTTTTTAAAATAAAATCAGAATAAACATGAAAGCATTTGATTTGTTAAAATCTGTCTTTCTAATCCCTACGTGAAAACATTTGCTTTGGCAGTCAAGGTACCAGATGCTATAATATTTCACATGCAATCTTTATTATTAGCTTTGTTGTTCAATGATATGTCAGGCCTGGTATGTCACAGGAGCAGTAAGGCTGAGGAATATAAATTGGTACTATGTCCTGGAGTCATTTAAAACCATTGTATTTAACATATGTGACATGTCTGAGTTATCTAGTGATTGAATTAAAGTTCATGATTGACACGGAATGCTCTGTTGTGACAGTGCTTAGGGCCTGCTACGTACAGCAACATGTGTAGTAATATGGGAATGTCAACTTGTAGCAGATTTCTTATTTTTATTTTTGCACTTTTTAAAGTATTTTGGAAGGGAAAATGGACTCTGAAAATGTATTTTGTTTGTAGCTGCTTCTGTTTGTTTCTGAAAGACCTTGGTTGGTGAATTTCCCTGTAAAATACTAGAAGGTCTGCTTCAGGTGGCTACAACTCATCTTCAGAGTGAGGGTAGGCTAGGAGATACCCACTGGGATCCACCACTTGGTTTTCATCCTGGTTTTAAAGTGTGACTTCCATTTGAAATAAAAAGCTGTATGCAGATACCATTTCTGCAGAGAGATTTATGTTCGGAACACGAAGATGCAGTTGTGTTACGCAAGACTTCCAGAAATATGTGCATACATTGTAAGGCTGGAGCCTTAATATTAATATATAGAACACGCCTGTAACATTTTCAGTTGTTTGTGACCAAAGCGCAAATAGCTGAAATTAATCCTCTTTCAAATGAACTTGATCATTTTTGTGTTTCTAGTTCTGATGCATAATTAATTTTAAGCTTGTGATGCTCTTGGGAAGCAGAATGAAGCCTAAAGCATAGAACTTTTTTCTTCTTATTCTGATTATAATCACTTTTTCTATTCGAATTTGAGTTTTAATTTGTCTTATTAATTTATCCAACTGAATCAATTTATGCTGACTTGTGCTTTTAAGTGTGTTTAAGATAAAAGTGGATCTCCAGATTGCAGACTCAGGGAAAAAGGCATGCTTTGTTATGCCACAGCATGATTTAATCTGTGTTTAAATTGTGGATGTTATCTGTACAACCTAGTACGTGGTGAACTGATTTACAGTACCACCATCATGATTTGCTACAGAATGTCAAGCAAGCGCGTACACAAATGTTGATAAGTTTATCTTTTGGATATTTTGTGTGTCATCTGTCTCTGCCATTTATGTTTGCGCTCAGATTCTGGCCATTAACCGAGGGGAAAATCTGAAGATCCTGACAGTGAAGGTCAACATTCCTGACGGGGTGAAGAATGAATTCTGTTGGTGGTGCGTCAATGAAAGGTCTGCATGGATACATATTCTTACAGAAATTGTTTTTAATCTTTTTTTTTTTTTTACTGTAGACACCTACATGCTGAAATGTACCTCACATCTTCTTACATTAAGAGACCGATTTAAACAACTGCATATTAGATGAAACTAACATATGGATAATTCTTATTCTACATTTCCCACTGCTGTGGCATTACACACACACACACACACACACACACACACACACACACAAGTGCCTTTGGCATTATTTGGGGAATTCTGGCACCATTCTTCAAGCAATTGAATTTAAAAAACAAAGACGTGATGAAATGTGAATGTATTTTTAATTTACAATATGCATCACATCCAGTACTCTTTACTGAAAGGAATTTGAAGAATCCACACTGGAACGTACTTGTAACTTCTGAAAAACAACTTCGTATGCCTGATGATAATGATTAAAGACTGCCTCAAATTTTAAATTAGGAAAGAATGTAACTGAATTCTGTGTATGTAAGGAACTGCATTTATTGATCTGGTTAAAAAGAAGTCTATTGAGTTTAACTGACAATCTAAAAGTGGCTCTCTTCAATCCATAATTCACACATACTTTGTGACTTGATTCTTGCATTCTGATCTCTGGTCATTTCAGACAAATGGGCTCTAAATTCTGGGAGATTGTCTTATTTCTTGTTTATTTGCTCTGACGAGTTCTTTTTTACGTTTGCAGTGAAACAACGTTTTGTGTTGCATAATTTTTTGATGAAGTTTTAGTATAATATGGATTGTTTTGGACAGTATCTCTGTTACTCATTTTCTTGCAAACTGAGCTTCAACTTAATGCTTTTCAATGAAGAATATTGTTGTCCAAACTCTGCATTTTCCTTGCTTGCATGAAATACAGATTTATCTTTTTTAACTGAGATATGGAGCGTGGTTGTGAGGATGTTATAGAAACCTTTAACTTTGCCACTTAAAATTCAATTACCAAACAGAGAAAACAAGATGGGGGTGAGGGTGGGAAGTGAAGGCCTTTCTAATATCTAAAAGCAACTATTTTTGATCTACAATAAGTCCAAGAAAAGGCTGTGGTAAAAATGTACCCTTTGTCTCTGAAAGACTTATTTTCATTTTGCCAGATAACATAATATGATCTAGTACTAACAGGAAGTTATTTTTTGTTAAAGTATCAGGATTAATAAACACACCTAAGGTAACAATTTAGTTTTAATATATTTAATGGAATTTCCATATTTCTTACACTGTATTTTCTGTAGGCAGAAGATGACCGTCAGTCTTGCTTTTACTGCATCTGTGAGCTACAGATAATGGAACAGCTTGTCACTGTTACACAAATTGAAGTGGGATGAAAATTGGGATATTTTTGGTTGATTACACTTTTGTGAGTCATTCTGAGATAAAAAGAAAATTGACCTTGGAAGTGAAACCACTTATTAGTACTTAGCATTTATTCAGCTATACATGCTCATACTTTTTACTATTTAAGGTCAGTTTCTCCAACACCGGAGAACTTCAGAAAGAATGATTTTTGATGTTGGTGTGTTAACGTCTGTTACAGATTCTCAACTTCTTCATTAACTTGACAACTGTTAACAAATAGATATTTCTTACTTAATGTGCCTTCTCCTTTACAAGTGCGGAGGTGACAGTCCAAGATCTGAATTACTTTCAGTGTGATCGTTTATTGGTTAGAGCAGAAGGTTAAGACATTTGTTTGGGATAAAAATTTCAAAGTTTTACCACAGTACTTACTCTTTTTCAGAAGTTTGCAGACATAGTCAGGTGTAGAACCATAAATACCACCTTGCTACCAAGTCTGACCAGTGTTCTAGTCTCTAGACTGTGTCGTATATTGTTTATTGAATTAGTAGTAAATAGACTGACCTTTACTTGTTCTGAGGCTAGTATTTTAGGATTGAACACCACAAGGATAAAAAGTGGGTTTGAAAGACTAGAATTCTTCATCGCTGCATTCAGCTCTGTGCAGACATTTTCTATGAAATCTATATTTTCTTCACAAATTCAGGATATTCAGTTTATGCCTGTAGTAGCATCTATCATTTCTTGAAATATGAGATTGCATGGAAAATTCAGGAGTACCCTTATACCAGATCTTGTGGATTGAACTTCTCTCCCAGAAAACAGCTTCTCTGTTAATTGACAGTGTATATAGTTCCATTAATACTAGAACTTCACTGATCCTGCAGATTCACATGTGAAGTGGGAGGTGGGTAAATGAGCAGTGAGAAGCTCCTTTGAACATAGAGGTGTGAACTTGTTCCAAAGTGGGATTGAGCCTTTGGAAATGAAGTTCAGGATCTGATAATGTTGTTCCATTTCTCATGCTGTGTAAAGTCCATGGCACAGGTTTTACATGAGATCACTGATTTGGTACGAGTTTCACATTGTCTTGGAAGAACATAAAGCTCTGCTTTCTTTGCTTCAGGTCTAAAAGCCTGACTGTTCTCTTCCTAGAGTAGTTGTTAATTAACATTAGTAGTCCTTAACATACTCTCCATTAATTTTGTTAATGTACAGTTTCACCCTTTGGGGTATATCAGTAGTCTGAGTCAGTTAAATATATGGTGATCCTTGTAGGGAGCATGTGTGCACACAGAGATGATGAGTGGAGTAGGATATTACTTATATGGAGCTTTGCTAAATAGGGTTTCATTTAAAGGGCTTTTGTCATTTCTTGATTAAATAATTGAGGAAAATCTGCAATTAGAGTAAAGCTTAAGTATTATATGTGCATGCTTGTAATGTTATAACAGTAAATTTTCCTCTTCCTTTATGCAGTACTGGAATGGTTGAAATACAGTATTTGCTATGAATTGAAGTCACTGTTTGGCTATTTTTTAATTTGTAGCAATTTAGGATTTTAGTAGAATGTTGCCCCAGTCATTTTTAGTTGTGTATATATAGGTAGTAAAAACATCTGGTGTGCTAACCGATTTACAGATAAAATATTAGCTAGCTAGCAATAACACATAGCAGAGAAGGACTAAAAAAACTACCAGTTTCAAAAGTGATTCTTATTTGCTCTGAAGATACCTTCTGGAGGAATGTAGTCATGCTTACCACCTGTATGAATTTTATGTTTATTGAAATGGATGACAACAAGGGAATTTAAAGCCTTTGACAATTTTACATGTGTATGGAAAGAGTCACTAGTAACAAAGAAGTATAATACATCTTTTTGCAAAAGCTATTAGGAAAGTGATGAGGTCATGTGGCTAAACACTTAAAACTCTGAAAGCTGTAAAACTAAATGGTAAGCTTCATTCTGCTCCTGTGGCTGTGTGTTGAGACAGTGTTGACTTCATCACGCATTTCTCAGCTGTTACATATACTTAAAAAAGAAAAGCTGTCTTGGGAAATTGTGGAATTACCTTAAATTGCTGAAAAACTGTCTGGATAGGAGCAGTTGGTATAGGAGTCTTAGTATTTCTGAGTGAGCACAAGTAAATTAAACAAAGTCAAAAGTTAAATTCGGTCCTGTTTTTCTTTATAAAATGCATCCAGACATTTAAAAATATATTTCTAATCCTTTTGCAGTTAGAGACCCAGGCATGTGAAAAATACACCAAGGGAAGGAAACTCTGAATGTTAGCTTTGAAGCTGAGTTCTTTAGTTCTTTAGTTCAAAATTTGAAGAAATAGTCCTCGTTCCCATGAATGCTGTGCAAGTTCTCTCTAAAAAATGGTGTACTTTGAAGAGTTTGGCTTAGAAGATGGTGGGAAATGATCTTAGTTCTGTTGGATATTTCCTATTGTGAATTCATTTTCTAATTGTTTGGGGCTATTTTATTTGTTTGTTTTTAAAGTGGGACTGCTGCCAACTGGATAGATTGTATTAAACTTGAATAGAGTACTCAAAGCATTCAAAATGGTATTTGAATTGGATTTCATTTCTATCTGGACACATATGCCTTGTGTCAAGAGCTCTGATGATGCTCAAAAAAGATGTTTCAGCATTTTTTTAAACGTATGAAGGTTTAGTAAATAACACAAATGTTAATCATTATATTGGTCCAAATTTCTTATTCAGTTGAGACAGTTTGGTTTCTCAAAGTGAAGAGTTATTTTTTAATTATTTTCTTTAAATTGTAAAATATTATTGCATTCTAACACAAATAAGAAAAGAAAGACAGGCTTTTCTACATTGTCTGACAGCAGAACAAGAGCTAGGTATGATTCTAGTCATGTTTAAAACCATGACTTCATTACCTAATTATTGTAGTAATTTTGCAGTTTATAGGACATTGCATTTTAACTCTCAATTTAAAAGGCTTTTTAAGATTCCCTTTTTATCTGAGTTTTCGTGTATTTTTTACTTGTTTTTTTCTTTTTTTATGCAGATGGAGACCAAAGCAATTTTTAAAACCAGAGTTAATGAGGATTCTTCGAAATTCAGTAGAAGATGCATACAAACGCCTTATATATCCTCTCCTTTGTAGAGAATTCAGGTAATCCCAGAATAAATGCGTATTTTCATACTACTGACTTCTTCACAATTCTCTTTAACTTTTTATTAGAATAACTTCTATACACTGGAAAATAATGGAAAATTTTTACTTTCCGCGTTTTCAGAACTATGTATTCTTGGTTCTGTTGATTAAATATGCGATCCTTCTTGGTTTAGACTAGGATAAAGAAACCCGTTCTGTTAAGACACTTGGAATGTTTTGCATGTTTCCATCTTTATTTAATGAAGAACAGTATGGAGTTACAGGACAATGATAGATTTATATATTTACCTTCATATTAGCATGTAAGTTTTACATTGCTGAATTTCCCCAGGATCTCTTCATACTGAAGCAGTGTCAATTACACTGTTCTAAGATCGTTTCTCGTTTAAAAGAAGCAAGCAAAGTAGTTGCTGTGGTTGAAGGTGTGCATCGTGTTGGCCCTCTGCAGTTTGTGGTAGATGTTGTTAGTGTTAGTCCTATTTGTTTATTTATTTTAAATTGTAATTGTCTCTAGAGAAGTCAGTATTGTTTCTAGTGGTACTGTAGAAATGATGTCATTAGCATTGCTTGTAAGACCTGTTATGTTGTTCTGAACTGAAAGGAAACTTAAAGCTTAGAGTCTAAGTAACAGTAGATAAGGTGTTTTCTGGTGAAGTGTAAGAGTTTACCACAGAATTGAAATGACTGAATATGTCAGGAAGCTTACTTTCTAGAATTGTTGTCTTCAAATGAGATGTTGTATTGGGCTTGATTTGTATTTTAAGTTTTCCTTATGGCTAGAGATTTGACAGTCGGACCACATGTCAGATTATTCTCATGAGAAGGAGAAAGGTCATGCCTCCCATGTTTCATGATTAAAAGCTGAGATGGGAGGAGTAGCAATGTCTGTTCTTCCTCTGAGGATGTAGCTGCCCAAAAGCACATTCCTGCTACATCTTACCTGTCCGTATTACAACTGTTGTTTTTTGGGTTTTTTTTCCCACCCTTCTGAATTAATCATAGCATGTAAGAAGTGAACTCTGTTCCTTTCTGGGTAAGAATAGGCTTTCTCTTTCCCCAAAATCACCTTGCAAGAATATTATCAAATTGGCTAGCGTTACTGATGGTGTGATACTTACTTTTTGAATGCAAGAGAAACTGCCCAGGCATTGTGTTTGATTTAGAAGAGGCTCCCTGATACTTTAAGTTTTGAAGTCTGTTTTGAAGCAGTTCAACAGGAGTTTATTAAAGAGACCTTATTTCTGAGGTCATAAATGTTGAAATTTGTGTTGGTTATTCAGCATAATAAGAAACTGAAATTCTCAGTCACATTCTGATATGTAGTTCTTCCCTCCCAGTCTGGCTGTGCTCTTACATTTTGGTTCAAATTAGAGCAGTTTTCCTGGCATTTGCTTCTCAGGAGCATTGTTGGATGAATGTTCTATGTTCTTCCCTGCGGAACAGGACTGTCAGCTAATGTTTTGAACAGCAGACATTTGTCATGGCTTTTGGGTTTCTTCACTGCAATCTGCTGTGTTTGGTCATTTTTTTGGCAAGTGCAATTGCTTCACATCTTTTGTTTAGTCACTCCGTGGTGAGCCTGTGTTTTGTGCAGTTGTTTTTCTTCGTGTGTGAATTTCAGTTTTTCAAAGCGCTGAGTTGACTCATTTTTGTGACCTTAGTATCTGTAGCTGCTTGAGGGGAGGCACTATATATTGTTTGGCCATAGTGGGGAACATCTCATGAACAGTTTGTGCAAGTATTGGCTTCTGTCAAATGGGTGCGAAAGTATTTGTCATTCCTAGCCTTCTCTGCAGTCAAACTGTTATTAAAACAAATAAATCCAAACCCACCTGAAAGGTAAGTCTGATATCATAAAATAAATAGTCAAACTGTAACATAACGGTTCTTTTTTCATCTTTTTTGTTGTTTTTTTTTTCATAGTTCCTATCACAGTATTGCCATGGCTTAATACATTTAACCGTTCATTCAGATAACAAGGGGCATTGTGAATAATATTATGAGTGCTTCTTCAGCAGTAGGTTATTTTGTGTGGTAAGAGAACAGAAAACCTTGCAACAAAAACAACTTATTTCCCTACTACTTTCTAGATGAGGCATATAAGGCATAAATTTAAAGAATACCAATCTTTCTGTTTATTCCTGAGTGGCTGCCTGTTTATATCACTCATTGTGATAGTTTGGCATGATTGGCAGTGTCTCACTAGAAAAAGGTGAAGCTGCTCCCATGGAGAAGAATGCATAAAACGTGCCAGTAGTATTCCTGGTCCATAACCACTTAACCCTTGTCCTTCTTTTATTCTCTTCCCCCACACCAGGAGCTGATTTTTAGGGCTCTTGGGAAGGGCTGCTAAAATACTCAATACCTACTTTCAGCATTAATATCTGCAATCCACCCCATGCTGTTCTTTCTCTTTTCTTTTTATTGTCATTAAACATTTGAACAGAAAGTTTCCAAGAATGTATTGAAATTTCTAGTGCATCTAGTGATCAGAAGGATAAAATATGCCGGCAAGAGTTACCTTATTTATTGTTTAATTTCCTTTCTTCCACTCTGTCAGATACCATAATTTCTTCTATCTGGTATAACAATGTTCAGTGTTGCTTTTGGCACTTTGAAATACATTTTATTTTGTTGCAGTCCTTCATGGAAGGATTCCATAAGGATTTGATGCAAGTGATGTGGCATGGACATTTCTTAATGTATAATCCTTTCCTAATTTTCCATGCTTTTTTTTTTTTTTAAAGTGCTTTCTCTCCTCTGTCTTCAGGGACACAAACATTTTTCTGTATATCTTGTTTCACACCTGAAGCTAGTTCGCAGACATTTTTCCAGGGAAAGGGTTCCCTCTCAGACTGTGTATGAAAGTGGGGAGTCCTAAATCTCAGTTTAAAGACACACTCATCTAACTTTGAATATAGAAACGAATAGGTCGCAGTTGGTTATTTGCTTTTATTACAGTATAACTATTAGTGATATACAGTCTGAGTGCTTTTTAGAGTTCAGAAGAGGAACTTAAAGTTCTGTCTGTCAGTACTTTTTAGTAAATTAGCAACTGCAGCTTTTAAAATATGGGGTTTTTTTTACAGAATTGCTTTTTGACTGTTTGAAGAGGAGGGTTGCTATCCTCTTCTGCGTTATATCTCTGCCACATTAATGAGAATTGTCACAAATTGGAAAAACATGAGGCTGGGCATCTTGCCATTTGGAAGAAGCTAATGGTACGCTAAAAAACAGAAAGATATTACATTGTTTGAGGTAGCTTAATATTTGTTCAAGGATCAAATGACTGTTCCAGCTTTAAAATGAAGGGCCAATACTTGCGACAGTAGATCATGTCATTGACACAAGTGTTGAGTGAGAGACAGTTAGAGGGAAAAGGAACGTCTATATTTGAAATTAAAAAATACAGGATATTATGTAATAGAAAGGACATACATTATGTTCCCCCTACGCACCTGGCACTTTCAGTAACATTTCCTGTTACTATAAAAGTTTTGGTATATCCATTTATCCATGCCAATTTTAAATACCATTTCCATAAGGTGCACATAACTAATAGCATGTGTTTAGGGGCAATTTTAATTCCGGCACAAGGTTTCCTTCACAGATAGACTGACGTGAATTTGCAGTGTGGGAGGACTCAGCCTTCTGGGCCATAGGGAGCCCATATCTCTGGGATAGATGGAGAGATGGAATTCAGCCTGTCTCTCTACAAAGTCTCTAGTTCCAGAGCTTCTATCCTTCTATTGTTTACAGGCAACTTTTAACTTTGTACACACATTTGCTGTCTGAACTTTTGTTGTGCCTGTATGTAGAAGATCGATGCAGTTGTGAGGCTTAGGCATTTGCTTTTTAGTTTCTGGCCTTTCACAGAATACATTAAGTATTTCTGTTAATTTTATGGGTGAGAATTCAACCGGCACCTTCACTGATATCCCTGGACTCCCTCTGGAAAAGAGTGGTTCTGTGGTTTGGGCTATTTAACGCTTAAAGAATGGTATGGACTGTATTGTGTTACAGAAGGATGCTGCAAGAGTGAATGGCAGGAAATGAAATGGCAACTGAAACGACAGTAAAGTGATGTTTGAGTAATTTTCTTTTTATATATAAAATGATGATGAACTCTGAGCTGCCCTGACAGTCTTTGGCACTGTGGAAGGTATTTCCATCTAGTTGCTAAGCATTCAGAAGACCATTTAGTTGAGGGATAAAGTCAAAACAGAATAAGTGGTAAAGTTTGCCAATATTTGAAATTCTGATCCCCTCATCTCAGAAAAATAATGCATAGCTATCTCTTTGTATTTTTATTAGATCTGGAAATCTCCCAGTGAATGGAAGGTATTGGAGATAAAAGGGTGTAATTTTTTTCTCTATGTGGAGTATCAACTAGGCGATAATTCCACAGCTTAGGAAAGAGGAGACTTACTAAGGTGGAGTGCAAAGAATGGCACGGAGTTTTCAACCATAAGAATTAAACAGACCAAGCCTCCAGCAAAAAGAAAGCAATTCTTTTCTGTTTGTGGTAGACCTGCAGGCCTTGCTGCTAAAGCACTTTGAGAACACAAGATGTGTGTGAGTTGATAGAGTAACTGGACAAGAGATTTGTTGTGGGCCACTAAAGAAATGAGCAATGTCAGGCTCAGGAAACACTGAGAAGAAAATAGTTGGAGACTAGGATAAAATTCGCGAGTGTTGTGTAACTTTGCTTTGAATAATATCTATCTTAATTTTGTATAGTTGATAGGTAGAGAGAGGTTTTTTTTGTTTGTTTGTTTTTCTTGTTTGTTTGTTTAAAAGGGAGGTATTTTTCTATTGCATAGTTCCTTAGAAAATGCTCTCAGTGATGTGAGAAAGAGAACAGCTGGTTGACTTTAACAGTAAACCACGAAACTGAAGTTTTGTGTACCTATGTACCACTTGTTTGTATGTCCCAAAGCCAATTCTTGTGGGTCAATTTGTTTATTCATTTTCTTTTCCATGGTTGCTCTGACTTTCAGAGTAATCACAATGGGTTGGCTGTGGCCTGGGTATTGTGAAGTGCTACCAGGGTTGCAGAATTTACTGCATACTCAAACTATGAATGAATGAGGGTTGGGGAGAGAGACAGAGAAAGCACTACCAGACTGGCATGAGGACCTCTATTCTGCAAGTGACAGCCCATGCCCAGTTTCCAGATCTATCTCTGCCACTGTGGAGTGGTACAGTGCTGAGCTGGGTGTGTTTGCTGGATCCTGGGTGTGTTTAAATCAGATTCAAGTTTTTCCACATCTGAAGGTTGCTCAGAAGAGCTTCATATTGAGTCATGTCAAATAGCTTTTGTGCTATTTAAGAGTTATTTGAACTCTTTGTAACCTGCTTGAAGTTTAGCTGTTTGGCATTGGTTGACCTGAACAATTTCAGTCACTTGTTTTTACAGTGTTTGATTTACTGCAATGCAGGTGTTTTCTCTGTAGAAAATACATTTAGAGCTTTTTTTCAGTGGCGGGTAGAAAAAAAAGCTGATTAAGGGCCTTGGCAACACTTAAAGTTCTGTGGAGGCTTTTGCTTGTCTAATTTTTGCAGTTATTGTCAATGTAATGCAGCTGAAAATGGTAATGACTGCCTGCAAAATAGAAACAATCCACTACATAATGAATATTTGTGTCCCTGTTGCTTTTTCAGGTTTTTTTTGTTGTTGTTTTAATTTAAGATGTCATATGTTGTCAAAAATGCTTCTTCTTACTAGCCTCTCTGTGTCCACTGTTGACAAATAAAAGATTGTGTGTTTTTCTGTACCTTCATTCAGTAAGGCTGTGATTTGTCTCATGTAGTGCTGTGCAGTATGTATTCCTGTTTGAAGTCATCAAAATCAGACTGATGGTGCACCAAATCCTCCTTCTGTTAAAGAAATTGGAGAATTAACCCTGTCAATTTCCTACTTTGTTTGGTTTTGAGGAAGCAGGATAACCTCACAGAAAAATGTCAAATCTGTGTGGCTCTGCAGTATCTGTCAAAGAACTTAATTTGTATATGAAACTATGTGGCTCAAGAGTTGTAATGTGTTAGCCTTTCCAAGTTCTCTCTAGTACTTTCCAGACTAAATGATTGTCCTATTTTCTCTGGATTGTGATTTTTCTCAAGAAGTGGGAAGTTACTCTAAGTTCAATCCATGCCTTCCTCAAATTCAGTCTTCTCTGCAAGCAGATATCAGCTTTTTGGGAAGTTGTCCTCCAGTCAAAATTAAGTTGAGGCTTTAATTTTAGTTTGCTAGTGAACACTATTTTTATCCTTTCTTTCTTACGCAGTCCTCTCATTCTGATTTTGACTGACCCCTATAAAAAAGAAAGTGTCAAAAATGTAACTGAAACTGTAGTATTTAATTTGAGAGCATGAAAGCAGAAGTGGAAAAATTTATGACTTTGGAACTATTGAAAGTACATTTGAAGGAAAGTTGAAGTAAAAATGATTTCTGCTTTCATCCTTTGAAGATCAAAGTTGACATCTGATGCAGAAAAGGAGTCTGTGATGATGTTTGGAAGAAATCTCCGGCAGTTGCTTCTGACCAGCCCTGTGAGAGGTCGTACTTTGATGGGAGTAGATCCTGGATACAAACATGGCTGCAAGTTGGCTATCATTTCACCAACAAGTGAGTTTCAATATAAATTTTTGTTATTATTAGTTTTGGAAGGTCTGTTAAATTCATGTATTTAGCTACAGTAAAGAGTAGTTTCAAAAAGCTATGAGTGCTACTCCAAAAGTAATGCCTCCTATTTGTTGAAGCTGGCCCATGGCATCAGAGGTGGCTGTTGGTAATATGACAGCAGAGACTGCAACTTCCTGCTAGTATCCCATTACATGTTGTTGCCATGCAACAGGTGGTACCAGAGAGGCAGTCTGACAGAATAGTGTCTGTCTTGGGTGGTACGTATGAATGAATTAGGGGGGTAGAACTGAATTCCTCTATGCCAAAAAAAAAAATTGCTGAATGCTTCTGGATAATAAGGAGTAGATACGAGTACAGTGAAACAGTGAGTGGTACATTTCGGCAGTGGCAACAGTGATGTGGGAGATGAGTCGCATTCCAGATGGCCATG
The DNA here is from genome assembly GCF_039878825.1 of Excalfactoria chinensis. Taxonomy (NCBI): domain Eukaryota; kingdom Metazoa; phylum Chordata; class Aves; order Galliformes; family Phasianidae; genus Excalfactoria; species Excalfactoria chinensis. The sequence goes on from NC_092827.1 coordinate 80,536,046, forward strand.
TAGCTTTTCACAGGTGTGGTATACAGACTCATGTTCATAGCTGTTGGAGATGCATAGCTAATGATGGTGACTGTTTTGAAAAATAGCATTTTGTAGCTGAGAATTTGCTCCATGAAGTAGTGTTTTAATATAATACATTATTAATATAATATGATGTTATTAATATAATATTAATAGTGTTATCTGTTGCAGTTTTCATAAAAACAAATAGGAGGCATTACTTTCAGAGCAACCTATGTTCATTTTTATCAAATAGATGTTTGTTTGCTTGTTAAGTTTTTTAGTGATTTCCACACATCCTGTCTTAGAAATTCGTTTCTTCAGATATAAGATTAAATTTTTTGCTTGTAGATTCTGATGTCTCTTGTGATATTATTACTCCTCAATAAAATAGAATTTCCAATTCCCTCAGCCTTCTTGAATATAGATTCAAATAGCTGTGTTTCTCAGCACTATGCAAAGAGCACACCTGGCATTTTTATTATTAGCAAAGAGTTTGAATTTAAGTGCTTTCTATGACTTAGCTTTTTCCTGGGTAGCATCTTGAACATCTGGACACTTCATCAGACCTTTTGGTTTGGGTTATATGTTAACATGAGAAGTCAGAAATGTTTTACTTGCAGAACTCATGTTGTTCAGTTTTTAGACAGATAAAAACCATAGCCTTTCCTGTGCATCCTAGTCTGATTTGGGGATCCATGCTGGTGCTGTGAGGAATTTTTTTCTTTTGTCTTTGATTTTTGACTGACAATATGCATACCCAGTGAGGGAATAAAAGAAGATATGCTCTTAATGTGTCTTAAAAAGGGAATGAAATGGAGGTAAATGGTTTCTAGCTTGCACTATACTGTTAACTATTAGTACTGTTTAATATAGGCTTATTTCCAAATTTGATATGGGAATATGGCAGGAGCAAGCCCTGAAGTTCTGGCGCTCCTGTTCTTCTAGTCCTTGAAATGGATTCCTAATTTTAATCTCTCTTTGGTGGATCTCTTTTTAAAACAAATAAATAAAAATCAGTAGACTGTAGCATTACCATTTGTAGAGGTGATCCTCCCCCTCTACTCTGCCCTGGTAAGGCCTCATCTGGAGTAATGTGTCCAGTTCTGGGCTCCCCAGTACAAAAAAGACAGGGATCTCTTGGAAAGAGATCAACAGAGGGCCACAAAGATGGCCTGGAGCATCACCCCTACGGAGAAAGGCTAAGTGAACTGGGTCTGTTTAACCTTGAGAAGACTGAGAGGGGGCCTGATCCAGGTCTACAAACATCTGAGGTGTGGGGGGCAAAGTGGTGAGGCCAGACTCTTTTCAGCAGTGTGTGGAGATAAGACAAGGGGAAATGGCCAGAACCTGAAGCATAGGAAGTTCTCCACAAATGTGCGCAAGAACTTCTTTATGATGAGTGTGACGGAGCACTGGAACAGGCTGCCCAGGGGATTGTGGAGTCTCCTTCTCTGGAGTAGTTAGTAGCTGTTAGTAAATAGCTTTTCTTTTTGTTGTTCTAGGTCAGATACTGCATACTGATATTGTATACTTGCATTCTGGTCAAGGATTTCGTGAAGCAGAGAAGATAAAAAGGCTTCTGCTACAGTTCAGGTATGCTGAGGAAACTTAAGTTTATTATTCTTACTCACTTAACATAATGAAAAATCTTTGCTGCGTTGATACTGGCTTTTGGTGGAATCAAAATTCTGTGAATTTTAATGGAATTATTCTTCTGTGTAGTTTAGAGCTTAGTTTTTCTTACTGTGTTCATGCTTTTTACCCTATGTATATGATAGAAGGATGTGTAATGAAGCATGACTAAGACTACATGCTATTAATGTCTTTCCATAAAGCCCTATCATTCTATTCATTTTTAGGATTCAAAATTAACGTTAAGAAACAAATTTAGACATGCTGTCTTCCCTTCTTCCCACCCTGAACCTACTCATTGATCATTTCCTATTCCAAAAGCCAGATATAATTTTAGAAAGAAGTTTGTTAAGCAAACAAAATCCTACCCAGATAGATCTCCAGATGGAACAGCAAATGGGGAACACAATTAAAAGGTGTTTTTTTTACATGCTTTGGGAACCTCAATGGATGGACATTTTGTCCAGTGGATCAGCTGCTGAACTGCCAGGGTATATGAGCCAGTTTGTTTTTTAAGCATTAGATTGGCTTTAAACATTATGATCTGGTGACTGGTTGGCTGTACTGGGTCAGTCGGAGACATAATCTGTAACTAAGATTCTGATTGCTTGGGCACCTATCCTTTTTCACGATTTATAGTCGATAAAGGAAATAGCAGGTAAGTTGGTCTGAGGACCAACGTGACCTTCCTTTTGTAAATATCAGTATTATTTTTTTTAACTCTTCAATTATCTTTTTAAGTCACGTTGTAAAGCTTTAAAGCAAAATTTTGTATTACTAGGAATATGTTTTTATTAAATACAGCCATTATGTAAAATAAGATGTATGGGTCATTGTGCATTGTGCATTGAGCATTGTGTGGAAAAAGTCTAAAAGAATAGTAGAAAATTGTTTTTTGTTTTTTTTCCTACCCCATTCAAAGCTGTAGCACTGTTGTGATTGGCAATGGCACGGCTTGCAGAGAAACAGAAGCTTACTTTGCTGATTTAATTATGAAGAAATACTTTGCACCACTGGATGTTGTTTACTGGTAAGATTACTTTGCTTTTTGTGGCGTTCAGCTGTTCAACCTATTTTAACTTAACAGCTGTTTTTAAGTGTAAGGTTGGTTAAGTGATCCTTTTTGTTACTTTATCTGTGTTTGAGTTGAGCTTGATCCATCCTTCTAGGCAAAGGAAAAGGGGTGTACCTTTTTTTTGGAGCATGAAGGTAGATCTGAGTCTCCAAAAAGCTCACTGAAGCAGTTTGTTTGCTCTTTTTGTAGTTGATTCTGTTGCTGTTATCACACTGAAGTGTGTGAGAATTGTAGCTCAAGGACTGTGCGATCATTTCTTGGTAAATCAAGTTTAACTACGAATGATAAACCTTGTGTTGTCACTTGTTGTGTGGAATACTTGCTAATCCTTTGGATATTAACCTGTCTGGAATTAAATACTTTGTGTATAGCTAGCAGAAAGTAGTGACGGTATTTGTCTTCTTTAATCTTAAAACATTATCCAGTAGTTTATCAAATTCTAACGATTTTACTTTTGGTTTGTATGGAACTGTACTGTAATCCTTTTTTTCCACACAGAATTGTGTCTGCTTTTTAAGAGACATAGGGATTTTCTGAAGTTGATAGGCAGTGTTTCTGTTGTGGTGGGTTGTTCTTTTTGTTAATTTGTTTTTGTTTGGGGGTGGGAGAGTTCTGCAAAGGATGGAGACTGTTCAAACTTCTGAGAAATAACACATCTGCTTCAGGAAACCAACTCCAAAACAGTGGATTTTTATAGTCAGTAGAAAATGAACGGCACTTCACACTGTGCATTTTGTAGCAAATATTTTATGTTAGTGTTGTTCACTTCATGCAGTTTAAACATCAGTTATGTTAACATAAGCGTTTTGTATGAAGGTAGTCATGATCTGATTCGTCAGAACATACAAAAATGAAAATAACTGTTTAGCTTGTACAGGAAAAAAATATTTCTGCTGTTCTGTGTCAGATCATTTTTGCATTCTTTTCTTGTTTTACTTTTACACTTTTAATATTGTAGAGCAAGATTATAGAATCTGCATGATAATATGGTATTGATTTTATTGGGGGGGGCAGCCAGTAGAGTTTGGAAATGGGAAAAAAACTTTAGGAATCTAAGGCAGAAGTCACGCGGTTTACCAAGTTAGTTGGGTTTTGTATTAGTATCTGATCATTTTCTACCTTTCATTTTTTCCAAAACTTTTGGTGAGAGATGTAGGGAAAATACAAGGGCTGCTCCAAAATTAATGCTTCTTATTTTATTGTGTTTCTCCATAATGTTGGAGATGGATGTTGGTATGAGTGGCAGCAGAGGTTGAACCTTCCCACCAGTATTTTATTACATCTTGTTGCCATGTGAGAAAAGGCAGCAAAGAGGGACTCTGACAGAATGACATCTGACTTAGAAGTGTGTATGAAGCAGTTGTGTGTAATTGAATTCCTCTGTGTGGAGAAAATGGCATCCATTGATGTCCATTGACACTTGCTGAATGTTTCTGAAGACCAAACAGTGGATGTGAGCACTGTCAGGTAGTGTGTGGTGCATTTCAGCAGTGACATGTTCTGGATGGTCACACAACTAAATGAGGAGCAACTTGATCAGCTCATCTGCATGAATTGGTAGATTATGTCCAGGGAACTGTGTACAGAGCTGAATACTGGCCTCAATGTGTAGGAAACAAAGGTGGCAAAGTTTGAATCAGGTGGATCCCACAAATACACAGCAGGAGCAGAAAGAACACTATGCAAGTTCATCAGGGCTTACTGAATAAATACAAGGCTGAAGGTGATGGTTTCCTGGAACACATCATTACTGGTGATGGGATGTGGTGTCACCAGTGTAACCTGGGGTCAAAACAGCAGTCCATGGAGTGGACTATACCAATCTGAGGAATATGGAGCACATTATCAGTTTTGGCTTGTCTATCTTACCATATCCACTATATAGTCTGAATTTGGTGCCTTCTAGCTTCTGTGTGATTGGGCTGATAAAAAGTAGATTGAATGGGCAACATTTTCCTATCAATGATGCTGTCATAGCAACTGTGAATCAGTGGGTTATCTCTGCTGGATGCAGATTTACTTGAGCATGGCATGCAGGCCCTTGTTCATTGCTGGCAAAAATACGTACCTAATGATGACAACTATGTTGAAAAACTTGCTCTATCAAACACTGTTATTTTACTCATTGTATTTGTTGTAGTTTCCATGGAATTAAATAGAGGAAGCATTACTTTGGGAGCAATCTACATATATAAATGCAATCCTCACCTTCAAGATTAATTCCTGGGAGTGAAAATTAGCAGAATTAAAAGTTTTTGCTTTTGTCCTGTGTTTATAGTTTTATTGTAGTAGAGTTAGTGGTTTTCTTCTTTTGCTCCTTTGTAACAAGAAGCTGGTCCTCACGTCAGGTTTTATATGTAGAACACTGAGATACTGCTTAGAAAATACAAAGTCAAAAACTGTAAGATTTTTGTTATCATTGTGTGGTATGCTATACATGACAACGGATTCTGTTGACCTATGTGGAGTCATGCTGTTTGTGTGTGCCTGTATGTGTTTAAGTTTATTTAAGTTGCCTGTATTTACTTAAGTTTATTCTGATTCTACGAAATAATCTGGATCTGCAGTCTTAGTGTGTTTTTTAACTGTTTAGACAGTTTATTTCTTGAGGATTGTGATTCACATGTTGCTATTTCTGCTAAACTAGTTTATGTGCATCTCTTTGCCTTAACCAGTACCGCAGTTGTCCAGACATGCTTCTGAATCTTACAAATTTCCTCTCCTTTTCAGCTCTAGAAAATCATCTTTTGATTTATGTTGTTTTCTCATACATATTTTTTTCACCATAGGGGAAAGTAAGAGTACATAGCCTGAGCACAGTTCAGTTTAATTCATTGGAAACCCACTGTATGCCTTTGGATCAAGTGAATTTAAATACGTTAGAACAGTTCATTATTAAGGATGTGCTTAGGCAATTTTAAATGAAAAATGAGATTACAAATCAAATGTTTGTACAGAAAAATAACAAAAACAGGCAAAGAAGAAAAAACCTCACTCACTATACTGAAACTTACAGACTGCATCAATTACATCTTACATGATACCTTTGGCAAAGCATTGTGCATCTTGGTAAAGCACTGAACATGTGAAGATAGAAATCCTTGCCTGACAAAACTGAACTCTTTGTTCTGTGCAAGTTTCAGAGAATTGCCAATGGTATTTACATTTGCAACCTTTTTCTTGTAGAAATCCAAATGTAAAATGACCAGACTTTGTTGTTTTATAGCATCTTAAAACCAAAGTCCCAATCAACTTCTTAAGCTGTTGCTCAGAAATGGCATTCAGTAAAATAGAGTGGTATTGCGTACTTTGGCTTCTCTGTCAAATAAAGTTTGTAATAGGATCCTAATTTTATTGTTTCCTTATTAGAAGTGGAGAACAGAAACAGAATTTAATGACATCTCTTCATACTATTTTTCTGTCCATTTCATCAAATGGGACTTGAATCACTTGTGTTTGGGGAAATGAGACAGTAATGTTGTTCTAGAAAGATGTTCAGTTGATGCATGCACAAATAATCTTGATAGGTGTGCATTATAATGAAAGTTAATGATGACAGTTGGACTAGATGATCTGTAGGTCCTTTCAAACCTGCTGATTCTATGATAACCAGTTGAATAATGATTGCATGTATGTGCATTACGTGCAGGAATATGCTGAAATTCTCTCCTGGGCTCAAGTCCTGTGCAATTGTTTCAGAGTTGTGCATGAGGATATTCCTTGACTTCAGAGTTTAACTCCAGTGAGCCCAAACCTCAACTAAAACACACAGCTAAAAAGGTGAAATAGGGTCAATAATCAGGTTAATTGATTGTCAGTTTAGAATATTTCAGTTTTATTGATATCAAAAGAGATTTCCCAAACGATTTTGTTTAAAGGAGCCAGTTTTTCTCAACCATTTTATTAGATGGCTACTTTCTATTTTTCTAGTGCTAATAAATAAACAAAATGCAATCTGTTATAATACCAGGTTCTCAGCATTGACAATTATTAAGTTTTTAATGAAGCTTTCCAGAGAGAAGTCAAATGAGTTAAGACAATGGTAGGAAATAAAGCATGTGGCATGCTTTTTCTTGTGGCTTTAAAACCTGTCTGGACTCAGTTTGACAGTTTTTGATTTAAAGGAAATATTTTTCACTATTTTTATAACCAACACACTTTCAGTACCTACATCCAACCTAAATAACTGCAGGACTCTTTTGCAAGTGCAGTTTTCCTTTTAAAGCTATGTTTATTGACTTAGATTAGAACTGGACTATAGCCCAGAGACAGTCATATCTAGTCTTCAGGTTTTTTGTTACAAATCAGTTTTTGTTACAAGGTTCAATAAATATTCTTGATTATTTATGTTAGTTCTATTGTGAGTCTTTGCCAAAGATGCATTGTATTATAACCAAAACAGATGTTCTCTTTTAGACAAGTGTATTTCTTTCAGCAGGACCAGAAATGTAAATGAAACAACAGCATGTTCAGCATTAGCACGGCAGATGATAAACTTTTAGGATTTCATTGACCATTTTGGATTAAATAAAACTCTCAAAAAAAAAACCAAAAACCAAACTAATCTTATTCCATATTTAGATCACTGCAACTGTTTTACTTTGATTGCTGCCTGTTCTGGGCATCTTGGAAATGAAACTGTTTAAATGACAGGTGAATACCAAAACTGGACACCACGAGCTGCTCAGTCATTGTGTTTGGAAAAGTGAAGTTGCAGTTAGTTTTTCATTCTGCCTCTGTGGTTGCATTGTCACAACATAAGCACTCCTATTCCTGCTTTTCTTCCGTTCTTGTTGTTAATGCACACTTTTAATATATTATTCCAGCTCATTTTTGGAAAATAAAGTAAGTTTGTTAGTTATCAGGCACTGCAGCTAGGGCAAATGTATTTTTACAGGGTTGTTTTCTAGGTGGCTTGGTGATTGTTTTCTGTTATGCTTAGATTTAACTTGGTTTGAAATCCTTTTCTCCTGCTTTCAGCAAAATCTTTTCTTGCTCTCAGGGCTTTATAAGCAATGTAATTAATAATTTACTGCTGTTTAAGTTCAAACACTTCTGTACTGTGACGAATAGAGGAAAGTCTGTAATGTCTTGTAAAGTTCTCATTTGGTTTTCTTTAATGTTTAAATTGTCTGCTATAGAATACTTAGTAAAGTTCTGCTAAGGTAGAATAGGATTGTTTAATACCTTTTGAAGTTGGACCTTGGTGGCAAGAAATTGATTTAGAAATGTTTGTTCTACGGGATTTCAGGTCCACTTGTATTTTATAGGTGTCTGCACATGCTTTAAATATCCTTTTCAATTTAAATGTGTGTTTTATGTTGTTGAATATCTACATTATGCTCTCTCAGCTTTAACAAATGCCACTTTCAAGTTCCATGCCTCTACATTTCTAATGTTACACTAGCTTAATTCCCATTACTTTTCTGCTTCATAGCACTCGCAGTTTGAAAGGGACCTAACATTCGGGTTCACATTATGATAATTAGGTTTCAAAGCAGTATGGGGGGATTAAGATGTCTGAAGTCTAGTTGCCGAATAAAGTTCAGAACTACTTGTAAAACTTGTTTAAGTGGTTAACAGAAGTGGTTTTATTTATTCAGTGCTCATGCAGCATTAATCCGTATTTCATCGGGTACCCATGGTGCTGTAACTCTAGATATGACCTTGGGACTTAATTTACCCCATCTCAGTTTTCCTTATTAATGTGCCATGAAAGAGGTACATGAAAGATAGCCAACATCAAAGCACCTTTTCAAATAAAGTGGTTGATATGAATCCTCTGGTATTTAACACTGTCTGTCAAATGTTTCAGCTGGTTTGCATCCTTTTACAAGCTATTGCTTGCTGCATTAATGCAGTTGTTTCAAGTCTGTTGAGAGTACAAAGGAGGTATGAATATGGGAAGCTTTATTCCTATTTCTTTTTGATTATCTTTTAAGTTGTTGTTTTTGATGACATTTATATGCTTGCACTTACGCACCTTAGGTCAGTAGATGCCTGATACGAAACACAGAAAATAGTTTGTAAAGGTTTTGTGAAAGGAATACATATTTCACAGAAACTGCAGACATCTGAAATATGCACTGAAGATCTTTTGTTCTGCTTTCACTTATTGCAGACTGTAGTGGAGTCCTAAACAAGAAAGAAATGAGGGAAAAAATAAGTTTAAAATGTGTGTGAAAACATTATCAATGAAAATATTTAAAATTCTGTGCTTTCCAACTGAACTGTATTCAGTCCCTTATCTAAAAGTAGTGTATTTGTAATTACTTACCACAACAATAAGACGTAACTAATGTGTATGTTTCAAATGAAAATCTTCTTTGTGTATGTTTATATTTGAGACTCTTGTAAATAGTATATCCACTCTGCATGGACACTTCATCCTCCTGTTATTCTTGATTATTCATCATTTTAGCTAGTAATTAGTCTAATATTCAGTACAGTGTGAACTGGAATAAGTGTCTCCATTCAAGATAGTATTTGATGTTTGTTCATAATGCATCCACAGTCTGGTATCAAAGATGAGTTGAAACTATAGTATTTAGAAAAGAGGAATATGGAAGTCATCTTGGATTTGAAAGCAGCCCTAGAAAGCAAAGATTGTCCTGACTATGTTACTTGTTTTAAAAGTTTTCTGTTACTGTAGAAATCATTGCAATCTGTGCTCCTTTCTTCTTTTATTTTCGTTACCTCAGAGGAAAAAAAAAAGGGGGGGGGGGGGGAGGGGAAGGAGGAGGTGGCAAGCAATAAAGAAACAGTGGGACAGGTGAAATAGGAGATGATAATTTCAGGTATGAATTTGAAGTTTTTAAAGTGAACTATATAAGTGATACACTTGAGAGATAATTATGGAATTCTACTGAATTCTATTATAGGCAAACAGATTTACAGTTTTTAAGATAGAAACCAAGTCTAGTTGGAAGAATGTCAGTGTGATTAAGAAGATTATGAATGCCTTAAGTACAGAAAGAGTGAGATCTATGGGTAGTCTCAACTTTAACAGTGCAAAGATGGGGAAGTGGTGATGAGCAGGAAGTAAATGTAAGGAATGAAAGAAATCTAAATCTTGAGGAAAAAGTCAGTTTTTCCAGAACAATACATCATGTTGTTTGACTTAGATGTTCGACAATATATGGGAAAATAGTTGGGGGGATGGGGGAGGAAAGGAAGTTATATGAGTAACTTCCCTTCTTTGTTTTCTCTTTCTGGGAAAGTCACAGCAACAGTAACATCGCATTTTAGAAGTTACAGATTTTGAATGTGTGAATGTCTTCAAGACTTTCTAAAGATACTAAAGAAAAAAGCAGAGAATTAACTTTTGTATAATTAGGGAAGATTTTGAGACAAAAGGCTATTAAGCTTGTGGCAAAATGTTTACAGATAGTTTTGTGTGCTATTCAATTGGAAACATACTGATCTCAAATCCGCTCCTGCAAATCACATAAGAACCATTCAGAATTATACATAGAGTCACAAGAAGAAATTGAAAAGGTAAAAGGTTATTCAGAGAAGACATACAAAGGATATGCAATGAGGAAGTGCTGCTATTTCTGCCATAAAAATTTACCGAGGCATGAAGTCTTGTGTTCAAAGCTACTTCCAAGTCCCAGGAATGATAGAAGAAAAGAAAAATGAATGACTAGATCTTAAATGTGCTAGATTGCTACAGTAAAGCAAACTAGCTCCTTTGCATGTGTGGTATTTTTGAGGTGGTACGGTATCTACTGGGTTTCTGTTTCAGACTGAAATGTTTTAGGTTATTGTTTAATATGGTTATAGCCTTTGGAAATCCGTGCTGTTTGGTCAAGTCTGTAAAGTTCATACCAGTTTGATTTCAAAGAGATTTCCGTGAAGGGCTTCTTTGATTCTTGAAAGGGTTGCTGAACCTTGGGGTGGCTATTGGCTCACCATCTCCTGAGAGTGTAACCTTACGAACAGGTGACTAGTTTCCTTCCTTCTGCATCGTGGACCTTTTTGTAAGATAGCTGTGAGCCATAGGATAAAAACAACTGGATTTAGACCTGAAAGTAATAAAAAGTAGAATGACTCAAAAATTCCTATTTGAAATAGGTGAAATCACATATAAGAAATTCTCCCTCTTGTTTGCATTTGCAGAACTTTGATTACAGGAACCTGAAAGATGGTTCACATTACCAATGTCTGTACATTTTACCCTGCTAGTCGTTGCCTGGGATGAAATAGCATGGCTCCAATTAAATGTGGTATTGCCATTCCACCAAAATCTTTGATACTGAGAAGTCAATGTAAATTAAAACTATTAAAATGTTAATTTGTGATTTGTAACAATATTGTCTTTCCAAAATAAGTGAGAGCTGAGGTATTTGTGATGTTATTCTGTTATTCTCTTACTTAGAAATGTCAGAAATACATGTGTGCTTGAAGTAACTTTGTCATTAAATGGCTGTGACAACTGGTAACTTTTCTACTAGTATAAATGCTAGGAAAACTCATTTAGGCTCTTCACTACGTAAAAAGACTCCAGGAGGCATTACCTGTGGAAACTTGTCAAGAGAAAGTTTAAGTGGAAGTATCAAAATATAAAGGAAGATTAATATTGATAGCATCCAGATTAAAATGATATAAATGCAAGACGTATCCCTTGATTTGTGAGGTACTAAGCCTGAGTGTTATGGCGCAGTCTGACCTGGTTGTATGTTTGGGTAGTGTTTTGTCTTTAAGCAGACATTCTCTTGGAACAGAAGAGGAAATTAAGTGGTTTTCCATTTGTGTGCGATTGCCAGTAATGTGTTTTTAGTCAAGTTGAGATTCTGCCAAACTTCATACCTATTCATTTGTGAAACTACGTTTGGTGTTCTGCATTTCAGCTCTTTTGGGGCTTCCTTTATTGTAATATACAGGTTTATTTATTTCTTGAAGCTTATATTATGCTATTATCATTGATGCTGATTGCAGAAGCTTGGGTTAGGTGGTCACGTTACATTAGGTTGCCTAGTGCTCAACATAATATATCTTAATTTCAGTGGCTTTAAACTGTCAGAGTTATCTTTGGGATTGAATTCTTCATTCTAGGTGTATTTGTGCAGATTTAGTGCATTTATATAATATATATTTTTAAAGAACAGTTAGAAATCTTGAAGAAAATTGAGCATATACACAAATACTGTTATTTAATGGGGAAGAGAGTTTATTTTCTGAAGTATTGGTGGTTTTTATCTGTCGTATCCAAAGTTTGGACAATACTCTGTCTCTACTGAGAATCTGTCCAGGTTTGTTTTGAGTAGTAAGCCTCTGCATAGCTGCTAACTAACACCCCCCCTCTCCCACCCCTCTGCCCCCTGTTGCCACAAGATCAGCTATTATAAGCCTCAATAAAGAGAATTATTTGGATTTTAGGGACATCTGAAAATTCTTCAGTAACTTTTCTGGGTCTGATAGCCTGAGAATTGTCTGGGATGAAGAAAACAATACAAGCTAGGGATCTTTTATTCTGTAGTTATATAAATTCTCATTTTTATCCCTCATTTCTGATTATTTGCTCTTGGAGCCTGTTGGCAGTGCAGAGCTGCTTTCTACTACCCATGTCACACATGAATCTGGTGTACTTTTGTTCAGTGCTGAAACTGGGAGCTGAGCTAGTCTAGGCTCATTTTTCATATCAGACAAGTGTATGGCAGTCTTAAAAGCTTCATGAATGACGCTGAAAGAAGCCACAGCAACAGGAGATGCTTCAGCACACTTGTGATGTTTTCAGGACATGAGAGGCAGAGAATATAGACGTGCTGTGTGTCTCAAAGGGCCTTTGAGTAGGTTATTTCAGCTTGAAAAAGGATTAGATTTAGATGACTGCAGTGTCAGGCATTTGTAACTGAAGGTGCCTATTGAGAGTAATTCCTTTCTATAACTGGATTCCAGTGGTTTTGTCAATGATGAGTAAGTGGAGGGAGTAAGAAATGATCCATTTGTCATAGAGTGTGATATGAAGACAAGAAAAAGGATGTCTGAAAATAGACATCAGAAAAGCACAAGCTCTGTGAAGCACCTCCTTCAGTACCAGCCCTTCTCACCGGCACAATGAGAACAGCTGGCACTGCGTAGGGAAAAGGAAGAGGAAGGCTCTTTTTCCTTTTCTTTTCAGTTTTGGTATAAGTGTGCTGCTTTGATGGCATCAGGTAGAGATGTAATGTATTTGTGTCCTTCTAAGCCATTCTGTATATTAGTTATTTTCCTTTCCTTCAAGTAGTCCTGAAAGCAAGTATGGAACTGAGACAGAAGTAGTGGTTTCGTTTTAATCCTGCTTGCAATTATAAGTAAGATTACAACTTCCAATTGTACGGTGTTATTTTGTATAACATCAAATGCTATTCAGGCAGCTCAGTTTTCTGTGGACCTTTCCAAATATAAAACTTTGGAGGGCGGGAGGAAAGAGAGATATCCATCGAGATGCCTCTATTAGCTATTGCAAATTTAAATCAGTGTTACATAAAAATTATCTTTCAATCTATATAATTGTTAGATTTCATTGCTCGTTTTTATATTCCATTATATTTGATCATTTTTATATTTCATTCTTGGCAGACGAGGCAACACGCCCACTGCCTTTTCAGCCCTTTTATTGGAGTGTGCTGGAAGTATCAGTTGAATAAAATACATTTTGACATTTGAACTTGACATCAGTGTTTCAGGGAAACAATTCAGACATACAGCTTCCCCAGATGATTCTCTTGTCACTACTATGATGTTGTATTGTAAATACGCTTTGGAAGTGGGCTTTCAGTAAAAGCAGTGATGTGTATATTACTTCTTCTGGCCTATTTTTACCTCGTAATGTAAAATTGCACCTCAAAGTTTGTTGTGTTTTTATTCAGATTATCTTCTGGAGGTTAGTTTGTCATTTTTAAGTAAATCATAGTAGATATTCCTGTGTTTCCTCTCAGTGATTCTCTCCCTGAAGATTTAACATTTTCTTTCTGTAAAAGTGAATAGAAAGAGACATTGTCAATTCAGATGTTGTAAAACAAAATAATTCTGAAATCATGATACAGTATTCTTTTAATGTGTCCTCTTTCTTTGGGTACCAACAGCAGCACCAAAGACTTCCATAGGAGTGCTTAGTTTCTTTCACAGAGATGCATTAGGCCATCTTCTTACTCTTTGCTGTTGCCCTGCCCCACTGAGGCTGTGGCTCACCCTCCTGCCCTCTATCTGCTCACCAAGAATGGCTCCCAGCCTGCTGGGGAAGGCATCACTGCTGAGTCCTATGAGCAGAGCAAGTTGGAGGAAACCAGTTTTCCTCTCACTGGATTCTTTTTGGTAAACATGTTGCTGTGAGTTGGCTTCCAACAGGAGCAATGTTTTCTGAGGTTAGATTTTAAAAAAGAAAACCTAGTTGTTTCATATGCTTAGTAAGAAGAAACTGGTGACATCTAATTCAGAGCATGGTCTCTTACATTTTATCACGTGTAGAGTATTTCTTTTAGCTGTCCTTGAATTGAATGCTGTTTATGATTTGTGTAAGTACATTTAATTTACTATGCAGTGCAATAAGGGCAAAATGGATTAATTTCTAGCTGAACTGGAGTATCAGCATCACATGCAGAAAAGAATGGTTTTGCTTAATACTAAGCTGTGATAAAAATATATAATCATTGCAATAAGATTAGGGTGAAAAAGTTACTTTTTGCATTTTTATACTCTGCAGAGGGTGAAACTTTTAAAGCAGGTCTGAATTTAAAAAAATGGTGTGAGTTATGTATATCTACGTGTTATTTATGAAGTTCTTGTGAGTTAGCTTCCACTGGATTTCATGACAAAATGTCATTTTACAGTTTCTCCTTTACTGTGGCCACAGTTGACGTAATTAAACTGCATAAATCACAGTGGTGCTGGTGGTGTTGTGAGCCTTTAAGACCTTCAGGGGAAATGCAGACTTAGTGCTTGTGAAATAGTGATTCTGGTTCTCTGGGTCTGATGGAACTCAAATCTGGCTCCCTCCACTGTGAGGTGTTAGTAACTTGAAACTTCTATTTGTATTGTGCAGGAGAATGTTTCAACTTGATCAGGACTCTGAACACATCTGCCTTTAGGTAACTTTGGAAAAAAGTTTTCAAATATGTATTTCAGAAGCATGTGGGATTAGTGGTATTTAGAATTAGGTTGTCCTCAGTTTTTAGGGGGGAAATAAATTGAAGGTAGGTGGTAATTGGACCATTAATGTTAAAATCTGCATTTTGACAGAATTAGAAGCCGAATTAGTTGAATTTGTATTTGTGCTCAGGCTTGGCAGCATATCCTTCCTCTGGGGGTAGATATTTGGTGTTTGTTGCCTTGTGCTTCTCCATCTGGCACTAATGGTGGAGGAGGAGTTTTTTACACTATCTCTGCAGTGCGTGTAGTTAGTGCTACCAGTCTTGAAACAGCCTTGCCAGGAAAAGCCTTGGCATGACCCAGCATGGATTGTGGCACACTGTGATGGTTTTGAGCAATGGCAGCTTCATGTTCTCCTGGCTGATGGCTGCTGAGGCAGCGATCACCCGACCTGTGGTGCAAGGGCAGGCCAAGGAAGAGACTTGGCTCTGCTACCATCCACACTAGCCAGCAGAATGAGCAAGTGCCCAAGGGCAGGAGGTGCTTGGCTGCATCGCAGGGTGCTGCATGTTCCATACTGGCATATGTTCTCTGTAACCCCCTTCAGAAGCTGCCTGCTGCAGCCTCTGGCTCTACACTGCCATCAAGTCTCTCAGATGAACGCTCATTCTCATCTGGAAAATTACTGTTGTGATATTGTATTTTCTTCTTCTGCACCCATAATATCCAAGTTGTTTTTAAATAACAGATTGTCAGTTATCATCTGCAAGAGTCTTTACACTCAAAATTATGTGGGCTTTTTACTGCAAGGATCAGAAGTGTGAATATTTCTATTTAATTCATTTCCGAACACTTTCCAAAGAATTATAGGTTTTGTTTCTTGTTTATAGAATCTGAGGAAGCTAGGATTTTTCCAGTGCAGTGCTGTTTACTTTCTAAAGCTCCACTTCTTTGTTGGGCTACACCAGCTTTCCTGAAATCTAAAGGATCACTGCAAGGCCTTGTTTCTTCATTGCTTGTTTATCTTGTTGAATCCAGACATAGGACTCCAACAACTGAGCCATGGCACTCTGAGTCCATGTGTGTAGCCTATGTGATGTTGTACTTGTAAACTCTGGTGTTTACAAGTCTGGTGTTTCTAGGAGTGGGTTCAGATCAGTCTCTTCTGACAGAATGCTGTCCCTAAGACCCTTCCATGAAGTTCCAGTCTGCCTTTGCTATTGTTGTCCAGATACGAATGGGGAGGAAAGTTTTGAAGCAATTTGTTCTCATTTTCAAGTGATGTGTGTGATTCAGTGGGAGAAGGGCAACGTCAGCACTGTGGTTTTTATGTGATTCTGTTCTGTGGCTTTGAATTTTTTTTTCTAGAACTTTGCCTTGGGGCTTTTTTTTTCTTTTTTTTTTCTTTTCTTTTTTTTTTTTTTCTGATTATGAGCTTCCTAGTGTGAATTTATTTTCTCAGAGAATACAACATATTTGTATTTAAAAAGGATATGATTTTCATTGGTATGTTTGTTTAGAGTTGTGTATTTGTCACCTACAAGTCCTCCTGTGTTTCTAAGAATTTTTTTTTTCCCCTTAATTATGGACCTCAAAGAAGGTTAATAATTAAAACAATGTAGTTCCGTGATTTCTTTCAATGAAATATTTTTAGCTGGACTCTTAATAGAGTCATGTTAATGTATTAATTTAACTCTGCGCTGTTTTAGAGATATTTTTATTGCTAGAATTGCAGGTGGTTAACTACGTGGATACTGAGGAATATGAGTAGACAAACACTTTGCAAATAGTGGTGTAAAAAATAGGCCATAAAATAATTATGCTGTGTTATTATGATTCAGATATAAGAATATAGCTTTTCAATAACAAGAAAAAGTGTTTTATCCTATGCTTTCATGTATGGATAACTAAATAGAAAAATGACTCGGTCGTTTCATTTTTTTTTTTTACTCTGTTTATTTCCAGTTTAAAAGTAATTAGTTAGAAATGAAGCATAAGGAATTTCAGTGTAGAAGAAGAAATTTTTTTTTAAGTGTTTAACTGGATGAAAAATGTGTTTTAAATGAAGTGGTCTTTCAGCATATGTTTATGCCAGTTCTAGTGATACTGCTCATGGAAAGTCTCCAGTGTGGATCTGTCACAACCTGAGGGAACAAATTATTCCCTCTTTATAAGGAGGGGAAAAAAAAGAAAGGGGGAAAAAAAGCAGGGAGACTGGGGGTGGGTGGAAACAAGTATAGCACTGCCTAACTGAACTTTAATTTTACTAATTTCAGTTGTTTGTTTGTTTTTCTTTTTTAATTGAGTCGGCTTTTTTTCTTTAGGTTGAGTTTTACTAAAGGCATCTATTTTTTCATGAATTAATTCAGAATTTGTTTCATATTTGTGGGTGTCTGGGGGTTCTTGTTTTGTTTTTCCACTGAGGTTGATAACGTGAGGCTTTGTATTGAAAAATAAGAAGGTATCCCTGTTTTAAGTGGTCAAGCGATAGACAACAGCAGCTCACTTTTATCTGGAGACACATTTGATTCAGATTCACATCTCTTACTGTAGATGCCCAACGGTGCATATGTTATCAGTAAAATAATAATATTTAACTCCATTGACAGTGAGGAGTACTGGAGAAGACATGATAGAACCCTAGAGGCCCAAGAGGAGAAAAATGTATAATTTAATAAACAAAGCATTGAATCTACTTATGTTGCTCTGCAGACACTTAGGTCTTATTACCTTTAAATCTATGGTTGAGGAAAGTGATTGTTAGCAAAGATTAATTTTAAACAGAACATCTTGCTTTTTGAAGGATGTTAAGAAGCTTTTTCTAATTACAGGCAAATTGTATCGTTTTTGAACTATCAGAATATTTTTTCTGAATTTTACACGAGAAAAAGATGCCTTCTGAAGAATCTGAGTAACCTCTTTTGTGTCTGTTTCTCTTGACTTTCTTATCTGCTGTGATATTTTCTGTATTATAACGCTGTTATTCCTTTTACAGGTATGTAATAATAGATTTTGCTGGGAGCACTAACCTAGCACTTTAGTTTACAGTCTTCCATACAGTGAAGAAAATTATTCCCTTGATGGACATAGTAGAACACTTTTTTTATCCATGTCAGTTTTGAATTGGAATAAACGAAAGTGTAAAAGCGAACTTTTTTTTACAGCATTAAAAAAAAAAAAGGAAAAGAAAAGAAAGAAAAATGGGGACTTCAAACATTGTAAGAACATTGTGATGATTAAGTTTGCAGAAATTACTTCTGAGGCAGCAGTATATAATTTTAACAAGGTCTTCTTAAAGTGACATTTACTCTATGTAACATTTGTCTCAAGAATGTTGAGTTAGAGAATAAACATGGGAGGCATATCTGCTGTGAGCTGGAGCCGACAGTTTTCTAGGTGAATTCCAAATCGAAGAAAAGTAAGAAAACACATAGCTGCTAGAAAAATGTAATAGTTACTCTTTTTTTCCTTGTGATATTATACATCAAAATGCTTTCTTGCCAGCAATCATTCTTAATTTATTCCAAGTTTCACTGTGTGGAAAACCTGGGTACCTCAGAGCTCAGTGTGCTGTGCCAGGGAGTGCCTGTAATTTGGAAATATTTAAGATAATAACTGTCAGATACAGCCTCGTTCTTAATAGGGTTGGGGAGGGGAGCAGTGGGAGAAGAGTGTTTACCTCACAGTGAGCAGTCAGTACAGTATTGCGGGGGCCCTTGCAGGAGGAGCACAGGCAGTGCAAACCATGAAGCTTCCTCTTGTCAGTCTGCACCTAGGAGAGGGTAACTTGCTAAGGAGTCATAAAAGTACTAAGATCAGAGATATCATAAGGGAAAGTGAATAGAATAGTGACAGAATCAAAGATGCTGCTCAGAATTCTGTGTCAATCCAGGTACCGGTTTCACCAGAACTTGTACTGGGCTTCCTCTAAAGGACTTTCAATGAGTGATGAAGAGAATGGGAGTTGATAGTGGTACAAGCCCTCCAAGACATTTTTTCCATATGCTATGGTCTTGTCTCCCATCTGGGTAGAGAGTTAACATCACCTGAAGTTCCAGCCTTCCACCTGGGTTAATAGGACATTTGTCTCAACACTTACCTCCCTGTTGGCCCTTTTCCAAGTGAAAATGTTTCCTGACGTTAAGTGTAGCAACCAAGTAGCATGTCGTCTTGTAGCCTTCCTAGATAATTTCCAACAGGCAGCGTATAACCCTTCTTGATACACCTTGTATAGGACTAAGTTAGTGCGCTCTGTAGAGTCTCTGGCAAATGACCAACCCAGAGAAACTGATGGACCTTCCTTCAGAGATCATCTGTGTCTTGAATGTCTGGTGTCCTGTAATCCTATCCTGTGGATAGGATAGTGTGTGCATGCAGCAGAGATACATTATAATTTAAGAAATCAAGTAGACAGTTTTTCCAAGTAGAAAGCACTGATGATATCACAAAATATAAATAGCACTTAGTTTATAGTTATTGGCAGTAATGAATTTTTAAATTAAATAATTCACCCTTTTGTTTGTTCCCTTAGACTGTAGTTCTTGGTGAATTTTATAATGCTGCAACTTGAATATTTCTCCATTAGTATGTAACGGATGCATTCCAGGATTTGCACCATTTGCTGTCTCTCTGAGCAGTCAGGCTGGCTCCTACATCTGCAGGATCCTGCTCTGCTGCAGACAGGCTGCGTGACCCACCAGCTTTACTTGCATGCTGCTGCAGGGTTTTCCGCTCAGCTGAGCCGATCTGGGGCTGCTGGCAGGGCAGTGCTGGCAGTGGGCTCCTTCTCGGCGCCTCAAGCACCCTCTGGGCTTCTGCAGACCCTCGCCCAGCTGGGCTTGCAGGACCTGAGAGAGGCAAAGGATGAAAAGGCTTGTTCGGCTCTTTGGTTTGGGATGGTTTTGCTAGGATTTGTGAGGAGCGATGTAATCTTCTTTGTTGGAGAATCTGGGCCATATTGTTCTAAAAGTCTATGAACATATCTAACACAAGCATATTGCGTGACTTCTATTCGAAGTCATACCTACGTACATCAGTTTTTTTTTTTGGCTCCCTTGTTCCCACTCCAGTCCCGGAGGGTAGAAAGAAGTTAGGTAAAATCCTCGGGGTTTGTTCCGCTGAGGACATTGGGATAATTGGGTTGTGTAAAACTGAATGAGCTTTGGCAGGAGTGGTTTTGAAATTATCAGGTGTATTTATAAGGAACAATCAGGTCTCAAGTCTGTTTTAATTTTTAATTGGAGTTTCATTTCCCCTATCAATCCTGAAGCCTTTTTTACTGCCTTTCCTTTGTTCTCATCTTGATGTTAATTGGCTATAAGTAGGAAAGATTTTTAAGAGATATGAAAATATTTACTGTTTATTATTCTAGATTGACTTAAATGCTGTCATACTGTAATCACAGGAAAGGTGCTTTTTTCAATTCAACTTTTCCTCTTGCATTAAGGTAGTGTAGCATTCTATAATATCTGCACTGCAATGATTCTTTTCCATTGCTACAACAGGGAGAGGAGCTGTAGTGGATTCTGTCTCTTGTACTACAGTGTCTATAGGAAAAGTAAATGGCTCAACTGCTTTTTAGTTGGATGATTAACTTTGGAAGTAGATTTTGAACACGTAGTTCAGATTTTAAAGTTCTCTGCAGGAGCAGAAGGATGCTTCCAGTCCAGCTGCTTTATGAGCAATGACAGGACCTGTTTTCTGAAACTGTCAATAGAAACGGTGGGGGCAGTCACAGGTAGCTGTCACTTTCAGTCTCTAGATGTGCCACACTAGGTCGCTCACTTTTCACTACGGGCATGGGACGTGTATTTCTTCTGGGGATGAATCCTTAGCACCAGTTTTGTTCTGATAACAGCATCTGGCACTAGATTGATTTAACAGGCTATGAGGTTTGCTCTTTTCAGATATGCGCTTGTACGGCAGCTTCTGTACAGCTCTGACATGGCCACACGCTGCTGTTGTTTTTTCTGCCTCCTAGCACCACGTGTGAAGCTAAAGCTCTTTGACACCTGCCATTTGGACCCTTTTCTTACTGAAAAATGTCATCGTTTTCAGACAAGATGAAGACAGATATCTGATCATTCTTCCCTTCACAGAGATGTGCAGAGGGCATGGTTTGTAGACAAATGAATTAAGGGTTGCAGGCCATAACTATACAGTTAATTTTATTAGTTTAGTACGCTAAGTAGTTTCTGTTTGATTTAGGGGCTCACGGAATTACAGCTAATATGGAAAAAAATAAAGCATGATAACTCTTTGTTACATCTTGTAGGGATTCTAAAACCCATTTTATTCCACCAGTAAAGCATAGTAATTGTTCTACTCTTTTAACTCAAGAAATTTCTCATTAGTGGATTTTGGAGACAGACAGGAATGATGGTAGATAAAGATCAGGATAAGAAAATTCTGAACTCTTCTAGTCAGTGAAATGTTTCATATAAGTCAGTTTCTCTGCATTCATCTAAATCAGAAAGCTAACAGTGGGATGGCATATTCTAAAGTCATAACTATTTTAAAGAAGAAGCTTTTAAATCCTATGCCACAATTGCTTCACTCATATAATTGAAACCTGTTTTGTGTTTGTGAAGCGGCAATTGCATTGTATGTCTCAGTGTAGTCATTCTTTTGTTTGAAATAGCTTTTTATTTTTTAGTACATGCAGAATATAGAAAATCAACTTGCTGTCCTCTTCTCCAATCCTAAGCAGTAAAGTGTAAAATGGGATTTGATAATCCTAATATTTTCTAGCTTACAAGGAATTAGGTAAAACTTGAAGATAATGATTTCAGTAACTGCATTTCTGAATATACCATCTTTCCAGTATTTGTCACACATTTCACTTGTTCTTTGAGATCTGACTGTTGCTCTGCAGCTGGACTGTGTAATTAAACTGGCTTTGATTTCTTATAGTCCTTTTAACTTCACTTAAAACAAGAACTTATTGTTGTGTTCAATAGGTTCTAAAAATCTAAACTGTCTACTAAGAATGCCATTGACGTGCCTGGTGCTAAATACCACATACGAACAGGAGAAAAATTGGTCATGTTAACCTTGATATGGTGATGGCTGCCTTGAAATTCTGGCACTTCAGAAGCTGGTCTGTCAGCTGATTATTGCCCCTGCTGTAGGTCAGAAAGCTTTTGGAAAAGTAGGGTTTGTGACTGAAAGACATACCATTGTGCTGTATTTGAATTTGCTGCATGGCTATCTTGATTTGAAACAGTTTAATTTTTACTCCAAGAAGGTTGAGTTTGTCAGATTGAATTTGCTTTCTTCTTTGCATGCTGCAGTTTCTGGTGAACTTGGCAAAAGACGGAGTAAGTTCTTTCCCTTTGGATAGAAACATATGTAGACTTGTTTTGTTGTAGTTAGTTTGGAAGACTGAGCAGTTTCATCTTTCATATTGTCAATGGGAATTTAAAAATGTGGCTGAGCAACAATGTGGGATCTGTATCACTCTCTATCACACATAACCTGATGGGCTGTGTGAAGGCACCTTGTGCACTTGGGAGCTCCTTGGTGGGACCTCTTCTTTAAAACTTGTCTTTTCTCTCCCCTAAGCTGATTGATCGGCAGTCTCTGTGAGCTCTTCAAACACTGTAATACTTTATGCCCAGAGCATTCAAGACTCGGCTGAATGTAAATCTGGGCAGCCTGGTTTGGTGGTTGATGACAGCAGGGGTTTTGAAACTAGATGATCATTGCGGTCCTTTTTAACCCAGGCCATTTTATGGTTCTGTGACTGATTTTGCATAGTGGGCTTCTGTATAAATGAAGTGTAGTATTCTTTTCTAGCAGATGTTTGATTCTTGTATTTCTTCCTGCCCTGTTTAATACTTAAATCAGTTATTTGAAGAAGTAACACAATAATCTTTTGACCCTTCTGCCCTCAAACTGAGCCTCTTGTTTTGTCGACACAGGTTTATGAGGAATAGATTTTTTAGATAAAATGTTTAAAGTTTTGTTAGGTTAGTTAACCACAGTCATAGTTAGACTTCGATTGTGAGCAGTTGTATTTTGATGCAGATAATCTTCTTATAAGCAAACGAGAAAACTTGCACCCATTTTGACGTCAGTGTATTCTTTACTTTTAGATTGACTACAACATTCTTCCATATAGTAACGCTGGTCACTTCTTGGTGACGTGTCCATTTCTTGAAATGTTATTTTAAAAGCTTTTAGTTGTAAATCAGGCTTTTGGAGATTGTGGAAAGTTGTTTGGAGTTACTTTTCTGTTTGCTATTAATCTGGCATTGCATTTGATTGTGAGGAATTGACTTCAACTTAATATAATAGTCCATAATATTGATAAAGTTAATGAAAATGTCAGGAAGGCGTATATATCTTTAACTCAAGAAACCTCTGGACTGGTGTGTGTGTGTTTGTGTGTGTGTGAGGATGTGTGTATGTATTTCCTTACACATACCTTAGATTTTTTTTTTCACAGTTTTTAAAGGATTTTCATTAAAAACTTAGCAGAAAGTTCCCAAGTTTATTTAACAAAATGCATTTTAAAAGTCCTGTTATACACATGTACGTGGAATTGCAAGACGTAACTATTAATGCATTCGTTTAATTAATGCATTTGTATTCTTTATTGTTATGCATTTTTGGTAGGTATTTAATACTTTGGACATTTTTACTTTAGCTGTTAGATTTTTATTTTTTTTTTTAAGAGAAATTGTGAACGGTTCTCTGTATCAACTGTATAATTCTTATTTAGGCTGAGCGAGAAGATAATTTGTTCTAGTGAGTTAGAAGGCATACCTAAAGCATTTGGAATACAACTAGCGTGGTTTCTGGCATAAAGCTGAGGGACCACCAGGTGGTGCTAGTGGAATACACTTTACCTTGCGTTAGTGATATATGAAATGTCTGAAATTGAACATAAATGAGACCAGCACGATACGCAAAACATTTACTTTCTATTTAACAAAACTACTTGATCGTGGCCAAATTGAAATATTGTGTAGCAGCTTTATTATTGACTCTTTTTATTAAAAATAATTGTAATGAATTGCATTATAGGTGGAGGAGACCACCTTTTTTCTTTTTCTTTTTTTCTTTTAAAGAGAGCTCTACGAAACTTGCCCATTAGTGCATCATGAGCTTAGCCTTTTATGATCACTTATTCTTCTGCCGCACGATAACTTTCAGTAGCAAAACAACTTTTGTTAATATTGTTTTAACTGCTGTTATTTTGCTTGTTAGAAGAAATTAGTATTATTATTGTTAATTTTCCTTGGAAAGGGGACATAGTTTTTCATTAGATTATTTGGCTTGGGAAAGAAAAAAAAAAATATATATATATATATATGCTTATTTTTTGATACATATTTACCTACAGACTTTAGGTGCCATTTTTAACAAATTCTCACTGTGGGATCCTGAGTGCTTCTGGCTCTTGTTAAATTGCATCCTTTAAATAAGGGAGAAAAAAAAAATGAAAAGGAATTTGTGTGTGAAAAACTGTGTGGAGCACATTAAATTTATGTGGCCCACTAATTTGAGCAGGTTTGGTTTTGGCTTAATGTGCTCTGACATTAAAAATACATGTTCTTTGAAAGCAGAGTGTTTTGCAGCATTAAATTACTGTAAAATTTTCCTAGATGGAACTGAATTATTAAATAAATAAGAACAAAAACACTCCCCCGGATTATCTCAGCACCAAAGTGGCACTCCCATCCTGTCAAAAAATAAAATCCACGAAAACTGCAAATGTGAATCCCCGTACCTGTTTTGTTTGTGATCCTGTATTGTGACCAAGCTCCACGCTCAAGTGCTGTGTGTGCCAGTGTCGCATTAGCAACCACCTCGCTGTAGCTAAAAACAGTGAGTAAAACCTCTCAGCAGCCGCTAATACGTCTGTAGGATCTTGCTTTGCTATGGTTGCATGACCCAGAGAATGGTTCCTTTGGCATTTGTGGCCCTATGCATTTACTGTGGGTAACAACTTTGGTGTATGTAACATCTGCATTTTGCTGTCCTTGGGCAGCAGTGCGGGACTGTTCCTCCTTCTATTTCAAATCTGCTCCACCGAATAGTTTGTGGAATAGCTGTGTGCATATACAAAGCCATTTCAGAGTAGCTGTCAAATATCCTACATACGCGTCTTCTGAAAGTGTTTTTTGTATGTTGTTTTCCTGCTTGAGATATTTTTGTTTGTTTGTTTTTTTTCCCTTGGCTTTCCCCTTTCATTTCCACCCACCCCTTTGCCCAGTGAATAAATTTTCTTGCACTTGAGAAGAGGAAATGTGCTCTTTTCGACTGTTTTTCTCTCCCATCCTGAACTCTAATTTTATTTACTTATTGTAGTAAGGAGCTCTTGTTCTACCTACTTCAAAATTTGGCACAGCAATTTCCTTTTACTACTGCGGAATCTGAGCATTACCACGTTCCTCATTTCTGAACATTGTTTATGCAGCGTTAATGAGAATCAATAAAATGTGAAGTGTCCTAAAGTCCCCATTCAGATCTTTCAAGATGTTGGTTTTTTACAACAATACAAAATACTGAGAGGTATCAGGCAGTATTCTGTGCAGTAATATAATTTATGGTACAGCATTGTGTAACCAATAATAATTATTATTTTTTAAAAGTGTGAAAAATAATGAATGTGAGTCGCAATTTTTTATCAGAATGCAGTACCAGTAGAAAAGACACTAAATTTAGAAGTTTCTTGAGAGGTTAAATTTTGGACCTGTTGGAATAAAAAGATTGAAGAGAGGTTAGTTAAAGCTGTTGGAAGTATGTGCTAATGTGTGTGGGTTTTTGGAAGCAATTTCTCTTTTACGAAGAAAGGGAGAACTCGCCAGATGCTGCCTTTATAATGTGTGAACAGGTTAAGAAATACATTCCATTGCGTTGTTCTTTAAACTACCAGTTTCTCAGGAAAATCAGTTTATGGCTTCTGTCAACATCTTCATTTTTCAGCAGTTGTGTTTTTGTGATCTGTGACTGTGTTCTGCGGCTAGTTTTGCTGGTGGCTGTCAGTTCTTTCTGTTTGAGAACTGTGTTCTGAACAGCATCTGTATTGTAGTTATGATCCAAGCGCTGAATCTTCTTAGAAGAAACAGTTTTGTTTCTGTTTGCTGTGTCCAGCCCGCTGCCCAGCGGGTTCAGGCAGATTTTTGCTCTGTTAAACCAGTTGTTCGGGAGGTTCTGAAATTACAGGAATGCCAAAGAGCACAGGATTTTATTCTGTGTTTTTTGAATGATCCAATCTGTTCGACATGTTGAATGTTTTTTGAGATTCCAGTAACTACAAAATCAGACGTGTTGGCAAAAAAAATCCAGCTTTGATTGAATAGCAAATAATGCAGCATTCCAGTATGTAACAACAGTAAAAACGTATAGCATTTTTGTCTTTGCATTTTATATTTTTAAAGTTTAATGTGCTTGTAACACTGATGGGAATGTGTCTCATCTCATTACTATTCTCCAGTTTTTTTTCTAAAGGAAGAGGTTTCTAAGTTTCGGTTTCTTTATTGTAGATTTGATGTACTAAATGTTCTTTAAAGAAAAGTTTATAGTCTCATTTAAATGAAACACTATAAAGCAAAGTTATGAATTTACTGAAAGGTCGGCTGCTTAAGGGTTGAGGTTTCCCTCCTTCTGGCAATGATAAAGTTCTTATAATGGGTGGAATAATAAAAGTAAAAACAGTTCTGAACCTGATAGTAACTCAGTGTAGAAGTTGTACTGTGTCTTAATTATAAACCTGAAATTCGAGTTCTGTTGAAGTTATGTGGAGTTATATGCTGTTTATTCAGTGGTGTCAAAATTTCCCTACTACAAATAAGCTTCGACTGTGAATATTTCAGCACAGTTTTCTCTTGAATGGAACTGAGCACTCCAGGGTTTTTTAATTGCATGCTGTGATTTGAATTGCTGAGTTTATCATTCCTGAATGAGCTTGAGGTGTGCTGCAGATACACTAACTGTAGCTGAGGTTGCCTTTTGGTCTGTAATTTTCTTTTGGGATGACAGTGAGAGGAGCGGGCAGAAGACGGAATTAAATGCTCGCTGAGGAGCAAACTGCAGTTCAGCAACTCATGTCTGTGCAGTGGTGAGGCTTTGTCCTGAGCATGTCAGGCAGTTAATAGTAGACGAGGTGTGCACGTACGTGACTTGGGTTCACACGTTTTATGAACAGATATTAAACTTCCCATCCTAGGTTTTTTTAATGAAATTATCAGGTGGGTTTTTGTTTTCTTGTTCTGTCTCTGAAAGTCTGTTTGTCTGCCGACTTCTGGTAACACTTGTTTACTGTGTGCATTTTCTGTGTTATGAAAGTACTATAGATGTTTCTATTTATAATAGAAAACTGAAAAATACTGAATGTTGTGGTTTAGGGATGGGTGTTTTGGCTTAAATAGCGATATTTTTCTTTGCACTATCTTACTTTTATAAATATTCAGTTCACTCAAAAATTTTTAAAACTGTGAGGCTTTAAGAAAAAATATATTGATTTGTTAAATTAGGTCAATGGTAGATCTTTCAGGTGTGTTGTTTTCAGCTGCATGTTGTTTGATTATTTACTGTATTATTTTGCAGCATTGTCAGTGAAGCAGGAGCATCTATCTACAGCGTGAGTCCAGAAGCATCCAAGGAAATGCCAGACCTCGACCCTAACTTAAGAAGTGCAGGTATTGTGCCTGTTTTGGTTTGATGCTCAATTCTCAGACTGCACTGCTTGTAATATAATGTTTAATAACAAACAATGACATGTTTATTTAAAAAACAAACAAACAAACAAAAACTGCTTTGTTTTGAACTTTAGTTCTTAAATCACTTCACATGTCAAATCCTAGGTGTTCAAATCAGTGACGCCATTGTCTACCAAGACCTGTAATGTTAAGGCACCTTTGGTTGTATTCCCATACCAGGATGGTAAACAAGAATTTTGAGGAATTAAATATAGATGATGGATTACATAAACTTTCACATGTTCATGCCCACAAAAGCAAGTCCTCTCTGTTCTTTTTTCCTTGTAGGTAAACAAGTATCCATGACAATAATTAAACATGGTATGGCCTAGAAAAACTTGATAGTAGAGAACAGATACTTGAAAGATTTTGTCATCCTGAAGGATGATTGTGTCTATTTCTTTGCCTTTGTTGTGACCACTTTCCAGAGCTTCAGATAGAGGAATATAATAAGCAAGAAATACTATTTAGTTCATATTTTTAAACCATTCAGCACAAATATTACTCAGGTATCATGCAGTATAATTTCGTAGAAATACACAAGTGTCAGTGTTATTGTTTTCAGATTTTTATTAACGAGTGGTCTTCAAAGATAAAATTCATAGCAACTTCACCACTGTCTGAACTACTCATGGAGTTGTGGATTGGGAAACATGTAAGGTTATTTTGTATTACTTCACATGTATATTTTTGTTCATGTTTCTTCTTGTGCTTGTTTTTATCAATTCTAGCTTTCTCGTTTCTTGCTTTTCCTACAATTTGCTGTCGTACTCCATCCAAGAAAGCACACTTATATGCAGTAGCTATCTTAGATAAATCTCCAAATGATTACTTTCTTGTTAATCTTTCTTTAGCAAGCTTCTGGCCTGGAAATTCTTAGGAATGCATCAAAATTGGTCATCAGAAAACAGTTTTGAAATTATGTGGTATCTGAGGGTAAAACTTTCCAGGATTTCCCATGTTCCTCTTTCCTCTCATTTCCACAAAAGGGAAAAGGGAATTTGTGTTAATTCAGTGTTTTAAGAGAAAGCTTTTGTGAGGATTTTGTTTTTAACCTCTGCATCAGCCCTTCCCTTCCCAAGACAGACCTCTAGCCTCTTTTTGCTTGACTCATTTCTTCCCGACTGCAAACTGGTTCCACCCTCAGCAATTTGTCCCTGGGCCAAAGAGATTTTCCTTGTGTCATGGTATGACCTGAGCAAACATTAGGCATGTGACATTTATGTGTTTGTGACAGATGCCACTAAGTTTCCCATGGGCTGAAGTTTTTTCTGTTGTGGGTATATCAAATGTGGTATTAGAGTCGATGTAAATGAATAGAGAAACACCAAGAGGGGGAAGTCTAATTATTAATAGTTTACCAAATATAGCCAGTTTTCTTTTTTACTGAAGTTAGTTTCTGAAACGTTCAAACACTTTTATTTTGTGTTGCGAGGCAAAAAACAGTAAATGGAAATCAAATTCGTAATACATGATTGATTTCAGTATTAATTATCTAGAATTCATCATTTCTCCATTATTGCTATGAGGTTGCTTCAGGCATAACTTGAACATTATTGCATCTAGTTTGAAAAGAATCAACTCTTTTAATCTGCCCCAGCAGTATCACGGAGTGGATATGAACTGAAATAGGATAGTGTAGAAAGGGAAAAATAATTGCTTAGTTCCGTGGATGTCAGCTTGTACAGAAGTGACACTGAGAAGTGTATTTATTACAGTAGAATCTTTCTAGATGTTTTAGACTTCAGACATTTTTCAAGATGTCTTTTGGTGTCAATTTGTAATTAGCTGAACTAAAGTGGTAGATGCCTTTTTTTCCATTTTTTTTAGCTAAACAGAAAAGTGTGACATTAAGGGGAAATAGAAACTGCTGTTGTCTTTCTTTGCAAACATTTTTAATAGCTTTTACTTTTGTACTTTTGATTTTCCTTTGTTTAATTTGCAACAAATTGAAAAGTGATGTGGTGTCAAAGATGACTTGTTTTTCTTTTTAATTGTGTTACATCATGTCAAGTTCTGTGCTTACATGATAGTATGTAATACATTAAAAGAAGCTGACAGCCGCATGATGAAGTGTGACATTTATAGTTAAAATAAAAAGTACAACTGATGTGAGATATCTGTGATCTTAACGCAGTTTGCCACTTTAACATTTCTCTCAATGCAAACTTCAGGTGTTTTTTAGTTACACAAGTAGGCTTGCATTTGTCAGGTACGTGAGTATAAAATATTAAGCACGCAACATTAGAACATTCAAATATTGTGAAATCTGACATATTTGCGGTGATGTTTAGCAACTGTAATAAATCCCATATATTATTCCGTATTTCATATATTCACAGATAGAAGACATAAATCCTACTTTTGAATAAGTAAATCCATGTATTATCCTAGTAACTTCTTGGCTAAGCATGTAGTGGGGAAAAAAATATCTATTGGGAGTGCTAATTGGATATATTAGTTAAGCCAAGAATTCTACTGGTTATTTATATTCTTTGAGCTGCCTTTGAAGGTCATGGAATGAGTGGGTTTGTAATAGGTAGGAAAGGTAAACTGATTATACACGCTTAAACTACAGTGGAACTTCTTTGTAGACATTCATACAGTGCTTTTTAACACTGCTGCACTTAGTTGAAAGAAAAAAATGCTCACTCCATAAGAAATTTGCTTGTATCCATGTTGCAATCAATGGAGTAGGATTTGTCCAGTTTTAGGATTGTCATCCACAGGTGGGTACCTCTTTCTGGCCCTAGGCATTATGAGCTCTAACATTAATTCTTTATGTTGAACCAGGTTCTCAAATAATTTTTGTAGCACCAAATGTGAATATTTCTTGTAAGAGTAGAAGCTTCTGTAAAATTGTGCAGGGTGGAATTCAACTAAGTAGACAGTAAAAAACCTGATGAAATCTAGTTATTTTTATTTGAGTATTGCGAGAAGGTATATATACATCCTTCTGATAGTCGTTCTAGGATTAATGAGTAGAACACCTATTTTTTTCAGCCCCAGAGTATTAGGAGATGAGTGGCTTGTAAGATAGAGAAGTAAAAAGATTTCCTGCTTGGTAGGCTGAGGAAATTCAGCTGCAGAGGTTGAGGGGGATTCTGTCTAAAGAACAAGTTACTGGGGTGCAATGGCTAGGAGTTTTGGATGAACAGGCAATGAACTTGCTACTTGTGAGAGAAGAGAGTAAGACTTCCTTGTATTCTCCATCCCTGAAGCTTTAGAACAGGCTGAAAATTTAGGGTGAGAATTTTTCTGGGGGAAAATGGTGTATGTGTTGATCATCTTTGTGTGTGTTATTCATATTTGCGCTTGAGGCAAACCCTCAATAATTGGAGGAAAGACAGTGTGGGAACAGATGGGCTCTCTGGCTGAGATTTGCTTGTGCTTTTCTTAGTGGAAGGACTGAATGCGAGTTTCCTTTTGAAGTATTTGTAGGAATCACGTTCAGTGAACCTGTGTAACAGTGTAAATGTATCAGTCATTCTTCGTGCCATCACCCTTGGTTCAGAAGACTGTCTTTGCCTGAGTGAAAGCAAAAAGCTAAACTCTATGCCACTCTCAGATGTGCTTTGTGACAGTCATTATCAGCTTGGTTTTGGTTGGTGTCTCTGAGCCTGTGAGCTCTGGAATTTGGATCTTCCAAAACTCAATATCTTGTTTTATTTCCATCCATTTCTGTATAGTTTTGCCCTGAGGTTTATTCTGAAGTACAGAATCTGTATTGCTGATGAATTTGGGGTTCTTAGGAAAAGAAATGAAATGAATCTGTGCAGCTGTTAGTGTGTAGATGCCACCAGACTTTTTTACATACATTTTTCTTCACTTCTATAATTCCTTGTTATTGCAGAATTTTTCGCTGAATAAGGTTCACTAGACTAAATGAAAGGATGGGTTTGGACAGGGTAAGTTATACAGGAAGCATATATGCACGTGGCCCTTCTCAGCATTGAAGGGTTGGTGCGCAGAAAGACAGAATTTATGTCCTTCCCAGAGGTCTGAAAATCTTCTTGAGCTATATCTTAAATGTTTTATTATTGTTCTTAGTGCAAAGTGGATGACAGATGCACCATTGTTTAGCACGTGCTTAAATCAGAATTTTTATTTTCTTCTCTGTAAAGAGCAGTTGATTGATGGAAATAATCACCTCCACTTTTTGAAGCAGCTTTAAAACTCTAAGAAACAGAAGTGCGGAGTTCTGGCCTGATGGTGGAGAATTGCTGTGGGGCAATTGTATTTCCCTGATGGGATGTACATTCAGTAACATTAAATAAGGAATTATTTCATTAAATTGAGGAACTACCTTTCATTTTTATATGACTGGTCTAACAAACAAGCAGTCTCTTCTTTCACTGTTTAAAAAGGAAAGTAAAATCTAATATATTCAGTTCATTGCGCAGATTCACAAAAATCATACAGAACAAACGTAAGTACTAGAATTATTTAAACATGGAACGAGGTAGGAAAGGGTATGTCCTTTCAGACATCGTATTTGTATTAGCTCTTCTTGGAAGTGATCTTGTGTTAAGCCTCATTTACTTCCATAGTTGAAAGTGATCAAATGCACTTGGATTTTAATTTGCCCTTCTCTGTTCAGCTGCTGAAACAAGAATTACATACTTTGTCTAATGTAGCACTGTCTAGTGCTCATTTTCCTCCAGCCATGTAGCTCTGTCACCCAGTTAGAAAAATAATGAATGTAGGTAAAGTGCTGCATAAGATTACTTTTTGAAAAGATCTGGAGTAGTGAGAGGGCAAGAATGTGTGTCACGCGGCATGCACAGGTATGGTCTAGTAGTATAGAAACTGTGTTGTTTCTAAAGGATGATTTCTGAGGATAAAGAGTCTGGGAGAGCAAAAGGTCACACAGCACAGCTTGCCTTAGCATTGTCAAATCCCATCTGCTTGTCTTCTCTCCACAGGGCAGAATACATTGGATTATTGTACACTCAAAGTTCAACAAACCACTTGCACTTTTCCTTGCAAAAGAAAGCCTTATAGGCTTTTGGGGCTTGTTAGGACTTTGAGACTGTCGTGCCTATAGGGTTTTATTCCCTTGGGTGCTGTTAAAGATAGAGACGTACAGTTCAGAGCTGTCATCGTGGCCAGCAGATAGAAGGTAAAGATCAGAAAAAATATAATTTCTTTTGACTTTATCTTAAGGAAAGTGAAACAGTTTGATGATTAGATGTGTGGGACATAGTGCCTTGTTGTCTTCTTGAGCTAATTTCTTCATCTTCTTAAAAGAGCACTACTCGCCCTTGGCAACCCAGGAGAGAAGGTCATTTCTCAAAAACTTTATTGGAAAGAAATCTTATGGTTAAACTGTTTGTGCTGCTTTCTGAGTGGAAGCTTCCTTCTACAGCTTACCATAGATGATTGGTGCAAGATCCACAAGTATTCAGAAAGAGTTACAAGAAAGGAAAGTAAGCTCTGAATTTTGTATGCATTAAAAACATTTTGCTTCTGCTACAAAATCATACCTGTTTAGTTGGGTTGCACACAATTACAGGTGAACAAAAAGAAATTGTTTTGTGTTACATCAGTTGTATTCTACAGCATTTAAAAATGAATTTATTGTACCTATTGGAAGGGAAAAGGTGCAATGGTTGGAAACAGAATGATTGATGGCCTGTACCGGGGAGGGTTTGTTCCTTCTCTCCATCAGGACTGCTCTTACTAGTGAACCAGAAGCTGCTCTGAAAGTGTGAGCTGAGTTCTACTGTTTAAACAATAGTCTGTAAGTACAGGTTGTCTGAAAATAATGGGGCCTCTTACTGTTGTTCATGAACATCTGTGCCCAGCATCAGGTTTTTTTGTTTGTTTTTGAGAAATGAATTTGAGTTAACCAGAAGCAGTAGGAATGGATTATTACACAGCATTTTCACCAAATTA
This sequence comes from Excalfactoria chinensis, assembly GCF_039878825.1. Lineage (NCBI taxonomy): Eukaryota > Metazoa > Chordata > Aves > Galliformes > Phasianidae > Excalfactoria > Excalfactoria chinensis. Next base: position 80,569,436 of record NC_092827.1, read on the forward strand.
GGAGAGGTTTATGCACGTAGCTGTTAACTGAGTGTCATTCTCTGAATGGATTTTAGTCTACAGCTGTAATCTTTGCATACTTTGTGGAAGATGTGATATTCACCTTGTCTTTCTCTCATGTGCTTATCTGGATCTGAGTTTAGTTGATGGACTTGTCTTCTATTTTTCTTCTACTTACAGAGCATTGTTTGCTGCACTTCTGAACGATATGAAAATATACCACCAGTTCTGCCTAAAAGCAATCTCCTGAAATAGAACATTAGTCCAGGCTCTGGTAAAGGCAGTTGCCATTAGTGTGAGATTTGAAAATGGTTTACTTCCCTCCCTGTGGATGTAACTCTAAGCATATATATATGTGTATTTTCCATAGAAGGCCTTGTTGCCTCCTTGAAGCATTGAGCCAAGGGAGTGACAAATACTAGGCTGCTCTTTAATTGGAGGAGATTTTTCTTTTGCTTTTAGTATAGCAGCACAATTCACGAAAGCTGCTGCTGTTTGCTTTTTTAACTATAGACATAGGAAAGAACATTTTGGTCACTTCAGAAAGGTTTATTTTTGTTGCTGGCATAAATGAATAATTCTTGTAAGTACAGAGCTTCAAGCAATTTTCATGTTTTGTAGTCATAGTAATCAATGCCATGGTGATGCAGTTAAAATTAGGACCAGTGATCTGAATGTGAAAAGTGTACTGACAATTTCTACCTCTTAAGCTGAGTAGATGGGAAAGAGTTTTCTGAATTTAAACCATCCTGCAAGACTAACTGATTTCTAGGGCAGAACAATCACATCATGCTCCAGTTAAGTAGTTATATATCTCCCATCTAAGATCGAATGTGGAGAAAACAAACAAAACAAAGCAAAGCCATTATCCTGTGATATATACTGAGATATAAAAAGCATTAATAGTAAAGAAAAGTGGGGTTTGGCGGTGCTTTTAAGAAGAAATAGTGACTTAAAAATCTGCATTGTAATATTCATTTACTGAGGATTTTCTCTTAATATTTTTATTTTTTCCTTGCTTTTTGTATTCGAGCAGTCTCTTTTAAAGATTTTTGTAGTAAGTAAATAGAACGTTGTCATTCATTATTTCATTAATCTTAAGCAAATAACAGATTATCAGTTTTATGGAGTTACAAGTAAACTAAAATGTAACCTTTTTAAAACAAAAACCTGCTCGCTTGCCACAGAAGAATTTTGGATGAAATGCAGCTGTTGAGCAGTTGCTTAAAATAAATTGCATACTTTAAACCCACCAAGAAGATATATGAGGATTCAAAACTGTGTCACAAATCCTGACCTACTGAGAAAGAATGCTTAATGAAAAGACTACTGTACGTTTCACTGTATCCTTTGCAAGAAGGGTGAAATTCAGGTCAACAGGATAGAAAGCTTCCAGGACTCAGGAAACCTGAACGATCGATCACTGAGTAAACATTATTGCAGATACTTATGGAGAGTAATTGATCTTGAACACAATAATAAGCTTCATAAAAGGATTTAAATTAGTTGTAATGTTTCCATATCTACCCTCGTATGATATATTGGCAGTAATTACATGTGCATTTATGAGTTAGTCTTTGATTACATTAATACATTATTTAATTGACATTTTCTGTTTCATCCAGACTTTTAAGGTGTAAAGGCTAATTTAACAGTGGGAAGAGAATATGTTTACTTTGAGGCACTTGTAGCTGCATGTCTCAATCAAACCAAAATACAGGAATTATAATAAAAACACAAAAAAATGTTGTCATTTATGACAAAGTTCCAGTTGTAGCTTGTGGCTGCTATCTATTTATTGAAAATAATTATAATTTGCCATGACCCACTACCTTCATATCTTCATTGTTTCAAAACATAGATGAGTGTTCCCACTCACAAGGTAGAAAACTTGTCACAGCTATTGGTGGGGACACAATCTTTTTTCCTTGTGTAAATCCCATATATATGGGTGGTTAAAGAGATGCCATTATTAAGGCATTAAGTTTTGGCTTTGTGGTGTGGCTCTTGCATATAGCATTTCTAAAAGATAACATGCTAATATGTGGTTGTCTAGACCACAAAAATTGGTATGCTGCCCCAAAAGTGGGTACAATACTTTGGACTACAATCTTGTTTACCATTTTGCTATGTAGTTGACAGACTTTCTTGCTGTTCTTGCACCTTCATAAGAGTACACAACTTTGGCCATAATTATTAGTTGGCATCTATTCCACTACTGAGTGGAGGCAGGTAACCCAATTTATAAGTCTTCTCGGTCTTCGAGAGAGGGCACTGCTTTTTAATCTCTTTGAAAAATGATATTGCTGATTGTAGAAAGTATTAGTAAAAACAAAGTTTAAATACATAATTTTGTTTGTGAGGGCAGCAGTCTTAATTTTAGATTTTTTTAGTTGGGAATGATGAGAGACTTGCCCTTTTCAGTGAGGAATATCCAGATAATGAAGTATTTTTGCAAGCTTAGGAGGATGCATCTTCTCATTAGCTGTCAGGAAACAAAACATTTTAATATAACCTTGGCTTTTCTGTAAAGATGAGTCTGGGACTGGGATGAGTTGTGCAAGCAGCTCTTATGCAAGTTTTTCACCCACCAGACTGTCATCACTGACAGGCAAAAAGACATAACTATCTTTTTTTCTTCTCAAATAACCAAGGGATGGTGTGAACTGAGACCACCAAATAATTAAATTACTGTTTGTTTATTCCAAAGCAATAGAGAAAGTCACAGTGACATTGCAGGGTTTTGGTAAACATGCTTTCTGCAACCTTCTTTTTCTTTCTGTTTGGAGGTGAAGTTCATCTGCATTAAAGTCAGAGGACCACCAAGGCCATCTTGTCCCCTCTAGCTTTAAAATTTTATATGAATTTACTGCATGGCAGCACAATATGTTGCTGTCATTCCAAATATTGCGATGCTGTTTTGTTCTTAATTGACAACTTGAAGAAGCTTTTCATGTATCTGGTGTGCAGTTTTTGTGGTTTTCTACTAGAAGCCCATGTCAGCACAGTGCTGATGCCCTTTAATATGGAATAACTTTTTTTTCATGTTTTAGTTGGACTACCGTATTTTTCAAATGGTATTTCAAATGCTGCAGGTTTGGTTCACTGATTGCTTTGAGAAATCTAGTTTTCTGGTTTTGCCCTACATGCAGTCATGGAATTTTTGAATTTTTGCAGCATAAATGAAACATACCTTTCATAGCAGTTCAAGTGAGAATGTACCACCCACTTCATTGTCATTATTCTAAAAGTTCATGATTTATAGCCATTCCTGAGATGCACTTTAAACATACAAAAAATGTCTTTTAATAAATATTGAAGCATAATAAATATTAGGGTAATGTTTCAATGTGAAAAATGCTTGAAATGTAGTGATGTAAGACATGGTTTTACTACCTATGATTTTGCAGTATGGTCTGTAGGGAGCAGACATTGCATATCTGCAGAGCCTTCAGTAAGTCTTTCCTTGTATTTATTGCAGTAATCTAGATCATCAGTGAAACAATCAGAGTGTGTGGAGCCTTATTGCCACCTGAAAAGATATGCCTACTGAAGCATTCGATTGCTATAAGAAAATGTGGCTTTGCCTATACGATGGACATTAGATTGTCATCTTAATTCAGTGTAGAAGTGAATTTGTTCTAGAGGTAGCATACTCTTATTGTTTTCCCTGTTCTGCTCTTCTGTTTTGAATTTGGAATGTTCTGGAATAAAATAGAAGCTTCTGTGGAAACTGCAGGTCAGTGTCCCACTGGCGCATGTAGGAACTGCATCCCTCAAACCGTACAACTGACTGCTAATTGATCTTCATGCTTCAATATTGTAACTATTTTCTGTATCATCCATGCAAGCGCTTAACTATCTGTGTAACTTTATGCATGCGAAGAGTTTCTCTGGTTCGGGTGGGAATACTGCCATGCATCTGTGCTGAAGGGCTTGCCTGGGTCAAGACCTACATTGCTCATAGGATACAGTGACGCTGTCAACCTAACTTTTGAAAAGTAGGATCTAAATTTTCCTTTTTATCTGCAGGTTCCTTAGAGAAGTTTATGCTTGGAAATGTCCTAAAAGATGTAATGAAAGGACATAAGGGCAGTGATGTTTGCACTCCACTTGTCTAAAATGTAATTTTTGAAATGTTTTTTGTATGAAGCTAAAAAGGGAATTCTGTAAAACATTCTTTAGATACTGAGTTTATGACAACTTCTTGGTAAACAAAATGCTTGGTACATGCATATAGGCTAGGAAACATCTTCTGAATGTTCTGGATCCGTGCTGCTTTGTGTTGTGCTCCATTTTTGTTTATTAGGGGACTGGTGATAGGTACTACTAATGTTTCAAAGTAATTAATGCAATACTTACAGGAAAGCATTTCTGTAGTAAGCTATACTTTTGTGAGCTATGAGCAGTGTACTTGCACTGCTTGACCTTTTCTGATTTTTGACAAGAAGGCATATGTGATAGCCTTTGAATGCAGAACCTCTCTCTTAGGGAAGCACACATATCAGATGTCACCAGTATAGTGCTCTCTGAGCTGAGCTAGCAAACTGCCATTGTCAGTGTGTTAGAATTGATAATAGAAGGTATGAAAAAGTCTTGCATGACCGAGCAGTGAACTTTGTGCTAACTGTACATTTACCAGTGCAAATCCTTAAAACTGAATTCTCTAATGCTGGACTCAAATGATAAGTTTTGTGGTTATGGTTCAAGGAGTCTGCATAACTAATAAGCATTAGGTATACAGTTTTGGCTTCGAGTATCAAAGTTTAGTCGAGTCCTTTCACAAAATGCTGTCGAGTCTTTAACAATCTGCAGTAGTGGTAGCTGTCATTTAAATTAGGGCCTCCAAGATGATTAAAGGGTTGAGGCACTTTTCATACAAGGAACAGATGAGAACTGGGACCCTTCATCCTAGAGAAGTGAAGGCTTGGAAGGATGTCACCGATTTGTGGAAATACCTGTATGAGGGAATGAAGAACTAGGCAAACTTTTTGATAGTGCCCACTGACAGGAGAAAAGGACACACATAGAAACAGAAAATTCCAACTGAACACACACACAAAAAAAAAAACTACTTATTTACTGTGAGAATGGTCAAACACTGGGAGAAGTTGCCCAGAGACTGTAGAGCCTCCATGCCAAAAAAGTCAAACTGGACACAGTCTTCGGCAACCTTGTCTAGCTTACCTTGCTTGAAAACAAGGAGTGGTGTGAAATGACCTCAAAAGATCCTGTTGAATGTAAGGAATTCTATGTAAAGCTTCTCTATCTGTCTCTTATATTTACTCGATATCTACCTGTAGAATGCTATGTGAAGCTTTATATAGATGAAATATTTTATATAACAATATGTATATAGTGTATGTCATCTAATTGTATGCTCATGTATTTCATATTTATGTATATAAATAAGTACATAAAAGTATCTGCACTTGATTTTTTTTAAAAAGACTGTGTAGGTATTTTGAGCCAAACTACCAATTGTATATACATTTTTATTCCTGATCCCTGTCTATTCTTCCTCTGTCCCACCGTTCACTGTCTTAAAAATGAATTTAAAGGTAAAATAGATTTTAGAAATTGCCTCTTGAAGTGATGCCAGCTGTGAGGGGGGGATCCTTCTAGAGAGTATTTTCAAAGCATTGCAGTCATCTTCTGTCCCACCCTATTTCTCTCCCTCTTACACCAGTACATGTGGAGGGAAAGCAGCTTTGGCAACAAGACCTGGCCTTTGAAAACTTAGTTAAGAAAAGCCACACTCCAGTGAAGCCCAGTTTTTCATAAACTCCAGGGGGGGGGAGCTTATAAATGTAATGCTGAACAGTAGAACTTCGCATTTCAGTGTTTGTAGGAATGAGTGCAGTTGTAAATACTGAATGTAACTCATTATTAGCAGAGTTAGACAATGGTTGAATTTGAAGTTTGACACTTGTAAATAAGTATTATCTCTAAGATTACAATAAGTAAAATAGTAATCATTAAACGTAGACTTGAAAAATTCAGGCTTAATTCAAGTATTATGGTGTAGAAAAACAGAAATTTTTCCCCTGTGCTCTTCCATAGCAAAAATGTTGGAAATAGCTTTATTTTTTCCTACAGCTGGCTATAGCAATGATGATCTGAATATTGATGTTTTGGTATGCAGTTTAGATTAAAAGACAGCGAAAGAATCAACTACCCAAGAACTTTCTCTAAAGTGAATACTGAATCTTGTGGTTGAATTATATAAAAAGATTCAATTCTAAGTGTGCATGTTACCTTAGAAAATAGAATATTTGAGAAAATAAATCTGTGGATGGTTACTCCATTCATTACTTAATGCATATTTGTTGCTACATATCTATGATTTAACATTAAAGAGAGGAATTTAAGTTGCTAAATAATTTTGCTTAATTATTGATCATTTTCAGATTAAAATAAAATATTAAATATATAGAAGACTGAAAAATAGCAAAAACTGTTATATGCTTGTGATTTTCTGTTTAAACTATTGTTGTTTTCTAATTCTGTTTTTCAGTTTCCATAGCTAGACGCGTACAAGACCCACTAGCTGAGCTAGTGAAAATTGAGCCCAAACACATAGGAGTTGGAATGTATCAGGTAAGATAATACATATCATTTAAGTAATCCATCATGATAGAAGGCAAAACGAAAACGCTTTTTTTTTATAATCAAGTGCCAACTAGTTATGTCTCCTTTAAGGGTTATTTGTAGAATTCATGAAGTGGTTATAAAATGCTTTTGAAAAAGCCAAAGAATACCTCTTCTCTAATCTCTAGTTTTAACGATTGTGATTGAGACTCAGAAATGGCTGTAGCCAGATTTATAGCCTATTAAAAACATCAAATCAGACAGGTAATTTGATATGTAAAACCTTCTTTACCCCCATTGTTGCAGCAATGGGGTTTTAGCTCTTTGTGTAAAATACAATAGGATATTGATCCTCCATTTAGAAGCCATTAATTTGTGCTATTTGATACATTTCTTAGAAGTTTATAGTAAAAATGTTTGTTTTGAAGTTTTGCCTTTACTAAGGTTGATCGACGGCATTTGTCATCTCATTGGTTTTCCTGCATCTTTGTAGGTTATTTCTGGGAAGTATCATGTACCTTCACAGTGTCTTTTACAAAGAGAATGGCATTGAGAAGTGGTGCATAGGACATTGGCATTTTCTAATATGTTGATGTCAATGCAGGGAAACATTTATTCATGTACTTATTATTCCAAACAAAGAAAAGTTTAAAAATAATAGTAAAACTACAGCATGTGCTTATCTCTATGTTTGAGAGTGTAGAATGTAAGTAAAGTACTTAGTGCTTAGTAAAGTACTATAACTTTTTGGATTGGTGTGTGAGTGTTAATGGGGTCGGCTGCAGTTAGGAGGTTATAATCATTTACTGTCGCTGCTAAAAGTCATGTGACAGGTTTTGAAGAAGCGTATCGTGGATTACTGTATTATTGTTTGTTGTTGTTTTTTTTTAAAGAATTGAGGTCAATCTTTTGGTTGGTAAAAGTAGCGCTCCGAGCTGTTTTTGCAAGCTGTACTTGTATTGCCAGAGGCTACATTTCATGTACTCATGTTCCTTGCTAACTGTGAAACTTAGCAGTAAAATTAGCTTATGTTATTAATATTTCAGTATGAAATATACCATTGCTTAGAGGAAAGTTAGATTTAAAGGTTGATATACTGAGGAGTTCATTAACTTTGGTATCTGGATTTCAGTAGAAGTAGGTTTTAATGGTGGCATTAAATTGGGGTTTCTATATTAAATATAGAAATTGGACAAATTAAGAATTGGACCAAGAAGGACGTGAAGGACAGGCACTGCTTAGTCCTATGCTCAGTCAGCTTGTTACTCCTCAGACAGAGGCAACTGAGGCTGACTGCTGTGAAAGCCTTGTAGCACGATCAGAAATGTGATTTCTTGAGAGATGGTTGCAGACTTACTGTACATGAACCAAAATGTTGGCTCCCTGAAATAGTGGTCTTGCCTTTTTTTTTTTTAATACTTCCACCAAATGGATGTGACCTTTCTATCAGCTTAACACAGACAAGCTACTCTACTCTTTGAAAGGTAGTAGCCAAAAGACATGGATTTTGCCATCTTCTCTGGGAGTTTGTTCTATGAAGTTGAAGTAAGAGTTGGATTATAAAGAATCTAACTGATGTAGGCTGTAGCTTTTCTAGTGGGATATTCACAAACTGTGGCACAGGATACTTGTGTATGTTCAACAGAGTCACCCTCTTGTGTAAGTGCTGTGGGAAGGAGCCAAGCCTTTTGTAGTCGCTGCTTCCATGGCATTTTGTATCCCTCCCACCTTCTGTCTGTCCTCTTGGTACTGTTAGTGCCTCTTCATGTGCATGTGCGAACATGGATGTTTTCTCGTCTTGCTAGCAGAAGCTTTCCAAGCAGATTTTCCCGTTTGGCTACGAATACTTTAATCTGATTTTCCAGGTAGCAACAGATCTCTGGAAATTGAGCCTGTTTAGCTGTGATTTGTGTTTACTTCCTTTAGATATCCAGAAAGGATTGAATACATGACCAGCTGATGTTATTTTCCTTTCAAGTTGTGAATCTGAGTTTGTAACTGCTGCAAAAATCTGGTTTGTCAGAAAAAAGATAAACAGGCCCCTGATCTCTTAACAGGTACTTTCTTAAACAAAGAGAAGAATCACCTGATTTATTACGGTTTCTCTCAGTCCAAAATTCCAGTTGCCTAGAGGTCCTTGTCTTCTTTCATCTTTATCTCATTAGGAAAATTGTTCTTTCCTCTCAGACAGGAACCTAGCCAAAATTAATTTATCACCTTCAGGCTATATTAGTATGATTTCTTCTGTAGTCAGGCACAAGGATGATGCCCAGGCCCTGCCTGATGCAGTGTATGTTTGCTTTGTCTCTACCCAATCTCAGTTCAAAGCTTAATTCCTATGAGTGAAACAGTTAGTGGCTCAAGACTTTATTGTACTGCAAACTGAATTTTGGTGGATGAGTCTCCACAGCAATTGTTAGGGTGTAGCAATTGCTTGGATGGTGTAGATAAGAGCTGAGAACAAATCTGCTTCGCAAAGGCGGTTCTTAAGGAATTCAGTTCCAGAGGAAAGAAATGAGATTAAAAAGTAGAAGAATCCTAGAGGGGAACCAAAACTAAAACAAACAACAACAGAATCCTTCCTCTCAAACAGAAAACTAACTTTTCATAGGAGAACAAATCAGCACTGGGATAAGCACTGTGTTCACTATTCTCTATTATAATCAAAATAACCTCAGGTAAAAGAGGAATTAAATTGGTAAAGCTTTTAAAAGTCAAAATAAGAATGCTTATTACAATACAGAGAAGGGAAAAAGAATACTGAGAGATGAGGTTAAGTTTGGCTTGTCCTTTGCTTTTGATTTGACGTGCAAAATTCTTGGATGCTAGAAAAACAGTAACCTCAACAGGGAAAATAGAATCATGGCAGTGGAGCTCGTCTAGGAATACAATATATGGTATGTGTTGAAAGATAAAAGTGTTTGACAAGCTATAATTATTAACAAATGTGCTATATCTCTGATTTTGAAATGCAAAGTCATATTTGGTCTTTATAGTGCAAAACCCTCATCATCATATATTTTTGACTGTGGTAGCATAATTACTATTTAATGCATTTGTAGAATTAACATTGTGAAAGAATGTAAGATATAATATATGCAGCTTTGTAACCTCCAAAGTGCATTGAGTCCAGATGTGGCTGGAACATTTTTTGTCAAAGAAATACAATTTATGACTGATAAATCTTTAGCAGTGGCTGTCAGGAAGAAGAAAAAGGGTGGGGGGGGGTGGGGAGGGGGAAGGTGGAGCTAAATTTGTTTTAGTCTCTTTACGTTTCTGGGGGTTTCTGATCACAAGGGAATTTCATAAAGCCTAATTTGAGTAAATAATAATACAAGCTAAAACTTTAGAAATACCTTTTCTGTCCCTCTCATCTTTTTCCTCCTTGAAATTCTGCTTGTTATTGAAGCGTATCAGTTTTTGTATTTGATTACGTATGTGACATTTTATTATTTTATTATTTCAGGTGAAATTTAATAGTCATTTAATTGTGGTTTTTTGGTTTTTGTTTTTACTCCAGAGTACGGGCATGTTGAATTAAATGGCAATGCAATTTAAGGAAAGCTTTTAATCAGATATGCATTTTATTTAATAGGTTTGGCTGCATCTTAGTTATGGTATGGTAGGTGTAAACACAGCCCATTAGTTAACACTGGGGCATTCAACTGAAGTAATATCACAGTTTCTGATAGAATGAAGGGATTTTGTTCCCTTCTCCTATGAGACTGTGTAGAACACTTTCTCTCCTATTTCTGTCTTGTTGCAGTTGGACCTTTAGTAATTTAGGACGCAGCTTTTTTGCAGGCTGTAATTGAGTCTCTTTCTTTGCCAGCTCCCAGATGATGCAAAACTGGTGGGCAGTGCTGAATATTACTGGCCTGTCTTGCATGCATCTGTAACTGAGGGCAGCCCTTTCATTTTGTTACATTCTCTAATATTTTCCCCTCAAAATATGTCCATGGCATTGCATCTGTCAAGTGTTTTTTAAACCTGCAGTTGTTGCCTGTGATGACAGATTGGGTATTAAAAAATTTAAGTGTTAACCTAATTTTTGACAGTGGCATCATTTCAAATTTTATTACTGTTCTGCGCTCCCATCGTGAGAAAATATTTACTTGAGGCAGTGTATTTATTAAGTGTATTTAATGCTTAATGTTTAATAATTTTGGAGATACCTGAGAGGAAAACTATAGCAAAACATTAGAAGTGCAGAAATCAAAGGATATCTCTAAATCCAGGAGTAAGATCAAATGCAATTTGGTCATCCTGTTTATAACTGTGTGGGGTGAACAACTCCATGCACTATTTCCATTGGCTGTCTTTTCTGCCAGAAGGAGCAGAAAAGCACGAGGCATATTTATTGATACATGATTTTGATTATAAATCCTTTGCATATTATGCTTTCATGAGGGCTGTTATGAAAATAACACCTTCTGTCTGATTGTGTTGGTCCACAGTGTCAGAGGTGGATGTTGGTTGTACAGCAGTAGAGGCTGAATCTTCCCAACAATATTTTGTTACATTTTGTTGCTGTGCAACCAGAGGGGAACAGTCTAATAAAATGGCATCTAATGTGCATATGAAGCAAAGGTGTGTCATTGAATTCCTCCATTCAGATATTCATTGACACTTGTTGAATGTTTGGGAGACCAGACCAGGTATGAGCATAGTGAAGCAGTGGATGGTGTGTTTCAGAAGTGGTGACAGTGATTCGTGCTTGCTGGTGCAGATTTTTGTTAAGTGCAGCAGGTAGGTTCTTGTTCATTGCTGATGCAAATGCACAGTTAATGGTGGTGACTGTGTTGAAAACAGTGTTTTGTGGCTGGGAATGTGCTCTATCAAATAGTGTTATTGTGTTCTTTGTATCCATTCTAGTTTCCATGGAAATTAATAGGAGGCATTACTTTTGGAGCGGTCTACATTTTAAATAATGTGGACCAAACTACTGGAGATGGCTGTTCCTTCAATCAGATGCATACATTTTTCATTGAGTATTTAAGAACATTATTTCCCCTTTTTATTTTTTTGTATTAATTGACCCATGGAGTATATGAATTGTTAGGTGTATTACTTGGATTGCATAGGAGAATCACTTATGTGTGATGTGAGAATACAGTGATTTATGAAGTGCAAGAGAATGCAAGAGACTTCTTAATCTCTGTGGTGTGATTGTCAAAACAACCTTAAAATTGAACTTGCCTTATTAAGCTTATCAAAACAAATTTGTGTTGGTTTGCAACTTAATTTTTTGTGTTTAAGAAAACAGGATGTCTTATTTATTAGGTGAACAGCGCTTTTTATATTGTGTGATTCATGTGGCTCCTGTGGAAAACTCAGTTCAGCAGGAATGTAAGACAGCTTTGCTTGAACAGTTGTTTGTGTATACCAATGTTTCGTTCTATGTATGTTACTTGTTATCAGCAGTCTGATAGTATTGTTATCGCACCACTTGGGCAGCTTGTGACAACTGATAACTACAAATGTACTTCAAGTTGAAAAAAGTTAAAATGTGAGATTTGGTGGTAAATTGGATTCTGTCTGCAACTGTAGGGTATTGTGGGAGAAAGTGGCTAATTCTGATAAGGAGTGTAGACTAGAGGATATGTTGCCATTATTTAAAAAGACAAAAAGAAAAAAGCAAAGATTTGTCTGGTTAATTCCTCTGTTAGGCCTCTAGGTCTCATTTCTGAACAAATTCATTGTGATTTTAAAGATGGGCAAGTGGGATAGTATTGCACAAGAAGGCTCTTAGCTCAGCTTTTCAATAAAGGAAACTTTAATCTCACTCCTGAACCCCTAGGCTCCTGTAAGGAGGGCTATTCTCACAACTACTATTGTTTTTTGTTGGTTTTGTTGTTGTTGTTGAAGAGTTGCTCTGAAATTTGAGGATAAGGGCAGGGGGTTTGAAAGTTTGAAGTTTTAAAATGTACAAAAAAAAAAAAAGACATCTTTGAATGTGGTGGTTTTCTTTATAAAATCTCATTAAAGGCAGGTAAAAGAATGTCAATAGGGAAGAGGTGTGTGAAGTAAATGGATGGGTACACACGTCTGTGCTCAGTTCAGGAATTCTAATGCACAGGAAATTACGAAATCCTTTTGCTAGGATTAGTTGTCCAACCTTCAGCTACGTTTTGCAGACCATCAATTTGCTGGCTGCAAAATCTCTTAATTATAGCGTAGTCGCGGTAAATTATTAACTCTGTTAGGAAACTAAGAAAAAATCATACATGTTCTTGCCCAACACCGCTTTGAGGGCAATTAATGTGCTCCTCATTTTGAAGAGTAAATTTCTGTGAACTAAGCCTTCTAACATCGATGAGAAGAAAATCTCTGAAGACAGCTTTGTCAAAAAAAGAGGTGGGCAGTTTATAATGTTTTTTGGATGTTTCTGCATCTCAGTGAATTGGGTTCCTTTCCAAAAAAGAAGTTAACACCTGGTTGATTTCCATAATTTAAACCCATCTTCAGAGTCAGTTTTGCTGACTGCTGAGTGAGGTTTATCCCCCAGGAACTTGGCAGCCTCTTTCCTTGTGGCTACCTATTCTCTGTCTGGCAAATAGCACAGCAATAACACAGTAATTTTTAGATAGCCTGTTACTAGCAGGTTATAGTGAAGAAAAAAATATACATACAAAAAAAGGTGGTATTTGTTATTAATGATTTTATAAATCCTGGCATCATCTAGGAAACATTTCCTCTCAGTGAGGTGTGATACTGTCCCTTTAAGGAAATGAAGTAAAATAGTGCTTGTGTATTTACAAAGAGTGCAAGAGCACAGCAGTATCACTGCATCTGCACATGTCACTCATGAAGCTGCCAATGGATTGCATCTATTTTTCACTGCTGTCACAAAAATGCGTACTAGAGAGCATGTGAAAACTGTCAGAGATGTGCCCGTGTAAGCAGGTAAATTTTAGACTTTAATAATTCCCATCTTGCATTGCTGCTATTTAATATTGTGTATGAATATATGTATATTTCATAGCTTTTGAAATTTTAACAAAAGTAGGAAAGTTTTGGAAAACATGTTGCTGTATGGAGGGGGGAATAACCTAAGTCTGCTGATACAAAACAGCTGTTTGACAGGTTTGCCCTCACTTGTCAGATTGTTTCTGATTGCTTAATTACCAATTCTGGTAGCAGAAGCTTATTAGGAAGTTTTTTGTCACCAAATGAAAACAGACACGGTGAAAACTTTCTCACATGATTTGCACTCCTGATTGTATAAAAATTATACTTCCTATAGTTTCCTGTAAAATAGGTGACAAAGTTGTTTACTTCCACGAAAGAAGCAGATATGAGCTCCTCTGCAGAGTTCCTCAGGTATAGCATACCCTCTGTGCTAGGCTGTTTAATATTTCAGATGGAATTGCCTTTCCTTAAGGTTACTTGGGCAGAGCTAGTTCAAATACAGGCTAGATCAGTTATGAGCCAACAGGGTGAATTTAAACTCCTGCAAGAGTCCATTCTGATGCAGGAGCAAAATGTGAGTTGCAGGACTGGGATTTGGCAAATCATCTCAGTGTGGATCCTCTGTGCATCAGTTTGGAAACAATTGTCTAAAGGCTGAAACAAAACTGGGCAATAAAGCCTATCTTTTTTCAAGCGTGTACTGACTGACTGGTTTCCTAAAGGTGTGAGATGATACTGAGTTTTCTTTTTACATTGAAAGTGTTCAGTTACCTTGGGTAAAAAAATACAATTTTATCAAAGAATAATTTTGCAACTCCTTTCATCTAGGTTTGGTTTAAATTTTCATAATATCTGTACAAGTTCTAAAACATTCTTGAAAATACTATAGTAAAATAATAGCCAGTGCATTGGAGATTACTACCGGTGATACTACTGATGTAATATCTGTCGTATTCATAGAACTTGCATTTTTTACTCCAAACATTAATCTTTTGTGTGAAGTAATTTCATCCTTTATAAATTTATAGTCAGATTCTAATTAACAAATTTTGTAATTTAAATGTTTAAAACTATGGCTGTAGTGAAAGCATCTCCCTGTTGCTGAAAGGCGGGTGAAAGTGGCAGTCAAGATGTGAATCTCTTGCTTTGAATGTGTGTGTGCAGTAAACATAAACATTTTGATTAATAAACTATTCTTCATTAGTGGAGTTCCATAGTTACTATTTGCTGTGAAAGGTTGTGTTGCATCTGTTGTTTTGGTTTTATGAATTAACAGTGTATTCATTTGACACATAAGGAAAATAATATTATCATACTTTGATTCCAATTTAGTTCGTGGCAGGGCAGCTGTTGATTTGATATAAAAAATAAAAACCCTGAAATTGGGCAATAAATAAATACTTGGTTTCAGAAGGACACCAAAAAAAGACCTTTGGTACTTTGTTGAATATAAAATTCTGTTGAATTTAAATTTGTAAACTGTTGGCTAATATGTGTGGCTTTTGTGTTAAATATGTAAACTAAGAATTGGTATGTTTCATACTGAAATACCTGAATTATTTTTTTTTTTTTCTTTGAACAAATACGAAGCTGTGGAATGCTGCAAGAACTCTCCTAGTTTCATTTAGCTATGGATTTATTTTTCACATTAACTGTTTATTAGAAAAATTCAATAACTGATAAAAATCCTACACTAAGTTTGAAGTTGTAGTGTGGTGCTAATGAGTGTATTTGTTTACATATTTGTTCTGTGACCAATTTATTCCATTTTGTCTTAAATTAATATGAATTCAAATTAGTGTAAAATAATTTAGTTTTGCTGTTCCTCAAAATAATCCTGTGACAGTTATTATCATTCAGTTGATATCACTGCAAATTGTACTTTTCACCAGGACATAAAACGCAAGATTGGTTTGTGGGTTTTTTTTAATTTGTTGGTTTTTTAGATTTTATCTTGCTAATAACACTTTTTTAACAAACAGTATTGGGAAAAAAGTCATCTCTTCGGAAACTAAAATCATGTTTTGCTAGACGGTGATTAATATCTGTGACCTTTATTTTTGGATCACGAACATAAATATACACTTTTTGCTATGTCAGTCATTGTCTAAGATTTCATCTTTGTTCTGCTTTCCATTACATACCATGAATTATATGAAATTAATTTAATCACTACTCCAAACAGAAATTAAATGTGTCCTAATCCAGAGTTACGTTGTTTGCTTTTACAACTGTAAGTCATAAGTAATTAATTTTCCTTGGAAAATTAATTCACTTACCATTCCCAGTAGCATCATATGTTGACACAGGGTTATAGATAGTTTAATATTTTTGTTCAGCATGTTGGCCTCAACTTTGGAAGACCTTAAATCAAAACAAATTCAAATTTACTCAACTGTACATAATTCAGGGTTATTTAAAGTGAATGTTGTCTTTATTGCTGTCAGCCAGCTGATGATAATGATTCTAAAATTATGTTCAGTCTTCCAAAATCTGAACGTCTATGGACAAATGTGTGTTATTTCCTCAAAAATAAGTAAATAAACAGTTCCACTCCAGACATGTGAACAACAAGGCCACTGGAATACTATCAGTAGTTGAATACATGAGCTCCTCAGAGGACGTATCATCTTGGGAATATGTTATCTCCTGCAAACTAGATGGCTAGAAGGCAGTTTTTTCAAGCATACCTTCTGCTGCTAGAGACTTTAGCTGGCGATTCATTATTCTGATTGCACCAGGCAATCTCTGACTTAATTGGGAGCATGGCTCCATTTTGCCACGAGCCATGGCCCAGTGACAGGGCAGACACATCATGGTGCAGAGGCAGAATGAGGCTGCTTGAGCTGGTGGGCCAGCCCAAGGACCTCCGAGTAGCCCAGACCAGGAGTCTTCTGGAATGAGAGAGGCAGCTTTCAAGTCTGATCTATTAAGTTTGTTAGGAGGAATTCTGTTCGTGTGCATGCACAACTCCATAAAACATGGTGTTTATTACTTCAGTTTATTTTTATTTATTTATGTCTCCTGGGTGAGATTCCAGTGATGCAGTTCAAACAAGCAAGGCTCACATCATAGGTGTACCTTTGTGGGTTGGTTGCTGAATTTTTCTTAGGGGGTCCATATCTATGTCATTTAATTTGGAATTTGGGGGATGAAAAGTAAAAATTAGAATTTAATTCCAGTGTGGAGTTACTGCTAAGTCAGGCATAAAAAATATTGTTGCATTAGCAATCAAAGGAAAGGACCAAACTACAAGCACATTGAGAGTATACAATAATGTAGCAGACTATGTAGAGCCGACGGAAGAAAATGTTCTTCCAGATGCTTTTTTTTTTTTTCACCAAATCATTTATTTATTTTTAATCAAGGTAGACAGTGAAGAATGTACAGAAAATATTGATGTTGATATAATTGCGTCCTATTAATAGTGCAAGGTTAATTCACCTTTGTGTCTTTGGATACTATAGTTTTATGCATCACCAGTTGATGTTCTGGCAGAACTCTCCATTAAATTCAGTATCTGTTAATTTGAAATTCAATTATTTGAAAAGATGACTAAATAGGGCATCTAATGTCATCCTGTATCTGTTCGTTCAGAAGTTTTTAGTAGGCATTAATGTTGGTTCATTATTAGAGTTAAAATAGTTTTAAAAGTTTTACAGTGATACTTAAAAACAGAAAATCTTCTGTGACTGTAGCAGTGTTTGGCCTTGTGCTTCTTGTGTGTAATGGAAGTTGCATCTTGTTCACTGCTCTGAGCTGTCTTCTTATGCGTTCATTACCCAGGCCATCAATTCTAACTAATTGCAATTTCTACCAAGCTTGCAAGAGTTGTTCATTTCTTCATTTTCACCTATTCTGTGATACAGACCAGCATTCATCTCAGGAAAAGGAGAAGTGAGCTTTGTCCTCTTCTCATCCTTCCTTGCTGGAGCTTGTGGTGGTCACACACAGCAATAGTCTCAGCATACCTTGCTCCAGTTTTATCAGTGTTCTTATTACACTTCTGTGTTTCTATTGTCTATGAAATGAATGCAGAAAATGTTTTGGGAGCCAGTCAAAAGATCTTGCTGTTCTTACCCATTTCTTGGCAGTTTCAGTTTGTATTTCTTTCAGGATATTCCTCTTCATTTCATGATGACAGTGATTGTCTAAATTTGCAAGAAAAAATAAGTCAAAGTAATTATTGTTTTTTAAAAAAAAATGTCTGCGGAAACTATTTCAGGCAAACTTTGTTTTGAGCTTGACTGTAGTTTTGGATTAGATAATTCAGTGCTGGCACTAATTCTGAAACAAACACTGCTATGAAGTACAATAGGAAAAAGCCCAAGAAGCAAGAAAAGTGTCTCTTAATGTAAGTGCCTGGCTCTTTGGAGGCCACCAAGAAGTCTACAGTGATTGACGTGCATTCTGGCACAGCTTTTTTTTTCCTGCAGCAGCGCTGAAGTCAGTCAAAGTGTATAGACAAAGCTGAGTGAATACCAGTTTCCCCAGTACAGGGGCTATTTTTTCAGGAAGTCTAACTCAAACCAGATGTTTTGCTTAGACCTAGAGTTTGTTGCTGCCAAGCATCTCATCAGAGGTCAGAGTTCCGGGCTCAGGGCCCTGCTAGAATTCTTTCACAAATTGCTATTCGGTGAGGTTTTAATCCTAATGGAAAGAATAATGTGCTTGTAAAATCTGCAGTTATTACAAACACAGTATACATATTGTGGACTTCAAATGACTACATATTTCATTCCCATAAACAGGGAATGCAGATGAATGCAGTGTGTAATAGTTTTAGACATTCAAACTTAAACCAAGTATATAGTTTATACTGCTGTTAACCATTTGCATTCTTAACACTCCTGTAAAATGAATAGTAATCTTAACTAACAATTGGCAGCTCCTAACAAAATAAAAAAAAAAGTAAAAATAATAAAAAAAACCACTCCAGCACGTTTTGACTTGTAAGCTGTTTCCTGAAGTAAATAGGAAATCCTTATGCTTTTGGGAATGTTCAAAATGTGCTCTGCTTACTAAGGCAGTAGGCTTGGCACAGTTTTTTTTTTCCTTCTTTCCCTTCTTTTTTTTTCTGTCTCGATTTTTAAATGGCTTGGTAGCAACATTATCTGGCTGAGTTAATCTTACTTTGTCTGTTTATTCATACAGCTAATTGTTAGTCCCTGAAAACTAGAGCAGACATGTGCTGCAGCTTACTTGGGAGCAAATGCTGGTAATACAAATTGATAAGAACAAGAACTAGCAATGAAAATTCTCCCTATATTTCTTGTTTTCTTATTGCAAGCCTTACTGATAAGGCTCTGTTGTGATTCAGCTGAAGTAAAGGTTGAGTGTAACAGTAGCCTTCTCAGGTGACTTTTGTACTGTACTGCAAACCTGCAGCTAGAGAAATGCAGCTTGATTTAATATAAAGATTAATGATATAGATATCGCATATATGTTGCTATGCTATAGAAAACAGTGCTGTAGTGTGAAGTCAGGTGACTAATGTCTCAATACGCCAAGGTTGTAGCGATGAGTTGTTTGAATGTTTCTGTGCAGCATCTTAGTTTTCTGTGAATGCTGCTGAAGGTTCATATCTGTTAGTTTCTTGCTTCACTCATCCAACTTTAATTCCTATAAGTTGAATTATTTATTACAGCTGTGCTAATTTATCTTGTTACAATTGCTGAATTTTGTCACTTCGTAAGTGTGTTTTCCTTTTGCTTAGAAGCATAACTTGAGTGGCGTCACTCAGAAGAATTAATATTATACCATTCACACAAAGCAGTGATTGCCAGCGATAGTCATGCAGGGAAGAGGGCGAGTATATGTGAAGCAGAATATCTGTGCTACTACTGTAAACTGTGAGATGTACTGAGGTGTTCATCTACCATGCAGTGTATTCACTTATTTATGTGTTTATGCTGAGAACTGTGTAATGAATGCTGATTTTACAGTATGGATATTCATACATTTTTTTAGGGCAGAAATACCAGTATAGAACCCAGGAGGGCTTCCTTATTAGATGAATCTTTTTCCCATCATCGAATGTAGAGATTTGTGAAATACATCAGTGATTATATCAGTCTATTACTTGAGAAAATGGATGAAGCTGGTATTTAGGTAGCAAATTAATTTTCAGAGACCGCATACATTTCTCAGAGAACAAGAAAAATAACTTTGTTCCTGCTGTGTCCTTTAAAAAGGAAAATGAATCCGAAGTGTTATTACTAAGCTTATGTTCCATTACAGTACATGCTAGTGTAAATAATATTTTCCCCTTGTTTACTGAGTGAAAACACATTTATATGTACAGAATTGGATGTGAAAACTTTTTCTTTCAGTGGTCAGAATACAAATTTTAACTTCATTCTGTTAGAATACATATGTTTTGATTAACTGAAAACATTTATTTTGTTTAATAAACACAACAGCATAGACATGCTGTTTTTGTTGCCAGTTAGATGTTCATGGTGCAAGTGGCTGCCTCAAGGTGAGAAAAGGAACATTAAAAGGATTTGAAATAAATACATACAACCTAATCATTTAGATGCAATAAAAAAGTGGAGTCAAGCTATAGCCTAGTAAGAGAAGCTTTTTCATATTAATGAGTTTCCATTTGCCAATAATTCTGTCATTTGTAACTTGAATCATTCATCACCCCTGCAAATGGTTCTTTCAAGACATTATTTGCAATTTTGTCTTGTGTTTTTGTCCTTGATGTTGTGAAAATGACCGTCTACTGTTACAGGAATGAAAAGAGATCTCATTCAAACATCTTTTGTGTTTCCACTTTCAGTGAAAAATGTTTTTCAAACCTGCAGCTGGTTATTTCTGCAGGAGTTCCCACTTATATTCAGGTTTGATTGACATTTTGAAATGGCAGCTTTTCATGAAAAGCTGTTAACTTGTAGAATTTGGTTATGGTACTAAGACAGACTGACTTTGTTCTACTGTTGGGGCCTGTCCAACCTAAACAGAACCCTGCATCTGAATTTAATAGTGCTACTCAGCATAGAGAGTGCAAGGGCTTTTTTGTTTTTTTCTTGTGTGTTTTTTTTTGTTGTTTTTTTTAACACTGGTGATTTTGATATGTTTTTGAACTTGACCTGATAAGTACTCATCCTCATATCTTTTCTGTGAGTAATTGCATTAATTGGCATTCTCTTTCTTTATCTCTTTTCTTGAGCTATGAGGTTTTGTCAGGTTGCACATCCAGTTCAAGTGTTAGAATAAATTTTCATTCGACATGATGGAAATAAATGGAAAATGGATTTTATGAATGTACAAATCCCACAGCCTGTCTGAGTTTAGATAAAAGTGGTTATCTGCAGCTTTTATTACTTCTAATTTTTGAAGTGCTGGGGGTGAGGGCAAGCTTATGGTTTTAACAAATCTTCTGAACAATGATTACTAATTTAATTTCCAATCGAAAATGAGAAAACAGTGCATAAATTCATTATTCTCCCCTTGACTTTACCAAGTTGGTCTTTTATATTATGCCAAAATGCTGTAAGTGGAATAGAGACACTACAAAATCAGTTACCCTCTGCATCTACTTCCAAACTTCTGAAGATGGATATAAGAATACCCATATGCATTAACTGAGAGAAGGAGTATTTTTAACTTCAGAACAGATGACTATTTATATAGAGGAACTGGGGAAAAAAGAAAATAAGGCCTAAAAATCTGTATATCGTGATATCCATCACTTATGTCTACTGTTGTTTTACTTGTTTGAGAAGTAAAACCTTGCACTTATTTGAGTTTATCCACCATTTAACTGTACAGTCCTGTATGAATAATTTTATATGACTTGTATGAGAGAGTATTTGAATCTCATTCTATAAGTAGGTAAGTAATAGTAGTATTCATTTTTATATAGATGTTTTCAAGGAAAAAAACAAATTGAAACAAGAGCTTCTCACAGCAGTTAGAATTTCTAAATTAGCTCTACTCATAGCTGACTAATTACTACTCTGCAGATCTCTACAGATTTGTACCTGCCATAAATCGATCCAACCCTATGTTAGTGGAGTAATTACTTTTTGAGGAACACGTGTATTTTTTTTCTTCTGGAGTTCTTTATGTCATTTCATCTTCCTTGTCAGAGGTATTTCTCATATGTTGATTTGAACTTCAAATCAGCAGCTAGATATATTGGTGCTAGAAATGTGTCCCTATGGCACCAGGAAGAAAGTCTTGGAATAAACAAAAACAGGTAAATCTTGAGGATCTAAACAAAATACATATTCCCCCATGATTCATTTGAAGGTGTGTACCTCTTGTGTTGTTAGAGGTATGTTGGAGGTATAGTTCTAAAAGTAAAAATGAAAGCGTAATTGCTGCTGTGAATTGTTAGTTACATTTTATAGTCTGTTTAAAATGCTGAGGTTAGAGTTATCTGAAATGTCCTGCCTATGCTGTCTCTGTAAATATCTCCCAAGCCAGTTGCAGTATAGCACTGGGAACAGCCACATTTTTGCTAGTATTGAATAACATGTGTGTTCCTGCTGTGAAATAAAATGTGATTTTTGTGATCCTTTTCTTTAAAGTCATCTGGTCTAAATGAAAGTGAATGTTTTCTCAGATGCCTTTACTATAGTTTCTAAATTTTAGAATAAATTTTTGAGTGCCAACTAAAAGCTTGTAGTGTAGATGAACCAACACTTACAGTTTTATCTCATAATTTTGAATGAATGCTTTAGAGCTTGATGTGAGCTTTGAAAGCAAAAGCCAGTGTCCTATAGTTACCACCCAGGCTTTACTGTTAGAATCTAATACATGCTGCTGCTATTCCTCCAAGCAAAAGAAAGATACATGGGTACAAGGTTTTCAGTATACCCGTAAGGTCCCTGTGAAATACTAGACCAATTGAATTAAATGGCAAACTGCCCACTGACTTTAAATGGAGCCAGGATTTTGCCCTTTAACTCTACCAAGCCCTAAGGGCAAGCAGGTTTCATTCTTAAACAGACCAAGCGTGGCAGCATTTCAAAGGGAAGTTGAGCCCTTGCAAAGATTGACCCAAACAATGTAGAATGCAGAGGACAGTGTGGGGACCTTGAACTGCACTAGCAAATACAGGAAGAGATAAATGGCTATTGTCCTGTTGGAAATAGTGGAGTATAGTAATAATTTTGATATGCTATTCCCCAAGTTATTTTTTTTTTCTAGAAGTAGACTTTTTCTTTCCTTTTTTTAATTGTAAATGACTGGTTTTCACTTAAAAATGCATAGGAGGGTGTAGACAGCAGGAGAGACTGCCCATTGTGCTGCTGTTTCATGTTGTTTGATTCTTCCTCTTTCTACTTCAGCAATAGGACTAAACATTAAATATTGCCACTTTGCTTTTATTACTTGGTAACTTTTTTTTTTTAAGAATTTGTTGAGACAGTGTTCATCAATAAATGAAGGAGTGAAACATTAGAATGGTTTGCAGTCATGGAAATCTTGGGGATATAAAATGAAACTTTAAAGAGAAACATTCATTTTGACCAGGTAAACATACATTTAGGGTCTTCAGACTCACTTGTTTTAAAACAAGTGTTATCCTCGTTGACAGTGGTGTATGTAGTGTTTATTATTACTACAGAGCAAAATAAATGTTCTTTGAGACTGGCTATTTCTTTCTAAATATTCTTTTCCCCAATCTTTACTCTTAATGTGTAGTTGTCCTTTATTTTATTTTAATTGGGTTGGTGAAGGCGACTATATGTGAACAAACTGTAGAAGTGAGAAGTTGAGGACATGGTTTTTATGTTGTCCTCTTCCATTTTTATCTTTTCAGTTACAGATTCCTTTTACTCCTGAATGGTGATGAAATGCAGGCCATGGCCTGTAGTTGCACAGTGGAGATACTGTCCTTCACTTTTTATCCTTTCGTTTCCCTTACACTTCAAGTCTATAGAGGGAATTCTTTTGTGCATGTTTTTCCTGGTTCCATCATAGTGTGTATCATGCCCAAGCACATGCATGGGGAATAGTTTCTGAAGCTGTAGCTCAATTCTGTCTTTTCCTTCTACAGCTTTTGTTTCCTTGTGCCTGTTTGAATGCTCATATACCTGCTCATATATTTTTACTCCTTTAAAAGAAACAGTTAAGTTTTTGTAACATAGGAGAGCAGAGTGAGCGTTCCTACCAGGATGCTTCTCAGGTTTAGCCTTCACTGCCATTCTCCTTCCAGCCACTGTAAACTGGTGATGTGAGAGATCTTTATGACAGAATTATTTTTAGTGCACTTCGGTTTACCAGTTCCTGGCAGTGCAATCCAGTTGCTGTTATCCTTTCTCTTCAGTACTCATTGGATTATATCTGCAAAGTGCTTGCTTTGGGCATGTGTGAGCCTGGTAGGCTACTGCTAGGTCCTTCATCATCTACCTGCCCTAGTGGTTTTTTGCCCAGGATGTCTATCCTAAAGAAGCTGAACTACGTCAATGTGATCAGGTAAATATATTTACTTTTTCTCTGGCGTAATATTTAGTGATTTTGTTTTACTGAAAGATTTTGAAATTTGCTTTGAAGAAGCCGTTATTTCTTCTTCACTTAGTTCAGCACTTGGGTGTCCGGAACCTTTGTAATTTTACAGACGTGTAATTAAACTATTTAATACAGATGTGTATTAAACTAGTAAGCTTCGTGTTCAGCAGTAAGCTGAATGTATGTTGACAGAAGCTTCTGCTATGTAGGTGCTACATGGCAACCTTTCAAGCATTAGTTATCCCTGTTAAACAATACGTTGTTCGGTTGTCTCTTTGGCAGTATCTAGTTAAGATCTAGAGAACTGACAGAATGTTAAGAAATTACTGATAAGGAATAATAAAATAATTCTTAATGATACAGTTAGTGTATCATTAGTTAGTATACAGATAAGTGTATATGTCTAGCTATGATGAGTCTTTCTGATAATATTTTTCACAGTTTCCTATTTATAATATGTGCTACCCTCAGTGGGAGATTACAGCTGGAGAGTTCAAACTGGAGGCAAGCCCAGCTTTGGCCTGGCTGCACTGTAGCAGAGCAGAGCTTGCTGGCAGACCTTTTGACTGGGTTGTCAAGTATCTGTCTTTGTTTGCAGCTTTTGGTGTTTCTTTCCTCTGCATGTTCAGAGAGCCATATCTTGTTTACCACATATTGGTTATTGGAAAAAGTGATTTTGAACTTATATCCCTGTGGAATCCTCCTCACTCCTGTTCTGCCTCTCTCCATCTGGTTTTTTCTAATGTACTATGATTTTCTGATCATTGTGCTGTAGGTAGTCTACAGCATAACGTGTTGGCTGCATCTATATATTAATATATAAGTGTGTTTTTCCAGGAAAAGCTGTTCTCTTAGATTTTCAAAGAGCATGTTAATCCTGTCCTCTCAGGAGGTGTAAGGTGGCCAGATTCCCATCCTTTCTTTTACCTCTGCTAACGCGACTCTCTATAGTGGTAGTAAAACCATGTTGCATCGATGTTATCTGTATATACTTTGATGAGGTAATATTATGGAGATCTAAAGTAAATCTGTTTCAGCGATAGATTTTTCTTGATTACCTGTACACCTTCATCTATAAGGGTTGCTCTGAATGTAATGCAATAATTTGATTATATTGGCCCACAAAGTCAGAGATGGATGTTGGTTTTATAGTGGTGGAAGTTGAACCTTCCCACCAATATTCCATTACATTTTGTTGCCATGTGACGTATGGCAGCAGAGGGGCAGTCTGACAGAATGGCATCTGATATGGAGCCGCATATGAAGCGAAGTTGCAGAGCTGATTTCCTCAATGCACAAAAAATGGCACAAGTTGACATTCATTGATGCTTGCTGAATGCTTATGGAGACTGGACAGTGGATGTGAGCACAGTGAAGGAGGGAGTGGTGCATTTCAGCAGTGGTGACAGTGACAGTAGATCACCTCTGCTGGTGCAAGTTTTTACATGCATGACATGCAGGCTCTTATTTGCTGTGGGTGAAAATGTGCAGCTGACGGTAGCTGGAAATGTGCTTTATCAAATAGTGTTATTATGCTCTTTGTATCTGATGTAGTTTCCATAGACATTAATAGGAGGCATTACTTTCAATGCAACCTACTTTTAGTATGTTGTTAGAAGTGTTTCTGAATAGAACTGTTAAGGAACACAGATATGCTGCTGAATGTAGATAAGAATGGTAACAGCCACAGAATTTGTCCAGAGGTACATGCAAAATAGAATATCTGTGCTTTATTTTCTTAGCATTCCTTCCTCCTTCTGTGCACAAATCATTAGACTGTCGTTCCTTTTTATCACATCCTGATATCTGATCTGTTGTTACTAGGTACTATAATTTCCCAGCTCTATTTAGTCAGACAGTGTGCTTCGTCCATAATCTTTTCTGAAAATCCAGTGTCCCGGGTAAATGCCATATTTTAATGTGTTGTGGAGTTTAATTTTAAGGGCTTTGGGAAGAAGTTAGCTGAGAGCTAATGCTTCTATTTCTTTGAATGTCTGCATCCTGATTTTTAGAAATGTTTTATTTTTGGGGGGGGCAGAGTAATATTGCAATATTAAAAACATCCTCCTTTTAAGTCCTCTCTTAAGGTCCAGCTTGGGGCATTTTAAATTTTTCTACCTATGTTGTATGAAATCAATATTTTAAGAATAAAATTACCTTAGACAATCTTGTAGCTATTCATCCTGTTTGATTATGCCTGCAAGCTGGTCTCGTTGATGATTCTAGCAGATAGTTTGCATCATTAGGGCTTGGGATCAGCTTTTAGAGTTTAAATTCACTCTATTAGTATTTAATTAAATTGCTATTAGATAGCAGTTCTCATTCAGACCTTAAATCATAGTCTAATGATTGCTGAATCTCATCTAAGTCTTGATACCTATCTGAAAACAATTTATAAAGCAGAGCAGCGTAATTTTGACCTCTAAGGTTGGGCATATAAACCCTTCCTCTGGACCAGAATATAATGGATTCAGTTGCAGCATTTTCCTCTCTCCAGCTGTAATAACTAAGACAAGTGCATAGGAAATTATTTTTAGTTCCTAAAACTGAGAATCTTTTATTAAAAAGAATCGTTTCCCATCAGGGATGCGTGCCACAACTCAAAGCAAAGATGCAAAAGACATTTGTTAGCTGCCCCTGAACCATACAATTAGAGAACTTAATGATCAGTACATGAACATAATAAAATGTTGGGAGTATAGGATGTTATTGGGTAATTATGCTTAGGTTGCAGACAGGAAAGGAAGAATTGAGTTCTCATTGACTACATTTCATTGACTTCCTGTATAGCTTAAGATAAATTACTAAGTTTTTATGATTTTAGTTTGTCATCTGTAAAACTAGTACTGTTCTTATGTACCTGTATCTTAAGTAGTGTGAAGGTGAAAGGTTCTGCAATGTTTTTACGTATATGTCTGGCAGGGGATGTTATTGCTGTTGTGTTTTCATGATATTCTAGCAAAACCAGAACTGTTACTGTAAAAAATATATGCCCTAGATTCTATCTCTTCATGTCAACTGGTACACAGAAACCAAAAGTTAACACTTGGTATGTCCATAGTACCGGCTGCCTATTAGTTGTTGAGAATGCATCCTTCTTTTGCAATGGAAGGTAGAACTTGGGCCAGGGCTGGTGACAAGGACTTGCCAGGCTATGCTGTCTACCTCCTCTCATCACAAGTGGGTTAAATTCACTCCTTTTGCCAGCATAGCCAGGCACTTGCTGCAGACCTCTCTGCAAGACTTGCACTTAAGCTTTTTTGCCAAGTTTTGTGTATTCCAGAAGTTGAAGTTTGGTCATAGCTAACTGAAGGAGTCTCAGATGTCTAATTTCTGATCAGGGCAATTTCTGTAATGGAAAGGCAGAAGCTTCATGCTTCTGTTGAAGTTGTTTAGAATAATGGTTGTCTTTTGGTGTTCATAAAATACAAATTCTATACAGAAAAGGAATATACAATAATTTAGGATTTTTTTTTCCATATTTGAAAATTCTGGACTCTTGCAGAGTGAGTAATAAGGCAGCTGAATATACACTGAGTATGCTTTTCTGATTTGTTTGGAGCCATCTGTTACCTCATCCCTTAAATGTCAACTTCGCAAATCACAGATAAAACTAATATTGAAGTTGTGCCCTTAATAACTACAGAGGGACATCAGCTGATGACTTCAATGGAGCAGGCCTGATTCTGTATTGCTCTCCTCGCTGTAAAGTATTGGTGTGCTTTTGAAATACTGGAAGGTGGACATGAGTGATACTAAATCAAAAGTAGTTTTAGTTCCTTTCTATCTTGATGATATACCAATCTCTCAGCTTTTAGTTCTAAAAGTTTGTACAAATAGAGACCTCTGTTCTCTCTTCGATTTACACTTGAGCAAAACAAACCTGAGGCAGTCCTAGAATGCAGAACAGTTGCCTCTTGGAATAATTCCTTTAATACTTGAAGCTTATACATATGCTTTTAAAATTATGGTATATAGAGTTTCAAAACCACAAAGTTTACATTTTCAAATATCTTTTTATTATTATTATTATTTTAATAGTTTATGATTTTTTTTCACCATGTGTAAAACTATATGTGGTTGAACATTAAATAAATTATTTAAAAAAAAATAAGGAAAATATAATCTTTTAAGACATTACAGGCATAAGCTTTGTGAACTTCAAGTCAATAATAGTAACACGGTGATTATGTTTATGTTCAGATCTTCTACTAGACAGTACCTATGATTAATTCGTTACTCTACAGAATTTTACATTATTTTCTGCATTGTTATTTCATGTACAGTGTAGTAAATGCACTGCTGGTGTTCATACCATTCACCAAGTTTGATCTCTCAGTCTTTTATATAATGCTAATTACTTCATCAGTAATGTGCTATTGACAGCAGTGGTGGACCTGAAGTGCTGCTGCTTTTTTGAGAGTGGGAAAAATACTGATATTCTCATTCAGTTGTAAAAAGTTGTCACAGGGTAGTTTTTGTTGCTGAAAACGAGTTAGTGCAGTTAGTTTATTATTCAGCCCTGTCAACTTTTCAATTTTCAATATGCAGACATTTTTCTTGTGTTATATGTGTAATAGGGAAAAAAACTGGATACATGTTTTAATGCAAAATTTGTTAATCTTAGTGCAGAGCAGATTTTGAAAGGCACAAGTTTACTATATCATGGAGGGGTTTTTACCAATTATTTATACTTTTGCTGTAAATATAACTTTGCTGTCATATGTAATAAGTGGTGCTGAAATTGGTTTCAGTTATCAAAGATGTGAATGACACAATGGATTGTTATGTACTGTGCCTGTTAAATCCATAAACACTGGTGCTGAACAAACTTCTGTTTTTTCACATTTCCTGATTTTCTGTCAGCTTTGTCTTTCATGGGTCATTCGATAAACACAACTCTGGTTGACTCCTTTGTGCTGCCTTATGTCAATCAAAATCAAGTGCCTGCTTCTTAGCAAGGAGAGAAAATAAGCTTGCTTTATTTAAGTTTGGCTGTGCTTTCTGCAGAACAGTGCCTTGCATTTTGTTTCATTCCTAGCGTGTTTTTGCCTTGAGCTATGCAGTGGAAGAGGTTGGGACAGAAGAGAGAAGGAGCCTCCAATGAAAGCAAAGGAGGAGATAAAGAGAAGTGAAGAGTGGGATTTGAAGCTGTTCTTTAAGGATGTTAAATTTGAACAGATATGTTTAAAAAAAGAAAGGGGGGGGGGGAGAGGGATGAAAGTGTCTCATGAGTATTTTCACATTAGATTAAAATATTTCTTTTTACTTAACTGTCACATAACTAATTCTGTTGGTATGAGATTAGAAAACTGCTAAAAGTCATTTTTGGCATAAACACTTTTTTTTCTAATGAGAGAATGGATATGTAATTTTTAAAAATAAGTTCTGTCCAGTGCTGATATGAACATTATGTTAATCACCACACAGAACAGGTACTAAGTGTGTACATTAGTACTGGGAAAACCAGTGAGCATGAGAAGTTCCTTATATTAGAACTGCAGAATACAATAAAATGTGCATCAACTGTACATACCCTTAAATGGATTTGTATTATTTTTTTTTACTGTAGTTGCAAGTGTTGTAAGTATCACGTTTCTTATGAGAGTCAAGTGGGAGGAACCCCAGTATGTCTTCTGTGAAGGGCATCTGTTTGTGTAGACTTTTGTCAAGCTTTTAACATCTCCTGGGGTCTCACTTTGCCCTGGATGAGACCAGCTGGAATTTTATATCCTATTGCTGCTGTTCCTCACCCTTTTGATAGAGGGGGATGGTCACTGGCTTCAGACTAAACAGGATTCCCACATTCCTCAGGAAAGACACAGTTCCTTCTCCATTTGAAAAGGAATAGAAGCTCAGTGTAATTTTTTTTCCTTTTCCCTCTCTTATACTTTTGCACTTTCCAGAAAAATCCCCAAATGACACTGTTGCCTTTCAGATGTCTGAAATCATCTGTAAAACTCCAGTTGTGATCTCCCCTGCTTTGTCTTCCTCTAGTATTGCTGGATAGTCCCCATATCTTTTGAGCTTCACCCTCCCTAGGATGTGGTTTTGTATGGAAATGGGAATGTAGATTTTCCTTTAGATTTCTGGAATATCACTTTTACTGCATCTATTAGGGTGCAAGAACAAGTAAATAGAAGATGAATTTCAGCAACTTGCAAGTGGTTTGAAGCACTGACATGATCAAGTGTGTATTTTTGTTTTCTTTTTCAGTCTTGAATCTTAACAGACATTGTTTTTGTTTTATCATTTTCTTTGAAAACACAAATCTTTTTCTCTTGGGGTGTTTCAGTAATAGTAATGTACCATTAAAATAAACAGAATTCAGATTTTTTTAAAACAAGAAATGAATCAGAGTTAAGTACATAGGATAACAATATATCCTTTAACAATATAACATTTGGAGAAGTCGCTATCTTCAAAAGAAATTCTTTAAGTCAGGATCTTTTATCAAACATCAGAGGAATAAGCTTGTTTTCTTAAGAGTGTAACTGAAAGGGATTTTCCAGGGGATGCTAGAAATTAAAACCCCAGTCTGAATTTCCCAGTATATCCACCTGACAAGGGTGGTAAAGTTACACTTATAATTTTCTTCCAATTCTGCCCATGAAAACTACTCATTGTTAGACTAATTGTGTTAGTCCTGCTGTACTTAAGGGCTTGTCCTGAATGCATTTTGCTTCTAGCTTTCACAAGCATTTGAAGTGCAGCTGATTGTATATGAGCCACAGCACTTGCAGAGAATGTTTTTCCCTT
The DNA here is from genome assembly GCF_039878825.1 of Excalfactoria chinensis. Lineage (NCBI taxonomy): Eukaryota > Metazoa > Chordata > Aves > Galliformes > Phasianidae > Excalfactoria > Excalfactoria chinensis. Next base: position 80,600,165 of record NC_092827.1, read on the forward strand.
CTCAAAATTTTAAGCAAAACACGTTTCTATGGATTGACTCTCTATAACATGATATAGCTCTGAACTTTGCTTAGCATGTGTTATCTCACCTAATTTCTCATTCAGTAAATGTCATTCAGGCTGCAAGGTTACACCTCTTTTTCAAGAAAGTATATATGTTTTTAAGGGCAATGTTGGCTAGTCTCACATGCCAATATTAAAATTCATGGGTACAGAAGTTAATGGTAGGTACCAACAAAATAATGTTTTATGAGCTGCTAGAAGTATTTCAAAACTCAGGGAGAAAAAAAAAAAAAAAAAAAAAAGCATTTACTCCTTTACTTCATTGAAGGCTGACTTGAATTCAAAGGACAAGTGAGGCATAATTTGATCAGAAATGTTGGCCACGTTACCTGGCCTCAGTCCATAACCCGATGCCTGTTGCACAGGATCATGAGCTCTTACCCTCCCTGCTACTTCATGGGCAGCAGCATTAGGTCATGTCTGTGCTGAGCCTGTGGGCTCTGGGGAATGACTGATTCCTTTCCAACTGGGCTGGAAGATGGCTGGCTCAACTCCTGGGTATTGTAAAATAATAATGAAGTGTGGATTGGTCTTGTTGATTTCTACTAATTTAATAAATATACAATATATGTATTTAAAAGTCACTGTGTTTTGCAATAGAATTTTAAATTGTTTCTTTCACACAAAACACAATCCTAATTTATTTCTTGAAAGTATGATTTTTATAGCAGCTTTGGAAAAGGTTGCTGAGTGCATTGGTTATATGCATTGTTCTAGTATTTGTTTGGGGTTTTTGTGTTGACAAAGGTAAAGAGCTTAAAGCTGCCACTTACAAAAAGCTGCAAGTTAGGGTTGTTCTAACCTAGCTCTACTACTATGGTATTTTGAGAGTTTGGTCAAGTAAAGTCAGGGTACATATCCACCATTTGTTCTCTTACAGACACAGCACACCTCCAGACTACATGCAAACAGTGGTTCTTTCCCTTCATACATTTGTGGTTATGATGACACATGTACTTTTATAGGGACTATTTATAGACCTCATTTTGAATACAACAAGTTTTTTAAAAATGGCTTTCAATTAGTGTTGTAGCATCATCTCAAGGTTTTTAGTTGTGTTAATTATTTCTAGTTAGTGCACGTAGCTCTTCAGAGTGAGCAAGACAGCAGTCCTTGCTGGGTAATTCCTTGGAAAACAAATACTAAAATACTGTTACAGTGTCTGATATTTCTAAGTTCAGATTACTTTCTATAGTTGAGAGGGTCGCAGTTTTTATTCAAAGCAAGTGAGAAGTGTGGTTTCTAGTAGTGTCTGAATAATATGATATCACCCCAGTGCATATAAATAGTATACAGAAGTATATAATGTCAAACCTCTGATACTGGAGAAGGCAAATAAATTTTCTGGAAGACAGAAAGATGCTTAAGCCTTTCTAAAGTCTAATCTGTTAGCAGTAGAAATTCTTTACAATGATATTGAGATCATAAAGTAATGCTTTTAACTACTTTTAGAAACTGAGCTCATAATGCAACCCTTTGCTTTGTATCAATGTAAAGATGGATGTAGAAATTTCTCCATCTCAGCAAAAAGAATCTGCAAAGGTCTTGGAAGGCAGATTTGCTGGCTGGAAAGTTTTCTGTCATTTGCAACTTGATTTCATTCTCTAGCTTGAATATATTTTACATCTGAGAGGTATTGGTAGCTTTGAGACATGTTTACTCAGACAGCTGCACCATCTTATGTTTATCTTGATCTTTCATACGTACCTTTCTGCTTTTTCCTCATCCATACCTTGATATGTGCATTCCAAGTGGTATTTCTGTTAGATGTTGGTAATAAAGAGCTTGTGCATGCCTTGCTTTGTTGTGCTTATTTGTTCCTTTGATAATTGTCTGTTTTTAATGTGTCTGTCGAGCACCAATACAGTTAAAAGAAGCAAATAATCTTTGAGAGACCTGAGAATTTCTTGTTAGGAGCAGGAGTTCTTGGTCAAAGAAATAAGTGTTGAATCAATTTTTTTTTGCCAAGTTGTTTGCATTCTGTTACTTGAATTTTACAGTAAATATTGTATCCAGTGTTTTAAATCATCAGATAAATGGCACTTTGACTTATGAAGCAGAGGAATCATGAGCACTGATCTTTATTCCATTAGCATAAGTATTTCAGGATTCTTTACTTTGTAGTACAGTTGTCTGATTTGCTTCCGAGTTCACTCTTAGCAGAACAGGACATAATGCTCTTGCTGAATCAAGTCTCATACAAAGAACTGCTTGGAAAGATTTGGCTGGGCCTGTATGTTTCCTTACCTTCTTTGCTGTACTCCAGTCTATTAAATATTGTGGAGATGATGATGAACGTTTGAGTGTTGATTTGCATAACTGTGTATTTCTCCTACTGAAAAACAATCATTTTAAGGAATGAGACTGAAAGCTATGGAAACAGCATTCTACCCAACCATTGTCGCAGACTTGTTACTTTTTATTCTAATTAATTTCTTAAGCATTTATATAATGTTTAAAAATTAAAAACAAGCAACAACAACAACAAAACTATATATATATAGTGACCAAGAATTGTGAATTTTTGAATCAGTTTCCAAGTGCCTTGGAGTGAGTCAGTATCCTTACTCAAAAGCAGAAGAATGTTTTAGTACTATGCATTTTTAGCTCTTTTTGCCTTCCTCCACCATAAAGAAAAAAGAAGTTAAATATATTTAGCTTACAAAATATTAAGTTTGTTTATTTGTGGAAAATCCAATTCAGTATTTGGCAGCTATACTTGTTAAAGAACAGAGAATTTGGGCATTTCTGAGCAATTTTGGTGTTTTATTCTCATACCCATCTATTAGTCTCTGTTTACATAAATACATCTGTGTGTGTGTGAGCTGGAATCTTCTAGTTCTAGTACATACTCAACTGATGACAAAAGGAAGGAATATATAGAACATAATTACTAAGAGAAGCTACATCTTCAGAAAGACAAAAATATAGAAATATTAAATGGTGGGTTTTTTTTGTTGGTTTTCTTGTGTGTTTGTCTTTATGTGTCTATTCAGAAAAAAAAGCTATGACTTACTAGTAATACATTAGTAAGCATAAATTGTTGCTTGGTCCACAAAACGTTCTATTAGGCTTTTTGTTTCTGAGGTTGAGACTGTGCAACTATGTGGATTTTTGCATGCAGACTATACAGAGAGGAGTAATACTGGTGAAATCTACACTCACATTTTAATGCAACTTTTTTCTCAATGTATGTCACAATAAAATGTCATAGTAGGTGATATCATAAAACACATTTGCATTACCTGAAACAAGGGACTAAGTGATACACTGGCATAAGTTTTAGGCTTGTTATAGATATTAGGCAATCACTCAATAGTGAACTACAAATATTAGTAAATAGAATTTGATGCTGTTGGCATGTTAAATTTAATTATGAAAACTTTAAAAGATCTGAATGGCTTTAGAAGATTAAACAAAGTAGTGGATGAAGTGTTTGGTGCTTTGGCTCAATTCCAGTCTGGTGTCCTAAATGAATGCATCACAAAACCACAACAGATCAACTCAGATTTACGTGAGTGACGTATAAGAGCCCTGAAGCTAAGCCAACATAGTGATTGAATTAGCTCCTGCATTCAGAGAGGCTTCTCCCTCCAGGTCAGACTTTTAAGCACTGATGGATATGTGTGGGGAACTAAAAGTTATAGGTTGAAGTATGCTTGTGCTGTGAAGGGAAAGAAATCTTAGAGCTTCAGAACTTTTATCTTTTATCTTTGACAAGTGTGATAGATTTTTATTTTTTTATTTTTTTGGAGGGGGGGAGCAAATGAGGAAACGTTATGAACAGTAATGGAAAAAGTAGAAGAATTTCCTCTAGTGCTGCTTCTGTCAAGGACCTGCCAATCTCCCTAGAAATCTGTTTAAAATCTGAAACACATCATTGCTGCAGGGTCGATATGTACCTAATGTATTATCCACACTTACACAATATTTAGTTTGTTCTTCTAGTGTCAGTACTGTAGTATTGATGCTAATAAAAATATATATGTGAGTGAAAAAGAACAGCATTTATGATCTTTTCTCCAAATACCTTATTTTGAAAACACTGCCTTATTATTAGTCAGTCAATGTGAAGGTATACATAAATGTCAGATTAAAGTAAGGACAGTGGATGAGCAGAAACATTCCTCCTTTAAATAAAGCATGATGTATTTAATGTAGTTTTGGTTTTTATGTATTTTGGAGAAATACTTATTAAATAAGAAAGAAAAGTTGATATGAAGAGTGACAAATTCTAGGGATTTTTATTATGACAGAAGTGTGGCGAGAAAAAACACCGAAGACAAAAACAAAAACATTCTACTGTTTGATTTGAACAGGTACCATCATGTAAGTTATTGATAAGTTCCAGCAAGGATTGCATTAATGTTACATAAGTAAGAACTTTAAACAATAGTTTGCTTCAGTATTTCAGTAACCTGATATCTCCATTTTTGTTTCTCAGCATGATGTATCACAGACCTTGCTCAAAGCAACTCTGGACAGTGTGGTTGAAGAGTGTGTCAGCTTTGTAGGAGTTGATATTAACATCTGCTCAGAAATACTATTAAGGTGAGTCAAACATTTTCCTATTCCAGTAATTACATGGCTCTGGATCACAGAGTCTCTGTTTAGTCTGCCATCTGACTTGAACTCAGCTGGAGCGAATGGGTCTTGTGTTAAACTTCCAATTACATGAAAATGACACAATAAGACAGTATTTCACTGTCCTTGGAGTTCAGCTTTTAAGGGTATGTGTGATTCTCCAGATAAAACTATACCTTGGAGGAAAACAGGTTAAAAAAATTTTGAACCAACACTGCAATTTAGAAAAACTTCATTATAACCAATGTGTATTTCTGCAGTAAGAAAGGATTTTTCAAATGTACTTTCTGTCCCTTCAAAGGTATTTTTGTATGTACTAAGCAAAAAAGGCTGGAAAAATCTAGTGGGCAAAGGAGAAGGGAAGGAATTTAAGAGGAAGTTTTTTACAAGTACATTCTTTTTTAATGTAATTTTTTTTTTTAAAGTAATTATTCCATATTTAGTTGGAAAAATATTCTGGATTTTATTTCTCTTGGTTAGAAATTAATTTCATTCTTTCTTGAATATCATACTTTCTTATCCATCAAGTGCACTTGTTGCTAGATGTTGCACTTAGAAAGGGTGACAACATTTCAGCACCTGCATGACTTCTAAATATCTTGCTTGAAAGACTTAAGATCATTAACTGTTTGACAGTGAAAATAAGCTGTATTTCCTAATGTTTCTATGAAATTTTGGGCGAAAATTCCATGCCTAATATTTTGTCTGTTGTTAAAGAGGTGTCTCAGTTTTTGTCAACATTGAATTTCTTTTTATACTTTTGCTTGAAAATGAGAATAGCAGATTTTTATTTTATTTTGTTTTTTTAATTTTTTTATTTTTTTTCATTCCCAATTTCAGCTATTTCTGCCAGACTTGTTTTTTCTAGAGTCAGTTTCATTCCACAAACAGGTTTCTTAAAGCAGTGACATCTGCTATTTGGAGGCATGTGGGTGACATTTACTTCTGAAGAAGTAGATGCCCAACACAGTGTTTTTATCTCTTTCTGTGATTGTTGTACTCTGGACATAATTTTGGGTGTATGTACATATAGAAAAGGTGCAACAAACTCACTGCTTCCTGAAGGAATTTGGCTTACTGCAGTTACGCTGTACAGGTATGTTCTTTGCCAGATCTAAGTTGCCCTCTGAACAGCTCATGAAGCCTGTTCCCAGCTGGTCTTATATTTCAAGAGCAGCTGAGAGAAAAGAAACAAGCTGTGTGGATCTGTGAAATTGTGTAAGGAAGGCAAGCTGCTCTCAGCCACCCTCCTTCTGGGTAGCAGACGCCAGTCCCTCATGTTGGGGCAAGGTGTTGCGGTATCACTGCAAGATAATAGCTGAGAGGGGGCTATTCTCACAGGAGTAATTCGTCTGTCCCGAACCCTCCTCCCACGTAGTTTCCTGAAGAGGGCAGCTGGGGGCAGGCCATAAGACATGACAAATCAAATTGGTATTACAGAAATAGCCCACAGATCATAAATTATGAGCCCTTGGCTTACTAGTTAGGCATGTGCAAAACCCTAATGCTGCATGAAGTTTTGTTGACTTGAGAGGATTCCTTCCACAGAATTCAGAGGAAGATCCTTTTTCAGACTGTTCCTTTGCTCTAGGATCTTCTTTACAATATTCATAGCTGTATTTTAATTTTTGTAGGTTTTTTAAACTGAATTTTTTACTGTAATCTGTGTACTTGTAATTTATAAGGCTTGTATTAATGACTATTCAGTGCTGAAAATGTATTTTGTAAACTTTACTCTCAGACATATTGCAGGACTGAATGCCACCAGGGCTAGAAATATTATTGAGTGGCGAGAGAAGAATGGACCATTTATAAATCGAGAACAACTCAAGGAAGTTAAAGGTTTGGGTCCCAAAACTTTCCAACAGTGTGCTGGCTTCATCAGATTCAATCAAGACTATATAAAGACTTTCTGCAGGTAATGATGATGTTAGCCATCATGACAAAATTTTACAAAATGCTATGGGAAGACCATAACATTGACCTTTCACCTTCAGTTTTGTATTTAGATTTGAAACTTAAGGAATACTAGGATTTTGGACTTTGAAAGAAATATCTTAACAAATTAAATTCTTTAAGTCGGTTGTAGTTCTCTAAGTTAGAGTCTTCATAAGAATACAAGCTTAATGGCAAATCCTTCAACTGAATCAACAGAAGAAATTTGACATGTGGCAGCGTCATTATCTATGAGGTATTAAAACCTTACAGGCCGGTGCTTCATATTAACTTAAGAGATTGTTAAATCCATTTCAGTGTGGTGAAGATTGATACTCTGCAGAACACATTGGTAGTAAACTAGAGTGGATTTGTGTAGAGTTTCAATTCCAGTGCCTGGAGAAGGAAAGTTAAATAAGCAGTCTGGGCTAAGATCTGCCTTTTATACTTCTGTATCTAGGAAGTGTGTTGTGACTGCTTGCTTTCTCAAATATGTAAGAAGCCCAATACTAACTTCAGTTTGTCAACACTGAGTCACCCTTCTCCTTTCCATCTCACTTCCCGTTTCTGTACTGAGCCATTTCTTCTTGCAACCATTCGTTCTGCTTTTCTTCTTCATCTGAAATGCTTCCTCTCTGTAACAGAAAATGCCCATTGTAGGAGCGTGTCTCTTCTCCTTCTCCCAGCCCTCCCATTTCTCTATCCAATATAAAGAACTAAGAAGGGATAGAGTTATAGCGCCATCATTACCCCTCTTGCTGCTCTCTCATCTCCAAAAAAATATTTTCCTGGGAAGCACATGTTATTTTTTTGCCAACACTGTGCTCAGAAGCAATACTGTATTCCCAGTAGCTGCTGGCCAAACTGAACATGCGTAACTTCCAAGCAGGAGGTAGGGTAGGCACATTAGGACTGGCATACTGCCCGTGTGGAAGGGATACAGATTGGTTGCCCATCTGGCAAGGAGGCACATGCTGCAGGCCAAATGGTGCACACTAATCATCAGAAGACCAAAGAAATTATTTTCGAGGCTGCATATGATCAGTAGGCCTTATGTTGTACAGATCTGTTCTAGTGAATGCAGCAGTACAGACAGAGGAAAAGAAGTTCAATGCCATGTTTTGTTTTGTTTTTCTGAACTTCCCTGATGAAATGTTTAACAGCACCATTTTATTTTTTTTTTTTCCTTTCTGGAGCACACTTCTGATATTAGTCAGATTCCATAAAACTTGAGAACACCGTATAACTTGAAAAATCTGCTATAGCTTCAGAGTTTGAAGCCAATATAAAGCTCTAAAAGCATTACCTCTACAACAGTTCATATGGGGCCAGGTGGCAAGATCAAAAGTTTCTGAAATGGACTTTGGGAAGATTTTATTTTTATCCTCTCTGGTCACATTGATGTCTATAGAGTGCTGTGTGAATTAGTTTTTGTACTTTGTACTTGCAAGCTAACAAATAGAACCACAGAATCCTTAGAGTTGGAAGGGACCTTTAAAGGTCATCTAACCCAACTCCCCTGCAATAAACAGGGACACCTACAGCTGGATCAGGTTGCTCAGAGCTCCTCCAGCCTGGCCTTCAGTGTTTCCAGGAGCAGGGCTTTCACTACCTCTCTGGGCAGCCTGTTCCAGTGCCTTACCACCCTCACTGTGAAAGATTTTTCCCTTGCATCCAAACTGAGTCTACCCCCCTTTAAGTTTGAAACCATTTCCTTTGTTCTGTCACCACAGACCCTGCTGAAGAGTCTGTCCCTTCTTTCTTGTTGCTTCCCTTTAGATACTAAAAGGCCACAGTATAGTTAATGGTTAAATAGTCATTATTTAAAATATTGATATCTATCATGTCTATGAAAGAAGCAGCTACACCTACATTTCTACCTGTGTTCCTTGTTGAGGTAGAGCCTGAAATGAGTGTTATTTGTAATAGGTCTTTTCTTTCCCCTGTTGGAGCATTGTACTTCACATATAGTCCTCGTGCTATTGTGGGCAATCTGTCCATGGGGCTCTCTGAGACTTTGGAGCCATTATTATCCTGCCAGTTAAAGAAAAACAGACCAACTCAATTACTGGCTGCATCTAACTGACTAGGAGTCAAGATTGTATTCACTGTTTTAAGGAAGGCTATGTTAGGACGCTTTTGCAAGACTAAAATGTAGTAGTTTTGTTGAGAAGGACTTTCAACAATCATCAAGCCTATCTTCTTTAGCATTTCGGTGCAAATCAAAAGTTAAAGCGTGTTACAGTGAGCATTATTCAGATACCTCTTGAACACCGACAGACTTGGGACAACTCTCCAGGAAGCCTTCTCCAGTGTTTGATCACCCTCACAGTAAACAAACATTTCCTAATGTCCAGTATGAGCCTGCTCTGGCACAACTTTGTGCCGTTCCCATCTTGCCATCAGTTCCCAGGAGCAGGGATTCCCTTCTACATTTTCAGAAATTTAAATGTAGAGAGTGAAGTAATGTTATTCAGGGATTTGCGATATTTAAACATTGCAACTTTGTTCTGCAATTTGCTTACTTAAGGACTGTGCAAATAGGATATTTTGTTATAAATCTTTCTAATTGTGTCCCTTTTAATTTAAATGACAATCTAAGAACTGACAGTTTATTGTGAAAGTATCCTTTATGCGGTTGATTATGTTGTTAAGATTCATCCACAACGACCATTTAGGGGTGTAATACTTTTAGATGAGAATGAGCATTGGATAAGAATCTGGTTACATTTTTAATGCTTAAGTACTGTGCTAAGATCTTGTTCAGTTAAAATGACATGCATTTTACTTTTTTTTACTTTATGACAGTAATAAGAAAACTCAGCTTGGAAGTCACGCACTTATCACTAAAGCAGGTACACGACTCACCAATGAGAAACAAGGCAAAAAGAAGAGCAAGCCAACACCAAGTGCCTCATACCAACCCAATCCTTTGGACCAAACTTGTATCCATCCAGAGTCTTACAGCATTGCAATGAGGTAAGCAGTGGAAAAGTATTTTGAATCATCTATTAAAAAAAAAAAAAAAAAAAAAACGTAATTACTGGTTGTTGTTTTTTCTGATAAAAACCTCCTCAGTATTTTGAGGCAGGTAAAAGATTTACATGGAAATTTTTAGTTGTTTACCTGTTCTTTTTGCTTTTAGTTTTCTCACTGTTTTTCAGTAAGGAAACTAGTGAATTTTCTAAGGTCTGCCATATGTTTCTCCCATTACTCTGAATTCATATCACCATTTTCTCCCTTACTGAGACTACTTTTCTCAATTTCCTTTTGTTTGGCAGTTTTTATTATGTCAAATATTAGCATTAGGACTTTTGATTCACAAAGTGTGGAATCCAATCTTTTTTGTTCCAACTGATTTTTGTCTTCACCCTTGCCCTCAAATCCTATGTAAACAATTTTTGAGGGATAAATCTTTTCATGTAGGAATACGTCCGGTTTTTTCCATGCATTTAAGTTTACCCAGCAATACCACTGACTTCATTAGGAAAAGAAGTTTCCCTTCAGCAAATGCATCTACAACTGAGTTTGACCTCTTCATTGCTGAATTTTATACAAATGCTGGAGAATGTTGTCTGGTGTCTTTGAATGCCCAGGTGGAAAGATATTCTACTGAATTTGATGAAACTTAAAGCATTTAGATGTTTCTGAGGCCATAATCTGGCCAACAGCGAAACAACGTGTGCGTCAAGTTTGTTAGTAAGATGTCTAATTTCAGAAAAGTCAGTGGATCATTTTAAAACACTGTAATATAGTGTACTAACTCATAACATGCTCTGAGCAAATTAGCAGAAAGCATCTAATTCATCTAGTGTTTCATTATTGTTTGTGCTTTATATATTATTTTGCTCAGGATCTTAAGTAAAAAAATAATTGTATTCTTAAAAAATAATCTCATTAAAACACTGCAAATTTACATTCAGTGGTAGTTTAATACTTCTGTATCATTAACAACTGCTTTTATTTCATGACTTGTGGTCAGCATGCGCCAAACAAACTTCCTTCTCCATGAATTTTGACCACAAAAATTTGTTTATGCATGATTGTTTGTGCACACAAATGCATGGGCATATATAAGCACGCCTCATTATTATGAAGCTCTACAATTAAATTCTGATGTTGCGAGATCTGATTAAGATGTCTATATTAAGTTTCCAAATACATGAATGTCATGGTGGTTTTAGCATGTGACCTTCAGCTAAAAGAAGAGAATGTTTTTTCTGTAGGTCACACAAAGTAATTAGGAACCCATGTGTGCCTCTCTTTAGGGAGGTACTGCAGCTGGCGAATGCTAGTATAAGATTTGATCTTTTCTATCATCAGTCCTGGTTGAAATTAGACTCAGCTTGTCCTCTTGAGAAAACATTATTTCCTACCATAAACCAGCACATATTTATTTTTGTAAGTGATTTGCGGTGAACAGGTTCTTTTTTTAAGGCATGCTGGAGATAATTTCATCAGCAGTTAAATGCTTTCAGGGTTCTCATGATATCTGAGAATATTACTCCTGGAGAAACTTCATTCTGCTACCTGTTTATAACAAAACAATCTCTAAGCCCCAAAGAGAGATGCTGAGTTTCTGAATTCATGAAGCTCAAGTTTCTTATCCTAAAAAAAAATTCTTTCAGGACCTTGCATTTCTAGAATACCTTCCCCACAGTGCATGCTTTGTTAGCTCTCTAGAAGAGGTAATTGCATATAAAATTTCCTTTACATAGGTGAACATTCTTTCCTTCAGCTGGGCACTTTTGTTTCTGTCCAATCCACGCCACATGCCCTTTTCCTTTGGCCGTGATTCTTGGGCCACTGTGAAACTGACCAGTGTTGTCCCTATTCTTCGTACAATGTATAGATAACTTTGATTTTTTTAACTTCCTCAGTCTTTCTTCATTTTTCTAATGCATCACCATTTGTTACTATTTCTCTGTCCTACGCATAGCTGAATAAATGAAACTTAAAATTTTTAAAAGACAAGATCCTGATATCAGGGATCCTACAGTTAGGATTTATAGTGTGAGAAACCTTAGTTGTCCCTACTTTAGATTTTTCAGAATGAATTTAATGTAGATAAATAAGCAAACAGTAATGCTGATTTTCCATATTGTATTTTGTTCAATTTAAATATCAAGTCATCAGGATTTGGTCTTTAGTTCATTTGGCTTTCCAACTCTCGTACAACAATATAATAAAAACAAACAAATGAACAAACAAACAAACAAAAAAGTTCAAAGTGTTACCAGCTTCACTTAATGGTAGATTGATGTGGAAAGACTTCTTCAGAGCAGAAAACTGTAGTCATTTAATGGTAGAATACAGTAAGGTTTTATCTACGTGCTATGCCATCACAGAAGCTAAATTAACACAGCTTAATTTATATCTGAAATAGTGAATAGTATTGCTTGTATGGGGTAGTTCACATATTCACATACAACTGAAATTCTGGAGACAGTTTTAGTAGGTGGTTGGAATTGCAGGCTTATGCGAGTGGGCTGACACCTATTGCACTGCCAACATTGCTTAGAGATACATTGGAGTTTCTTAGAATAAGCTCACAGTCAAACTTACTGGGCTTTGAGACCTGCAAAGCCATTAAGGAATTGTGACATGGCTAAAGACCAATGCTGTGTTTCATGTCATTTCTCTTTGTCCAATGCAGTTTCTTGAAAGTAGGATTCCAGCTGTGCCATTCTCTGCTCTTTGTTTCTCACCAAACACTTTGCCTTCCCAGACTGAATTTTCAGGTGAAATATTTAAATCCAAATGCGCAATGTAGGTATTTTACCATAAAGTTTCATTATACAAAAAAAAAGTCAACTGATTACAACACAAGTATAAAAATATAATAACATTTGTTAATGAAACACCTTAAGTAATAAGCATAGCATCTGTTCCTGTAATAGAATCAGTCTTTTCTGTTTCCTTTGGACTTTTTCTGTTATCTTACTTCTTACATTCAAATAAAAACGTCTCAGACTGTTTTCTGTGAATGTACTCTATGTTCAGTGTTATTTTTCTTTCAACTGAAAAATGTTTTCCTTGAAAGTTCATGAAATATGAAGGTGATAACCTGGCATAGTTTGATCCCCCAAAGTGATGTGGGGAAGGCAGGGGGGAAATATTTCTAATATTTTTATCTTGTAAATAGCCATTTGAAAACAAATAGCTGTGCAGCAAAATAGCAAAAAAACACACCAAGCAGTATAGTATAAAAAATGGACAATGATGACATAAGGTCTAAATATGAACCAGATATCATACTATCCTGCCCTCAGTTATCTAATATAACTTAGTAATGATTGTGTTTAAAATGACTTCTCAAAAAAAAACAACTCTGAAGGACTTTGTATGATGATAGTACTAAACTAACTATGGTTTAAAACCTAATTTAAATCTAATGTTCATGAAAATTATTGAGGCTGTTAGAAGTGGGTTCGTATCAGAACTCAATACAAATGTTTTTAAACAAAATACATTTCATTAGCTCTGTTTCTTTGCTGTTTTTAAAGTATCATTTTCTTTGTTGCTGTTTACCCAATTTGTCAGTCACCGTGTCATGCTCACAGGTGGATCTGTGCTAACAAAAGGAGATCTTTTTTTCTGATGAATATGATGGACAGATTTGATTCAAGGCATCAAAATAATATTTGTTACCACAGAAATCAAAATGGATGTAATTGATGTTGTGTAAATTAATCATAATGGCTTCCTTATGTAATGTCTGCCACATTTTGCCATGAGAAAGTCTTTAATCAAAATTGTATTGAATTAAAAGTTTTCATGGGAAATTGCATTTATTTTTAAGCGTAACAAGCTTATATTTTATATACTTAAAAGCTTATCTACTTATTAAAAGTAATTTTTATACAGTGCTTCTATTCAGATTACCCAGAGGCAATAGTCCACATTACGGATTTATGACACGCAAAATTATCAGTTTTTAAAACAATGTTTTTGAGGGGTAGAAGTTCACCAAAATTTGAAACTGCTAATTTTCTTTTTCAGAAGTATTTTGTAGTTAGAAAGGCAAAGCCATTAAAAAAAATAAAAATAAAAAATAAAAAAATAAAAAATAATTAAAAAAAATTGGTTATAAGAATTGCTCCCAAGTGGTGAATTTGAATTTGGATGCCAAGTTTTAGACTGGAGCCAGTTTTAATGGCTGAATTAGAAACCCCTGAAAAATAGAGTGGTTTTCTTTTTTTTTTTTTTATTATAGTGGAAACACTGATGTAATCTTTACTACAGTGGCAAAAATGGTGCTGGTATGATTGATTTACGGCATTTAGACAACTTAAATTCTGTACAATTTCTATAAAATAACTGGAAAACATCCTCCTGGTGATTTAACGCATTCTGCAGATGACCAAAACATTTTTGCTATGGTTTCCTCCACACTGTCAAAGCTTAAATGTGTCACGTGTAGTGATCAATGTTTATTATGAATCATAATTTCCTGAACGTTAAAGAAAAAAAAGTCTTTTAAAATACTTTGTAGGCAGCATATTTTCCTGCAAGGGAGAGCTGTTTTAAGTTTCTGAAAAGTTTATATGTGAAAAACAGTTTATAGAGGCAGAATCTACTACATACAATTAATGCAACGTGTAGAACATATCCAGTTTCTTGGTACAGACTGTAAAAGAACTGCTAGGAAAACTGAGGAAACATTTAGGAAGTCCCAAGAAGTTACAACCAGCTTATGCTTATAAACCAAAACGCTGGAAAGAAAGGGCAGTGTTATTCCTTTGTTGTATCAGTCTGCTGGGTGCAGTTGGTGCATATGACTGGATCTTACCATTTACTGGTTTTATATAAATGTCATAAAAATACTCTCTGCTAGGGGTTGGCAATCAGAACGTGTATTGGCATCTCAGATATCGAAGCATCTGGCAGACAGGTTGTATTCCAGTCAGTCTGACTTACAAATATTGGTAAAACATTTCTAACAGATCTAAGGTTGTGATTTAGGATAACACAGATGGGCGTCTTCCCTGGCTGTCCCTCATTTCTGGACATTGCCTGCTAGGAGACAGTACTGCTTGCTGTGGATGGTTCTGCCTCAAGAACTGGTTTTGGCAGACAGTAAGAACAGCCTCACTGTTTGTTTCTGTGTTGATAATATTTGTTGATATCCCCAAGAGAATTTCAGAATCCCAAAAATATTCAGCAAAGCACGTGTTCACATACTTATTCGTCACCAAAATAAACGTTTGGAGTTAAATGGTTTGCTGAAATGACCATTATGTTGATAATGATTTATATTTCGTTATTGCTCGCTATTAATGAGTTTTCAAAACCTTCTGCTTGTTTGTGCCACACTAGTACATGGGTGGATTCAGCAGATAATCAATTATGGTTTTTGTTCTGTTGAAAACTTGCACAAAGTAGCTGCACTTTCTAGCTTTGAAGCCAAGTACTGAAAGTTAAGAACGCAAAAAAGCAGTACTATTAATAGAAGAGACCAACAAAAGATAGGTCTTCCTTTTCAGCCCATTATACAATGGTATGCTTGTCTTTTGACAGCACTTCCAGATCCCTGCCAGCCTGGCTCACTTCTATCTTTCAGGAAAATAGAAATCAAGGATGTGATGGATCAGTTACTTGGTGCGGTGTTTGTGCAATGGAAACAGACTTACAGTAAAGCACTGTAAAAGTGAAGCGCGTTACTTCAAAATCATCAGAAGCATCTTTTGTCTGCTTCAATTAGAATGTATGCAGCTAGGCTATTTTATTTTTTTTTTTAAGAAAGAGAAACCTATGGTCAGTGAATTAAATCCTTTCAGTTATTTTTGATTCTATGATTTCCAGTAGGCAGTGTCTGAGCCTAAGTAACAACACTTGCAGACTGAGGGACATTAAGTCCAGTAGGAATTCATATTTGTCACTTTAGAACATCAGCTCATTTGAAAATCTATTAACTTAGTGTCTGGGTTTTTGAAGATGTTTTTGAAATATCTTCTCAGTAAATAAAAGGGCAGGAAAAAAGCTTTCAGTGCTGATTGCCATTATATGATTAAAGTGCACAAATAAAAAGAACTTTAATGGAATTATCTCATGTAACTGGTACTGATTTTTTTTTTATATTTTTTTTTTATTTTATTTTTTTTTTTTTTGTGGATATCTGATGGGATTTCACTGTTTTGTATCTCAGGTTACACTTCAGTTATGTGATATATTGGTGGTTATGAAAACAGTTAACAACAGTATGACTAACAGCACTGTTGTGCAAAGTGACCGTGCTGCAATCTAACGGTCTCTGAGTTTCTTCTCTGTTAGAACTTCATTGTTTCTTGATGCATCCTTTCAAAATATAGACCGAGCACTTCGTAATGCTCTGCGTGCACTCAGATCATATGTAAAGTTAATAAATTATGCATTTGAGGAAAAACACTGGTTAAATATCCTTATCTGACTAAACCATATGGAAAGTTCTAAATAGATTTGAAACCTTAACTTTGTGTCCAGCAACTATGTAATTGCAGAGTAACGCACAGATAGTGTTTGATTTATAATCCCCATCACCAGTTGAAATGTTGAGGACCTGCATGACTAGTGAGAACAAGAACAGTCCAACATCTGCATTATACAAATAATGCTTTTGTATTCCTAAGCGTTAGTAAAACATCAATGCCTGCATAATTTAAGTTTGCTACTGTCATGAATGTACGTTTTACTTAACAAAGCAGATGCTAATGCAAAGTTGTTTTGTTTTCAGAGTGATTATGTTGCATTACCATTAATTCATGTGTGCACTGTGACAAGATGTAATGGCATATCATGTTGCTTTAATGTAATGAATCCAGTACTCCCAGCTTCTTAAGTCCTGTTGCTGGAAATGATTACATAAAACAGAATGACTGTGACTAAAACCCTTGCAAAGCTTTAGAACTCCTGCATGTTCTGAGAAGCTTTTTTGTTTTGTTTTGCAAGTGGGAGTCCGAGGTGACTTAAAATTGTTCTGAAAACTTCCCTTAGTATATTACCATTTTACTCTTTTTAGACTTTATTTACATTCCACTGCAATTTGCATTATCTTTTAGAGCATTGCAAAGTCTATGCTATAATTTCCTGCAGATGTGTATGGTAAGTGAACATGATGTGCTTATTTGTTACATTTATGCTACTTTTCTTTCTTTATCTGGGTAAGATGGATGAAATTATGTATTAAATAAAAACCATCAGTGATTTAGCTGTGACCATTCTCTGCATGTCCTATAAGACTGCAAACAATTGCATTTTAAATTAACAGGATTGCAAAGGTTTCTACGTATCGTCTAAATCTGAAAACTCCAAAACTGAATCCTGAAAATAGTTAAATCCCATTCCGTTCTGAAAGACTTTCCTGGGAAACTTCTTTGACTTGATGCTCCTCAAAAGCAAGTTCACCATACACTTGCGCTCATATATAGTATAACTTGTAAGAATGACTTCACTTCTGAAAGAGCATCTTGTCTTTCACATTTCCATTTTTGTTAACTTTTCTTTAGGCTTTATCTTTCTGGTAGATAAACATAGCACTTGAACTGCTGCAGCATGTAATTTAGTTCACTTATGTAGCCAGGAAAACACTTAAAGGGCTTACATTTTTACACAGATCATTCATGTTCTTAGGGTTATGCAACTGGAACTGTCTTTTACAAATTGGGTGATATATGTTGGTTTTTGTTTTAAGATTGTAGTGAAATAGTTTACCACTACAGAGATCAAAATAAGGAAATTAAGGAAACCTCTTCTTTTCCACTGTAGCCATATTGCAGTCTGTCTTGTTGCTGACTATATATCCTCTTTTATTTTATTTTATTTTATTTTATTTTGACCTTAAATAACTTTCAAAGGAAGTTGCTGGGTTGCTTTTTTAAATAAGGAAAACTGTGTCTATAGCAATGACATTTATGGTTAGAAGTGATCAGCATAATGCACCAGTGTTCAGCCATAGACTTGTGCTTCATATTGATTTTTAGTCTGTGCCCTCAAGCTGTGTTTGAGTGAAAATGATACATTAAATATGTAATTAGATTCAGTACTTGGGAAAGATTTTATCTGTAATCCACACGAAATTACTTTTAATTGGAAATATTTTAGTACATAACTCTTCTTGCTAAAACTGACTAAGATGACAATATCCAAAATAAAATTGTGTTGCTTGTATTAGATATGGTTTGTGTGTGTGAGTATGTGTATGCATGGACATTGGTCAGCTATGCCTATTTATAGTTTATAATTCTGAAATATTTTCAAGCAAATGCTGAACTTGAGTGATAAAGGTGAGGGCAGTGGGACTTCTTTATGTCCTTAGAGCTGAGCATGTATTTAAGCTTCTTTTGTCTGGAGACAAGTGTTTATTCTGAGTAGTAACCATGTTAATAAGTTATTTAAATAACTATAATTAGTAACAAAGGGTCCAGAGACGCTATCCCTGCCCAGATGAGTAATCCTGTATATCAGATAAATACTTTCTAGGAGCTGGGAAAGAAGATGTAGGAGTGGAGGAGGCTGTCATGACTAGTAGATGAGGGATCAGACATCAGGGCTGTGTCCTGATTCGTGCTGGTTTCCTTTCCAGTAGGCTGCATATAATATAGTGCACGTTTATCCACACATTTGAAAGTTTTGTACAGAAATTGTTTTACACATTGGTGACTGTTCTGTGTGATTGTACTCAAAGTGAATCCCACCCTGTTACTCATTTACAGCACGAATTTGCTCATGTGAATCTCTAATGGTAAAAAAAAAAACGTTACATGGAGGTACTCATGCTGCGTGTCCATTCGAAGTGAGATAAAGCCAAGTACATGAATGTCAGCAAACTTGTTTATGGGAGCGCTGGCGAAAGCATATGTTATTTAGAAGGCTGAGTCATGAGGCTGGTTGGGTTTGTCATTCTACATCTGACACATCACTCACAGCTTGGACAGCTGCCGCCTGTCACTGGTGGCTGGAGTGGGTGGCATTGTCCATCTATCAATGGTAGCAGTCAGCAGCTCTGAGTAGCTTTGTGAAGAACGCCTTGCTTGGACCCACGTGTTTTTCCAGTGTTATTGTTTTCATGTTCTTAAGCAACTGACAAGATGTTTTCATAAAATTCTGATGTTTTTGTAAATAGTCCTTTATTGGAAAATTTGTGTGGTAGTACTGTTAGTGTACAAAAGAAAAATTAAAAATCTACTTAATATTAAACAATTTTACATCTGTTTTGATATTTTGTTTCCAAACCACTCATCCACTGAATTTCTTTT
Source organism: Excalfactoria chinensis (assembly GCF_039878825.1). NCBI lineage: Eukaryota > Metazoa > Chordata > Aves > Galliformes > Phasianidae > Excalfactoria > Excalfactoria chinensis. The sequence goes on from NC_092827.1 coordinate 80,618,980, forward strand.
CTTCATGTGCAGCCACGTAAGTGATCCATAGAGACCATAAAAGCTAATGTGAAAAATTGTTTCTATCATTGTTAAGTACAAATGTATGCGTTTCCCCTAACACTACCTTACACTAAATAAAGTAAATACAGTAAATAGTATGGTTGCTCTTGAATTCAGTAAAGGTGTGGAGTCTTGATAGCCAATTTTAGACACCTGTCTTTCTATAGATAAAATTGGTGGGCACTTTGGAGTGAAGATTTGGTTTTTATGCTCAAAGACAAACCATGATTTACTGAAAAATCTGATATTGCATTAATTATGCTCCTTCAATTTCTGTTCTCTCAAAAATAAGTCTATCGTATTTCAGTGCATATAACATTTAATGAATTACTACCTAGAATCTTGTCACTTGAGTTACTTGGGTAAATAAATAAAAGTATGTTTTCCTGCCAAAAGCAATATCAGCCTCTGGTTCTGGATAAAATACAGCAAGCACTCTTAAAAAGCTAAAGTAGCAGGCTGAGTACCAGGAGGCTTGCTTTCTTTTGGAGACTGAATGCTTCCCACTTCTCCCAAGTGCAGGGCATACACCTACTGATCAACACTTCTTTTTCTCATTGTAGTTTTCACCTGTTATGATGTATGATAATAACAGGAAGAAGGGGTCTTGTCTAGCAATTTTTAAGAACATTCACGCAAAGTACAGAAAATGGGAAAAATTATTCTACCTGTCTCCTGTGGAGAATTCTTTATTTTAGCGACATTTTAGGTGTCTCTCTGTTTTTCTCTCAATATACAGTTTATTTATGTATGCAACAATTAACAAAAGATTAAAATGTTTGTGTTGTGTAAGTTCAGTTCCTACTGAAGGATGTTACGAATCTCTCTGCATTTCTGTTTGAATTTCACAGATTTTTATCCTTCATTGGAGGAAACACAAATGAAATAGGAAAATCAGATATGCAGCAAAAAGTAAATGCAGTAATTCAAAAGGAAGGACTGGAAGGGACAGCCAAAAGGCTAAACACAACTGTGCACACGTTGCAGCTCATTATTGATGGTCTGACTCAGCCTGAAGGCTTTGACATCCGAACGGGTAAGCTCTTGTTTTGAAGGCTGTAATCTCAGTTCAGTTTTTCATCTTACCAGTTTTAAATCAGCGTGTTTTCATCTTCTAAAGTCAGAGGTAGACTTTCATGAGTGGGTAACTCTCTTTTTTTTTTTTTTCTCAGATAGAGAAAAGGCTGTATCATAGTCAGATATTTATTTCCATATCAGTAAGTAAGGGGTGTGAATCCTGTCTTAGATCATGGCCTTTTGAGCCATAGGAAGAGGGAGTTTTATGGCTGTTAACAAATGAAATAGTTTCAGTATGTTGACTCAATACTGATTAAATCTCTGTTGGTTCTCCATCATGGGAAGAATGCTGCTGAAAAAGTAGTAATAGAGGTCTGTGGAGCAGGAGTGTAGATCTGTTTTTATTACACTATTTCTCAGAGACAAGCATAATTGGAGCACACAGCTCGTGACACAGCTTGGGTTAAAACTTTGTGACAGTGCTGAGGTGGTGGGGAAAGAAAGATGAAGTAGGCAGTGAAGTAAAATATCTGGAGATGCTGTTTAATGAAGCTTAGGATGATAAAAGATAGACAGCAAAGATACAGGTTTGTAATAACAAATAACAAATCTATGCTTAAAAAGGTAACATTTTTGTCTACTTTTTCTGTCTTCATGAATATCTTTTTGGCACGTTTTAGAAATATTTCCAACTAGTGGGCTTGAAAATAATTTCATGTTTCCATTCATTCTGGTGTTTTCACATCTAAATCTAAGTTGTGATAGGATGGAGTGTTAACATACAAAGAAATCTGTCAGTAAATAAATGAATTAGTTGGTGAAGAAATGAATCACACCTAACAGGGATCAGGCAGACTGAATTGTCTGTACTCTACCCCAATTGAAAAAAATAATAATTTTGATTTAACATTAAATTCCACTTGTGTTCCCAGGAGTATCCTGTTAAGTGTTGCTTGTTTTTCCTGGATGATGTTAGTACAAAGGAAAATTTCAAGAAGTTTGGGAGGAAGTAGAAAACACAGAACATTTTATGATATTCTTAACATCTTTTTCTTCTCAAAGTTTTACAAAGAATTTCTTGCAAGGAAATCTTTGTAATGTTGAAGTTGAACTAATTTGGTAACTGTGATAAATCTGCCAGGATAGGGAAAAAAAATCAATCAATAATAAGAGTTCCCATATTTCCTCTGATCCTTATGATCATTGTCCTGAGTAGCTGTCAAATTGTTGGAGCTTTTTTGTTTGTTTGAAGTGCTACTGCATGCAGAATGTGGAAAAATAATTGTTCAATTTTGGTAATTAGCTATGTTCATTCTTTGGAAACTTTCATGTCATTCATAGCCTGTCTATACCATGATAAAATTCTGTATTAAGTTGGGGTCTGATCCACAGCCTGCCAAAGTACATTTTAGCTACGCATTTGTTCAGATTATATTTGCCCTAAAAAAAATTAAATAGAGGAAAATATTTGGAATCAACATTTGATGAGGTACTGCATGGAAAATCTTAGTGCTGCTGTGAAAGGTAAAACAGCAGGAGGAAAAGATTGGAAGAGAAGATTTTAAGATGGCTCAGAGGGGTTTTTTGTAGGATCAGGTAAGTCAGTAATGACAATTTAATAAAATCTCTCTGTGCCTGTAACTGTAGAATGTAAACTTGATATATTAGGTTGTTACCCGCTTAAAATCACATGTGATTTTTAAATTATCACATTTGAGTCTGTGATGTCATGGTGCAGGTGAATAGCAAGCCTAAGAAGAATGCATTCTTTATTTTTCTGCGTAGTACGTGATGGAGACTGAGTATTCACCTTATTGTATCAAAATCTGTGATCTGAAATAGAATGATCTATGTAATTTATACAGCTCAAGTAAGAGTCACCTCAAGTCTTTTCTCACTAGCTCCAAGAACATTAAAGGAATGTTTCAATCAGTAGCTAATATACTGCATGCTTCTGAACCCCAAATGATAGTTTCATACCACTGAGTTCACTGTACTTATTATTCTATTTATCATAGCTCTTAAAGGTGACTAATAACATAGAAGAAGTCAGTTGTTTTTCTTCGTTTTAAAATCTGCATCCTTGTTTTTAAAAATGAAGCAGTATTTGGTGCCTTAGATCTACTTTGACATGATTTCTTAACTAGAGACTGTTAACTGGAAACAACCCATAGAAAGTAATACAAACTTTTTCTCCAGTGTCTTTTTTTTGTTTCTTCTTTCTTACAACAGATTTTGATAAACCTGACTTCAAGAGGAGCATTGTCTGCTTTGAAGACTTAAGTGTTGGTACTGTTCTGACTGGGAAAGTTGAAAATGCAACCCCATTTGGAGTTTTTGTTGATATTGGTGTGGGAAAAGCAGGTTTGATTCCAGTGCGAAACATAACAGAAGCTAAACTTTCTAAAGTGAAAAAGAGAAGAAGCCTTGGGTTAGGTCCTGGAGAAAGAGTGGAAGTTAAAGTGCTTAATGTCGATATTCCTCGATTAAGGATAACACTGGATCTTATTCGTGTTTTATGAGAGGGTGGTGGTGGTTTGTTTTTTTGTGTGTGTGTGGTTTTTTTTTTATGATTGAGTTTTCATTTTAAGTGTTAAAAGGGTTCTAGAGATTCAGACATTTAATGAGGATGTTGAAAGTGAAACAGTTTTTCCCCACTTCTTAAATCCTTTCTGTTAATAATTGCTAGAGCAGTTTATTGGATTATCTCCAAGAAAGCTGGCTATTTTGTCTGCAGAACAAGTGAAATTCCGGTGTGCTGTCAGACACATCTCTTACCTGTTCTGTCTGTGCAAGATTTGCTGTCTCAATTATTGGTCAGTACAGCACCAGCAGACATCTACTGCTCCCCTTCAAAAAAACAGTGATATCATTTCCCTGTGTTCTGGAGGAGACTCTGAAAGACGGTTACTTAGTTGTAGAAAAAAGTGATCTTATTAAGTTAGTCAGTGATGGCATTGATTCAGTAGTAGACTGAAGAAAAGAACATCTGCTAATATACTACTGATGGTTCAGAAATATTCCATTTAATTTGAGCAACATTGTTAGGAGGTCTGTTTTCCTCTCTTATAATTGCCTGTTCAGTTATTGTATTGACAAACACACTTGGATATACTTTGGGGTTTAAGAAACGTTGCTCAAAGATGTTATGTTGTACTATACATGTACAAAATAAAACATTTCTGGCCACCTCTTCTCAGTGTAATTGATCTAAAAGTGTTTCAACAGTCCTAGTACTTGTTCTTTCTGACATGTTACATTATTAACATTTCAATTTAAGAATGCAATTTGTGAGGATGCACTTGTCAAAATGTCTTCCCTTAGGTTTTGTCTTCCCATTAGTTGAACCTTCTGGGTTTTTTCAGTATAATCAATGGAAATAGAATATTTGTGAGACTTGAAAGAAATACAGGATCAGACTTGTCTGGAGAAAAAACAAAACAAAACAACAACAACAAAAAAAACCTACATAATAAAATCTCTTGAGTGATAGGAAGATTCTCTAGCTGTCAGAATCGTCATTAGTACAGAGTTTAGATATGAGTCCACAGTACATTAAGACAATCAGTCAAACTAGTCTTTAAGCTACTCTGTGCTCCATGTTGATTTTGTAGCAGATATCCTAAGGACTGGATTTAAGTAGTAGGGAGCCTATTTTAAGCAGTTCTTTCAGATGGAAAAAGGCTAAATGAGGTGAGAACATTTCCTGCGGGGCAAGTTTCTTTGGTAGTCAGACCTAAATTGCTCTTTCTTCACAAACAGGGTAGTTTCTTGCATCGTAGTTGATGTTCCAATTAGCAGGATCGTTTAAGGAAGTTAGCAGGGTCTATCTGTACTGCAGGTGAAGAAGGAATTGGTGCTTCCTGATCCCTCTTTAATGATGAACAAGAAGCAACCCCTGAAAACAAAAAAGGTGAAATTCGTTTTTTGATTATAATTCTTGAAGAAGCAAGAATGACTGGAAATTCTGTACAATTTACTTACAGATTGATCCAGTAAGATACAAAGAAAGACATTCTGAAGTAGTAGCAGAAAAACAGATACTCTCCACAATTTACAAACTTTTTTAAGTGCAGTCAATAAGATCAAGAGATTTTTGCCTTCATTTTATTTATAATATTTTAAATTTCATATTGTGCTATCTGTAGATGTTTGCAAAGCTTGTCTAGATTTCTATTCTAATAACTCTCCATATTGTTTGTCTAGTAGTGCCTGGCTTGTGGGGTTTGGCTGCTCCTTAGGAGGACTTAGAATCTTATTCCCCGTGACATCATAGACACTACTGGAAAAAGTCATGTCTCTAAATTTTTGAATCACACCAAAATGGGAAGATTGGCTGCTAACATCTTAAGTGTCTGCAGCTCTGCAAATTTAACCCAATCTCTTGTCAGCTAATTCAATATATTAGCTGCTTCCCACGAAAATATTTCATCAGTTTGGGTTTGTTTGTTTTTTTTTCTTTACCCAAACAGCCTTTTTTAAATCTTCATGAGATTCTACTAAGGATAAATGTGTCTTCATATGGACCTTCCAGTTCTTATTGGATCTTTATGTCTGGTAATGTTGAAATTCTACCTTCTCAATCAGTTTTCCTTTTGAATTCTTGTGGCTTCCAAACACCTCACAGCAGTGCAACAAGAGTATGGTTTTTTGTATTCAATTTTATCTTTAGTTGCTGACCAAAATAAAAGATTACTTGCTGTTTTCTTCCCTTTTAGATAAAAGGTGCTCTTCCCTGTGCAGATCAGTCTTTGGACTTAGCGGTGATGTTCCCAGGATTCAAAACAAAAAATCACTGCTTCATCCTGATCTTACACAAAAATTTCAAAGTACGGTTTCTCAGGTGAAGAATTAAATGTAATTTTATTCCTCCTTGAGCTTGAGATTCCAAGGCATCTACTTGCTGTTTCACCTCTCCACAAGAAAAGCCAGCCCGTTCCCTTAGCAGACAGTCTAATTTTTTGTACTCCTTCCCTCAATCTAATAGTGAAATTTTGCATCTCCTTCCTCTGATACACAGAACTTCTGAAGATTTTCTGTTCTTTAAATGTTGTGCAGAGGAGAAGAATTCTACCAAACAAGATGCCACTTGTATGCTGAGATGTAGTAATGCAAATCAAGAGTTTAAAAGAAGTCATTTGTTTTGGTTTTATTCCTGCCCCAGGCCATTTTAGACAGCATATATCAATTTTCCAGAAACTTGTCAAACTCAGGAATGATTTAGTATGCTGTTAAACATAATAAAATCAATAGGAAAACAAATAGAATTTCCATGAGGAGCAGACAGTTGGAGAAGTTTGCCCATATGGCACATAGACATGCTGGAATTTGGGGCTTTGTGGGGTACTTCGATTAGAAAAAATTGCATTCTGAGCAAAGGTAATGCATAATTCAGGAGAATAAATAACCTAGCAGTTTTGTGGTAGTTTGCCTTGAACTTGGTGTCTGTATTTATTTAACAACAAATGTACTCAGAAATTTTATGCCTGGAAGCTACAAAACAAATGAATTATATTTGCTTAATTTCAGAGCTTTGTGCATAAGGAGCCTCACCTCTGAAGAGAGTATGGCGTTCTTGGTTCAAACTGAATAGTAATTTTCCTTTCCTAGTCTTCCGGAGGGTAATTTGTATAGCCAACTGGCTTCACTTAAGAACTTCCAACTTCAAGAGTATCAGTGCCACTAAGGCAGTGGAAGAATCCCGTTGGTTATGCCAGCTCCATTATTCTCTGTCACTCCCTTCTGTTCAAGGGTTCCTAAACAGCTGTGAGGGCATTGGTGTGCCTGTTGGCGTTTGTAACAGCTAGCCAAGTCAGTAATTTCATCCTTCCCCTTCAGGGACCACCTACAGGTTTGAGAGCACTTTACTGGTTTACTGGTTCAAACTGTTCTTCACCATTCTCACACATAGAAGCCATAAATGTTTAGTGGTGTTTAATTTTGAGAAATCCTTGTGAATCCATACACCATGAAGCTTCATGAGTGACTAAATACATTTCCTACAACAGAAACTAACTGACTAGTTTTAAGAGAAACTCTCTTGTTTGTTTCCAGTTGAGCTAAGCAAGACTGTCACACTGTCCTGGCTGTAGGTACCTCCTGTCAGGAGATGGTTGAAGAGTGCTGCTTGTTCAGAGGTGTTTCTAAGAACTAAGTTGCTTTCATCTAAGCCATGTTGTAACTTTCACTGGTTGCCTATAGTTCCAGCTAGACACAAATCAGTCATAACAGGTCAACCTGCTCTCATAGACCTTTTCTGCAGCTCATAGCAACTTCCACAGAGCTACAGCTGAACAGCAATTCTTAAAAAGCCTATGTTGCACCTTTGCATCTCAGGTTTACTACAGCTTTTGCAACTTGGAGATTTGGAGTCGACTTTATCTTAGGCTGGAAAGAACCGGTGCTCGAGTATTGCTACTGTGTGAGCTTGTACAGCATGGCTTGCTGCTGGTCATCAGTCTGCTGGGGTTCTTGAGGTTGGGTACATTCTTGTTCCGTGAAGAGTTCTAAGAGATTTCCAGCAGTGAGAGAGAACTGGTGGCCATGCCCAGAGGAGGACAACCCTCGTGCTACTGATAACTGTAAGTATAACCAGAAGTTCCACATAAAGCATTTGAGCCTGCTCGTTTCATGGGCTCTCTGTGCCTGCTTAGGAGCCAAACAGCTCTTGAAATAGTCATGCTTACTCCATGTTTTTCTTGTTAGAGCTTTTACATTACTTGTGTTCTTCTAGAGTTGGAGGTTATAAAGCGTGCACAACATGTCAGTCCAAGTAATGTCATGGAAGATTTCTTCTCTGTTTTCATCTGGTTCACCTCCACCAGAGGCAACAAAGAATAGAAGGTTTAAGTAAGTTGAGCAGCCCAATCCTAGTCTTAGCTTTGTTAAATCTGCTTGAGTTCAGGCTCTTTTTGTAAAGGGGCTGTTTGTCTTCAATAAGCAATCAGAAGACCTCCACTTTGGAAAAGTTAATGTAGGTATTTTTTTCTCATTATCTTACAAACCCATTTACCCTGAATGTTATAAAATGTGTTTTCAATATTCAGTCAGCTAAGCTGGAATTTCTCATTCTTGTGTCTCATCAGTCATGTTTCTACTAAAGACTGTGTCTGAATTGGTGGTTAACTTGTGACACACACACATGCGTACATATATATATATTATATATAGAATAAAGTTATATATTAAATATATATATAATTATATATATAATTCTTTTTTTGCATGTGACTCATGATGAGGTATGTGAAACGGTGTCATAAGAAGAAGTAATATGGGGGTCATTTAAAAGGCTGCATACAAGTGAAATCTTAGGAAAGTACATTTTCATCTCAAAATTAAATGTGTGCAATAGCTTGGCAGAGAGGAAACTGTGACATACCGGAGGCTGCATATTGGCAGTGTGAATACTTTTTTCATGTGATGAAGAGAAGGAGGGACAGGAAAGAGGAAATAGAAGGAAATGGAGGGATTGGGCAGGAACATTCTGGAGATGTAAGTGAACTTATAGGAATGAAGTTATGACGTTGAAGAAGGTATTAATGTGATGGCTGTATTGTGGTAATGGAATCTGAGACTAGTTGTCTATTACTCCTTGTTCCTCACATGAAGGTAAAGAGGATGCATATAAGAACTCACCATAGCTGAAGAAGTTTGTCTGTCATATAGTAGTGCATGTTGATAGTAACGAGTAGCATGGAATCATTTGGCTTTGAGTGAGGGAACCACAAATTATGTGCTGTTGGCTGGTTTGTTTCTCATTTCCTCATGTTGCTGTTTCTGATTAGTTTATTACAAATAGATCAGTCCTTACTCGTTAGTTCTGATGGGGGGCGTGCAGCTGTCATGTAACACGTGTGTCATCCATCGACAGGCAGTCTGTGGAGTGTTCCTGCATAGTGGGCAGCAGCCACCAGAACTTTTATCCATTTTCATCTGGTGGGAGAAGTCCTTGAAAGTAGAGTTTGTCACAGTTTCCTTGGATCTCTTGAAGCTAGTGTGCTGTTATCGTCGGTGCATGATGATAGACACAGGATCAGGCAGAAGATGGAAATAGCAGAAAATCCAGCTAATACATCTGCTGGTTAGATTGGTGTCTTTTTTTGTAAGAGCATGTGAAATCAGTTGTTTGGAATCTTCTCTATTTTCTAACGTTTTTGTTAGCACGTGGTTGTTGAACTCTAAAGGAAAATCTTTGTATCTCACATATGTCCCGGTGTGTTCTATGGCTGAGAAAGGTTATTCAGTTTTAAATTTGAGCATGTTGTTTGTATGGACCGTGTCGTTTAGAATTGGTCCAAAGCAGCCCGAGCACATCGACCTTGTTTCCTCAGACACATGAGGGAGTGATATTCTGAGAGCTAAAAGAAGTGTCTTCCTATGTTTGCTGTTTACAGTCTCTTAGTTTATTGTGTGTGGTGACATTCTGTGGGCATTGCTTGTGGAAGGAAAGGTTGAGCTGTAAAATAAATACATTCAAAATGATATAACTGGCAGCTGTCTGCCTGGCAGTAGGAAACCCTTGGCAGGCTCTGTCACAATCTCTTTCCCACATTTCAGAATGTTAAGCTTCTCACTTGGATCAAATTGCAGTAGTACGTTTCTTGGGAGACCGATGTCACTTTGTGTTTTGCCTCCATTGCTTACAGACTTTACTGGGCCAGAGACAATCTGGCCCTGGTTAGGGCAAAACAACAATAAAAATCCCTCCTATGGAGTTGAGCTTTGACTCATCTCTGAGAACAGGACTGGCCACAGTCAAAACCCTCTGAAACAGTTCTGCTTCTTTTTCCAGTTGTGAGAGGAATGGCTTCAAATCAGCTCTTCCTTGTTGAACAGAATGTTTTTCTGTGCTACTCTTTTACTCTTTATCTTTTTAATACCTTGCATTCCATTATGTACTCAAATATAAAATAGATCACTGCAGAGCTCTATTTTCAAATGTTTAAAAAAAAAATAAAAATAAAAATAAAAAAAAATCTAACCTGTAATCCTAAGAAGTAAAAAATAAATGCAAATGGTATTTCCTATCCTCTAAGTGCTTGGCTTTGCCACCTAAAGGAAGATCTTTCTTCAGAGACATTTTAATGTCCTTTCCTGAGTTATTTAAAGAGCAAAGGAGTAAAAACTAATTAGAAGCAGAAGATAGGAAGACAACCTTGAATCCAGGTTCCTTAGGATTCAATGTCATTCCATCACAAGCATCCCAAAACAACAACAACAACAACAAAAAAAAACTTCAATAAGCCTGTTACAACATTAATGTTGCTGCTCAGCATTTGAAACAGAAGCTTTTTGGGCCATAGTAAAATAAAGTATGCTGGCTTTGGAGGCATGCGTGGTTAACTTTCCATTGTGTGTAAATCAATTACAGCATTCCAGGAGCGTTTATGTGTCTTGATGGTTATAAAAAGTGCAAATGTAGATGAAAAATGGGTGTGCAACATACTCATCACAGATCAGAAGTGTAGATATGTGTGACATCTCTGTTCCATTATTTCACTTCTGTTTGTAAGCTATCTTCTTAGACAAATCTATTTTGTCTATTTCTGGCTTATTGCTGGCAAGATAGACATAAATATGTCTAGGAATGGACATGCCATAAACAAATTATCCAGAGGTTTTAAAAAGTTGCATTTTAGTGGTTTTGAAAATAGGATGGTTTTGGTCATCAGATCTTCACTCTGCAGATCAGCAGTTCAACATGCAAAGTAATGCTTGTTCAAATTTCATTTGGCTGAGGTTTTGTGTTTTGGCTGTTGTTTTGTTATCTGAAGTTAGAACTGCTTATGGGAATTACTTATTTAAAGAGTTAATTAAATGAATTTGCACCTTTGCAGCATCTGTTTCAATCTGTGGGTGAATTCTACAGTTTTCTATTATACTCCCAGTGGCATTAACACTTGTGAAGTTCTGGTATTGCATACTTCTCTCCCATTAGCACCCGAAGGGAACAAAACTAGAAACCCAGAAAAGTAAAAAGAAAAGAAAAGCAAAAAACAGCAAGGCACACACAAGTGTACTCTAACTGAAGTGTGTTGTGTTCTCACTGTATCCCACAGAACCACCCATGTTGTTTTTTCATTTGAACTCAGCTAAATGGTATTTCACAACAACGGTTCTTGAAGGAGCTTATACCAAACTGTGTATGAAAGGTTTAGTAAGTGAAATGTTATCAATGGAACAGAGATTGACTGTTCATCTCGCCTGGTATATATTGCTTTGTCTAACAACTTGCCCCAGCAGACTCACAATTGGGATCTCTCTGAAGACCCTCCCAGCTGTAGGAGCTGATTGACGCAGTCTGTAGGCAGATGTGCTTGCCAGACTCCAATAAAGATGGGGCCTTGGGAAAATATAAGGCAATTATTGGTGGACAACAATCCACTAATCAGACAATTTCAAAATTAATCCCATAGTCCCTTACTGTATTAGCTTTCCTCCTTGTTTGTATTTATACAGCAAATTCATGACTTCAGTGAATACTCTCCCTTCCAGCCCAATTATGTCTCTCTGAGGATATTAAATTAAAAACAGAAGAAATATTGAAAGTGGCTTGCAATTAGTTTCTTTAAAAGGTAGTGTGGCACTTGCAGGCTGCAGTTCTTAATATGATGCTTGATAATAAAAGTAAACAGGATTTTTTTCATCATGAAAGCAAGGCAGGTTTCCTGATGTGCCTTGTTATAAAGTGGCCTATATATAATGAAGGAAAAAAAGTGATTTGATTTTGGGGTTTAATTATATTTTCATAAAATTCTTCTAGAATAACTGACAAGTCCACTGTGTCTCCAAATAGCATAAAGAGATTTGATTTGATGTGTTTTGATTTATCTTTCCCTTCCTTTATTTTGATCACTTTATAACACAAAATTGCATTGCGTTTGATTGTAACCCACCTTTTAAATGGAGACTGATCGAAACGGAATATTTCTTTCACACGGAATTGAAACATAAACTCATCTTCCAGATAAGGCCATTTAAACACGACCCTGCAATCCTTGTTCACATGCACAAAAGCTCTTTAAAATGTGAAAATCCTAATGGGTTCTTACAGGGGCCACAGAGCTGTTTCTGCAGGTCTGAACCTGGTTGTGAGATTTCTGTTCCTATTATCAAAAAGGGCAACCAATGAAAGATGTTGTTTTATTGAAATCATTTTGCATTTTTGCGCTGCAGTTTGCTGTCAGCCAGTGTAAGAGGACTGTGCTCTTGTACTGGTTTCCCGCATGTGGTAGGAAGCATATAATATTATTTTTATTTATTACTTTGTTACCTAGGTGTGAATTCAGTTTATACGTGGTTTGAAAAGTAGATGGTGCCATGCTGGCAGTTGTAAGAACATGTAGAAAATATTTCCAAGCTGAAAAATACATGTTGCTGCAATTAGACTTGAGATGCTTAGACACTGCCTGGGTCCCTCTGGTGAGCTCTGTCAATTTTTCTGTGGCTCGGATTGTATCGCAATGGTAGAATTTTCCATTTAAAAGGGATAGATTGTACTATAAGTAGCAGCAGAGTAGGTTAAATCTCATCTTTTTAGGAAATGCTTCTATATGGAGTTGGTGAAAATATATGCAAATATCCATCGACATCTTCAACTTTGAAGGAGACAAAATTCAAATGAGCTGTAAATATTTGGCCCTTCTGTGATCACTGGATTCACAGGTATGAAGGATGTATGAGGCAAGAATTACACCCTAATTTGGCCCCATTCACAGCTATGAGGAATGTATGAGGCAAGAATTACACCCCAACTATTTTCTGTTTGTTCTAATGTTTTCTCCAACTTACTTTCTGGAGCCATGGGGTCGCTTGTAATGGAAAATGGCTAATGTGACATGCTTGTATTAATAGATACGTTTACACAAGATGAAGGTCGGGAAACACAAGGGTACAAGTTTTCGTGCTTCCTTCATTGCACGGGCACGTAGCAATGAGCCAGCAACAATACCAAGCTGCCTTTCCTAGTGTAAACAACATCCAGGATGAAGCTACTGGTAGGCCTTGTTTTCTTTTCATTTGATTTATTGCAGGAGTCGTTAACACCCCATGCTTAGTTCTTTGGATAACATAAAACAAGAAGGATCTGCCACAACACAAGCCAGGGAGCCTTCCATCTTCATTATGAGCTAATTAAGCTGTTGATTGCCGAAGGATTAACACCTCCATATGTAACAAAAGATGCATCTTGTGAGTAGGAATCTCCATAAGGTATTGACTGGTGTGGTTTGTCATATTACAGTGTAGCTCAGGAAGGCAAAGCATGGAATGTAAGCAAATAATAATAATAATAATAATTTAAAAAGTAGTTCTCCAGATTTCCTCCCACCAACACTTTATCAAGAAATTTGAATAAACTGCACTTAGAGAAGAAAACATCTTGTAAATTTTATCAATTGTCCAAATAAATTTCACTTGAAATGAAAAAAGAAAGTGCATTTAAATTGCAGTGCTGGCTAAGAAAGTAATGTTTGGCAAACTAAGGCTAGAGCTCTGTGATGTTGGCAGAGCTTTGTCCTTCTGCAAATGGGCTTAGCCTGGAGATCACGGGGCCTGAAACCCATTCATAGAGCTTGATAGCATTTTGTGAAATGGGGGCTGTTCCTCAATTCAAGTCTGTATAGAGAGGCCCTTCTTAGATATGGGTAGAGTTCAGTTTACCCACTCACACTGCAAGTCAGTCAACTGATTGTGCTGCTATTTATGGGCATTCTTTTGCTTTTCTTTTATGTGAGCAGGTGGATTCAGACCCCTGTTTTTGCATATGCCACCAACTAGTGACAGCTTAAAACTCCAGTTGACCTGGGTTAAGTAAAAGCTTGTGACCAAAAAGTCAGTTGGTGTTACCACTGACTGAAGTTATTTGCTGTTCTTTAGTGGTTGCCCGTTCTAAAGCCACAGCAATTCGATTTGTATGGCACAATAAACAAAAATAGAAAGTACATTCACATGGATAATGTAAAGATTAAAGCTCTTGCACTCTCAGCTGCACACTGAATGGCTCACGTTTTTATATGCTTTTAAATAGGAGAGCTGCGTAACATGACCCTCTAGTTGAAAGGATGCAGAATCGCTATACTCCCATCTGGGTTATTACATTCAATTTAGGCCACATGAACTCCTGTGCTGAAGGTGTACATCTAAGAAAATGGTTGTGAATTGAGCGTGACTTGCATAAAAGAGCAAGTTGCACCTATTCTCTCTTGAAAAGCATCTGCTTTTTGTTAAAATCACAGTTGGCGTACCAGCAAGCCTTGGGGCCCCCATCTTCTTTTTTGTATCACCCCACATTCACATGCTTAATATACTAGTAATTTTATTATGGAGCTGTGGTCAAGTCTCTGTGGCTAAGGTTGCAACCGTGTTCCTTTATAAGCTCTGCTTTTTGTCTGCCCCACTAGAGCTTTCACTGGGAAAATTGACTTGAAAATTGGCAACATTCACTCTACACTTCATATCTATAGATCTACATTCTCAGGCATGTTTAATTGTCATGCTCTCTGGTTTACTACTCTTTCAACTTTAATGTTAATTATCAGGCTGCTCTTAAAGTTAAGCCTTTCTTGGTGTCTTTTAATTGCAGTAAAGCCCTAGGCACCTGGGTAACTGACCACTGCGTATTACAGTTCAGAAGAGCTGCCCTGCTTCTTGATTGTGTACCTCAGTTGCATTGACAAGGCTTATTTGTAGGCTGAAAGCTCCTTGACATGTTGTTGAATTTGTTTATGCATGTTGGAGGTCCCAGTTTCCAGCTATTCCTGCAATAATGATAAATGCTGATAAACATGCAAACAATTCATAGATGTAACCTGGCTTCAATTGAAGCTGATGGCAGAATTTCCATCAACGTATCCAAGACCGGGGTGCAGCTGTGGCTCTTGTAAGTGGCCGTGTGTGTAAACTCATCCCTACAACCTCAGCAAAACCAATGGTGTTTCCCAAACATTGTTGCCTTACTCTTCTCAAAATTGAAATCACCATTTTTGATGAGATAATGAAAGTCTGCACATTGAGCGTAGACTGGATGTCTGTAGTAGAGTTGGCTGGCTATAGCTAGCTAAGTTTCTTTACAAAGTAATGCTGAATTTGAAGGAGTGTAATGCAAGTAGTTTCTCCTTTTTTCTTTTTTCTATTTTTAATTGACCTTTTCTTATCACTTCTAAAATGCAAAATCAAGCCTTGCTCACCAGATCTGAGTGATGGTAGAAGATCTGCAAGCAGCCACGTGACTTTGGCACTTTCTATGTTCAAAAGTGAATTCAAATTAAAAGCAAGGTGTCCAAGTATCAATGTAAAACACAGTAGTTGTTGTTATTCCACAGGAAGCTGTTTTTACTGTTCAATTTGGTCCAGTTTCATGCAAATTCTGAATAAATATTCTTGACTGTGTGTAAGAAAGCTGTCAAGAATCCTATATCTAGAGGCTACTTGGCCGTGTCCTGACCTCTAAATGATGTTTTCAGATTCAGCATCCTATGTGTATGATTCAGTATTTAAAACAAATCAGGATTTTCACAGTCCTCTATGTTATCTTCCAAGTTTTATCTAAGTTCTCTGAATACACAGATTCTTCAACCAGAGAGATTTAAACTGCTGAAAAAGATCAAACCATCTGCAGGAAATTGATATTTTCAAAAGAGATTTAATGGAGGTTAAAAAAAAAAAAAAAAAAAGAAAAAAAGGTAGAGAAGAAAGTCTGCCACAATGAAAACCTATTAAAAATAGAGCTAAGAGGATAATAGTAAGAATAATAAAAGGAGGCAAGCCTCAAAAGAAACTCAGGTGTGGAATGGGAGATGTTTTCAGGCAAAGGCAAAATGGTTAGATGTGAATGCCCTCTGGAATGTTAGTTGTTCTCTAATTACTTATTTTGGTAAAAAACAAGAATCATCTTCTATAATAATATGTAGATTTTTCTTCTCTTCCACTGAATTGTTCAGTGTACTCATCATTTTATGCAATATATTGATTCTTAAAGTATTTCTGTTTCTAAATTCACATCCAGATGGGGAAAATCATGCCCTTCCTTTAAAAGAAAGTCTATAGTTCTGCTATAAGATAAGGTAGCCAGGCCTGTGAAAAGCTGATATCTAATCAGCATGGTGCTGACTCTGCCAGAAGTACCAGTCCAGAGAAACATCTGCATTACAGATGTATGGCGATATGAGTGTTCAGAGAAACACAGTGCAGACCTGAGGCCACAGTAACTGAAGTTCCTAGCTTTAAACATTGTCATGGTATTGCTAGTCACAAGCCACACACTTGCCTGAGAAATCTGGGAAGTGCAAGGGCTGTAGCTGTAGTATTCGAGAGGAATCTCTCTTTTCAAAGAAAGACTTGTGGGAGAATACTGAAATTAGCCATCCTTAGTTAAATGAATATTGTTAAACACTGGAAGTCTGGAATTTCAAAGCTCACTCCTCAGGATCTGAGAGATAATATGAAATACTATAGTATTAGGAGCAACCTACTAATTGAGCTGGTGCATTCCCTGTCAGATGGTACTAGTGTGGTTTGTTCACTGAACATAGGAAGGTACATGAACATGTTCCTTGACAGCAGAATCATCTGCAAAACTAGAACTTGGTATATCTTTATTGCATACCTACTGTAAAGAGTTGTCACCGGACTATGTGCTTCAGAGAGAGTTTGAGATGTACAAATCTCTTTAAAGTACAGGAGTTTAGGAGGCTGCATAGTGAAATCTGCCTCGTCAGTTTCATTTGTAGGTATTGCAGTTGTTAACTGAGTGATGCATATTCTAAAAAGCATGTAACTCAGTGTGACTTTGTTTGCTAAATCCATGCAATATGTATCAGCTTAAAAAAAAATCACTCACATGATATATAAATGCTAATAACGAAATCCCTCAGCAGTCAAAAGAATTAGCCCATATTTGAGTGAAACACTAAGGCAAGTCCTGTTATTTTTATGAAACTGTGAATAATATAAGTATCCAATTGATAAAATTTTATTAAAGCTGACAGCCCTTAAGTGATCTAAGTGGTGAATATTGAAATGAAGTTTCAACAACACTGCAGTACCAAGGGAGGCCTAAGGCAGTAATAAGGATTAAACAATGATTTAATGTTGTTCCTTGGGGGTAAGGATTGTTGTTTTAATGGAGAGCAAAAGCTCACTTCCTTCTAAATAATTAAACTGTGATTTGAGAAATTGATCTAAGGTAGTTGTAGTGGTTTGTTAAGTCCGAAAGAGATAAATGAAGGCAAAGTATCCTGGGGCAAGAGGAAGTCAGGGGAGAGTAGTGAAGAGAGAGTTTTTCAGGATAGATTCATGACAAGTGTCCCTCGGGAAGGAGAAAGCTGGCAATGAGCATATTTTATCTTTTATTTGTAATGTAAACAGACTTGTGCTGCCTGAGGCAGGGTAATAGCTAATGAGCAGGGGGGTTTCCATGGGGTGCAGATTTTATTAGCACAGCTTATAAAAAACAGAGCTAAATTAAAAATGTGGTGTCTCCTAGATAATCTGATAATCAGCGATGCTACGGGGAGCACCTCTACCTAAGCAGAGTGAGTGTATTAGCATATGCATGTAAAATTTCTGAACAATTTCTTCAGCAATTTTTGTGAGCTGTATGACTTTCCCATCTTCGTAGTAGAGTATGGATTTCACATAATGGGACTGGGTATTTGGGGCTACCTTTGGAATGCAAGAATGAAGGGATTTTGTAATGTGTTTCAAGTCTGTCATTTTTGTATAAGCAGTGGGAAACTTGGCCAGAGAACTCCTCATTATATGTTTCTTGGATGATTGTTACAAATGAGATGACAGCTAGGATGGTGATAGAGATGGGATATCGATGGAAAGGGAGTGAGAGAAAATTCTGCCTAATTAGATAATTGCTGAAGGTAATTTCCCAGGGGTTAACCCGATACACAGTCCAGAATATTTCTTGACTACTGACACATAGCTTCCAAAACTGTGCTGAAGAGTTTCCAGTTCATCATCCCTCTCAGTCAGTATGCATATTGTGCGGCCTAGAAACAGAATTATATTGAGCTAACGTCCAATAAAATGATAGAATCCTCACTACTTACTGTAAAAGACTGTCTCTAAGCTCAAGCTGCAACTTCAGGTGTAGATACAAATGAGCAGGGTGTATGTTGTGTGGTTAGAATAATGTTGTACTTGGGCTATGTTGCATCAAAGAAGGAATGAGCTGAAATATCAAAAGCCATTGAGAACACACTCCACTGTCCAAAAAAATCTAGTGACTACCACTGACAGCACCTTCATTTTTCTCTGCATCCAAAGACAAAGCTCAGAAGGCAAGTTTTGATGCAAATTATACTCAGCATGGTTAGTAGAACTTCAAGTTTCCATTAATATGAGAAAGGGATATTCTAAGTGTGCAGTTTTTGTGGGCTTTGGGACATAATGAGTGCGGTTTGCTGAAATCAACAAGTAACAGGACAGCCTCTGTAATATCTCATTGCAGATTGTAAGACTAGTAGTTTTAGACTGAGGTTATACAGTCAGAAAGATATCTTTGACCCACAATTAATTGAAAAGTGAAATGAATCGGAAAAAACATGCAACTATGTAGAAAGTGGCATCATTGGGAGCTATCTAGTCTAATCTCCCTGCTCAGAGCAGCCACAACTATAACCTGTTGGTGAGGGTGAGGTAACAAGAGCTCAAGTTTCCAAAGTTCTGAGTACTTCCTATGTAGGTATGTCATGTTGCCATAGCCCATTCTCGATGAATATATAATGTGAGAAAATGGACAGACCAATTTATTCGTAGCAGCCACAGAGATCACAGCATGGCATTTCATGATAGGGATGTTTATTCAAGGAAAAATACGTTGTTTTATGGTGATCATCTGGGAATCATTTCTTCACTGCTAATGTGGATGTAAATAATTTCTGATGTTTACTTACTGGCTAGCATGGCAATAGGCAGTTAATTCCTGCCACTGTGTTGTGATCCATGAAGGAGCATTCTGCGAGTCCATCGTCTTTGTAGGCTTCAGTTTACTGTGTTTGCAGCAGTGGTAAGCACATCTCTCCTTTCTTATTGTTTCTAACCTGACTGTTTCTAGATGATCACCACTTCAGCGATCATCTAGAAGATCAGAGATCAGAGAAACTACCCCATTCTCTGCATTTGATAAGAGCCTAAAAATAAATGTGAAGAGCTTTGTCACTGTTGGCTTGAAACACATTCTGGCCAGGTTGCTTCCAACAGCTTTCTTTTCTTTCCTTTTTTGTGGCAAACATTGTTTTGTTTTGATTGAAATATAGCAAAGTCTTTGACATCATGAAATGGCAAAAAATGTCGCAGTTCATCATGCTACAAAGTATAAACAATCATCAAACAGGTGAAAAATACATTAAAGAAGAATAAAACTTCAAACAGGTTTTAAGCAGTTCACTTTTATGTTTTAATAGCTCTTTAGGAGCCTGTAAATAGAAAGTCAATTGGATTTCAGACTTGTTTCCATAGTTATATTACACACAGGGAGTATTCAATAAAACAAATCTTTTATTTAGTTCCTGACAGGTAATTAAAATGTGTCTCTGCATTTTCTTGTCTGTTACAGTAGGAATTAACGTCAAAGATTTCTAGAGTTTACGAGTATTTATGAATATGTTGTGAGTTAATTTTGTCTTCTGAGCTGCAAACCTGGTGCCAACTGGAAATCTTCTGTCAGTGGGATGTTTGAATCCTGTTTGGCTTTTTAATTTGCCCTTAGCTTCAAGGATTTTGAATCCCATTTACAAATGTTTCAAATGAACAGATTGCGGGGGAAGCCAAATGCGTAGAAAATAACTAGGAATACATATTTTGTTTTGTTTTTAAAAGAAGATACTGTGCCAACATTCCTGCTGATGTTGGTGGGGAGTTGTTCTTGTGGGCTACATAAATGTTAAATGATTGAAATTGCTTATTACTAGCCAAAGGAGTGTAAGTGCTGTTCCATAAAGGACTGCTTGATGCAGCAGTCTCAGCAGTTTTAGGTAACAGTATCTGTGAATGTAAAATCAAAACCTCATTGCTGATGTGCTACCTGGATTGGTCTGGCTGAGTCAGACGCTGGCAGTCTTTGTATCATTATAGGACTGTATATGATGGCACCACCTGGTAGGATTTCACTGCTGAGGACCATATAAAGATTAAGCTGCTTTTTACCAGACTTGTGCTTTTTTCTGGTATACCACTGTAGCCTTCATATTTTAAGTCCTCAGTATACGGCATAGTGACCAGTAAACCTATCAGCCTTTGTAATAACTGTATCAAATCAACTGTTTGAAGCAATCCTATAACTGATGAAAGGATTAAGTGGATAATATAATGCCTGAATTAGAACATGACTCAGTCTATAGAGGAAACTTCCTCTGTGCTACTCCTCGTATATCTCCCAGGTGCCCAGAAGGTTGTTTTGGGAAGGGTTTTATCAATTATACTAACAGTTTTATAATAATTAATGTTGAAAGCAACTTTTCTTTATTCTGAATTGTCTACACCTACCTTATCATTCTGTCTGCAGTTCCCTGACTGTATTAATAACTGCCTCATTCTTTGTGCAATACTAAGCATAAGCTGCATTCACTATATTTTTCTGAAACCATTGTAAAATTTCTTCCACTAGGCAGAACTATTGCTTTCTAGATGGCCATGTCCAAAGAGAGCAGCCATGTACAAAGAGAAGGAAATCATCTTGGCAAGGATGGCCAGCTCGGGCTGTTGTGTTGGCTATTAGGGCTGTTGAATAATGTGAATAAATATGGCTATTACCTCGCACACAGATGTATCTGCCTGTTTTCTGAGGCTTGACATTCAGCAATAGGTTTATGTTTTATGAGTATTAAAATATCATAGCTCTAGTAATAACTTGTACAGTTTCTGGTATAACTCCCCCACCCTCACGTCTTCTTTTATGTTGGACTTAAAACAGTTAACATCTTTATTGTCCTTTAAAAATGAGCTTGGAGAAATTATTGTAAGAAGTGGTGTAATCTCAACAGAATGATAAGATTTGCAGTATTACTGATGGGCTCAGTTAGACCAATAAAATTCTAGAAAATGGCTTAAGCTGCAGGATTTTACAGGGATTTATGAGTTCTTGGCACAAGCAGGAGGAACTGTTTCCATGAATGTCCATTTTATCAAAAAGAAAAATTACAGAGTTCTATAGCACAAGATGTTTGCCCTGGTGGAATAAGTCCTTGTTTCTGGCTTACTCTTGGCTCTATCTGTTGTCAGAGTTAATTACACTGAGCAGTTCATCTGTTCGTTACCATAATATTGTATATACAGCATGCATAAATACTGCTCTTTTTATATTAAGCCTGATAGCTGCTTTAAACCTGTCTTTTATCTATTGCTTGTACATTTTCTAACCCACTTATTGCATTTGCAGATACTGCAACAAATTTATGTGATTTATAAACCTAACAGAATGCCTTGTGTACTGATTGATGGAAAATCAGTTGTTCGGTTGCCAGGCAATGATTGATTTTCCAACACAGCTGTTCCAGCTGTGCTACAGATGCTATTTTTTCTCAAGTATTGTAGATGGTGTTGTAAGCTTTTACATATGATTTCTAATTGTAAAGATCTCTGAGAAATCTGACATGTCAGCAGTTAATGACGTTTTGGTCACCATCTCCAGCCACACTTTGTCTTTTTACCTAGTAATCTTGCAATTAGCACTACCACTCGGATGTTAATTTGGTGTATTTTGCAAGGAGTTGGTTTGAACTCTGTCAAAAATGTTTGTCACAGAAAATTACAGGTCTTGACAAAATGCTGCAGCCAATAGCATGTGCTGATGACAGCAAGCCTCTTTCCTGGAATGCATTTCATATTCTAGTGTTTTATTTCAAACCTTGCTCAGCTGTGTATGGCACATAAGTAATAGAGGAAAGTATACCTCTACTGAAAATTTGCAGACTCTTTGATCTAGAGAAGCAGACGTTGGTTTCTTGACATTCTTTTAGATGACCTTCATAATTTAGTTGCAGGCTGCAATTGGGCTCTGCTATCTATTTTCACAGCAGCATAAAATATTAAAGTCAAAGAGTATCAATAATTCATACTCTTATGGCGCTGTGAATATCAATGAGAGGATTGTTTCTATTTGCTAAAATGAAAAGTGCAACTTTACTTAAGATACAAATATAAGTTTGTGGCTTTTAATGTTCTTTGTGAGAGAAAATGAAGCTAAATCTCGTGTTTCATAGAAAGAGAAGCTGTAGTTGGTAGCTGTCCTGTCATTTGTACTTTAGCTTTCTATTCACAGCATGCTGAAGTGTTGGCTTGCTAAGACAGATGGACTTGTTGCTAATTTGTGTCCTTTTCCCCTCCCTCCTTCTAATAAGTATTTTTCACAGCTTTTTCCCTGTTGTGAAATCTGATTGTTTCTAAACTACTAGTGTTAACAGCACCTCTGGTTGAAGAGGAGAGCAAACCAGAAGAAGGGTGTGGACTGGAAGTTAATGAAGGGGCTTCCTGAACTTGCTTTTGCCACTGTCCTATGTACTAAATCACTTTGGGTGTTCTGCCAATTCTTTCTCCTGCACTTAATGAGAAGCTCCTCAGGAAGAAGTGTTTTTCAGTGTCGAGTCCCAAGGGCTTCTGATTTCAGTGAGTTGAAGTGCTGCAGTAATTTGAGTAGGGAATTAAAAAGCAATTTGTTTCCTCTCCTGCTTCTAAAACGTGGTATTTTTCTTGATATTTTCTCCTTCAAAATTAACTTGATGCCTCTTTGTCTAGTCTTGTCTTCTACTGAATCATTTCTAGATGATACAAAATGCAAGATGACTTAGTAGTCCTGTGGACTTCCATTAAATTAATTCATTAAATTAATTTGTTTGAGTAGTCACATGCCCTGTGTGTTAAAGCAATATTTTCATGCACATCAATTTCTTTAGAACTGATATTCTTCCAAATTAGCAATAAGAAAGCCATCCCCTTTTCAATTGTAATTGATACTTTTCAAAGCCAGTTTACTGGGGTTGTTTTATTTGTAGAATAAATCTATGTTTTCCTTCAGTATTTTTTTCGTATCTTCTCTTTCAGTAAAAAGGCAAGAGAACAAGAGTCACCTCTGTTCCTTTTTCTGTGGTAAGTTGTTCAGCTTTTCAACAAAGACCTGTCTAGCAAATATAGGATGCAATTATGGGAGATGTCCCAAACCAAATTCACGTGGTGGTTGCTAGTTTTTACATAGCCAGCAATGAACATTCCTCTAAATTACATTCCTCACTCTTTCTGTATTGGTGGTAAGGAGTGCCTGTGTTATTTTAGCAATTCTGTTGTAGTCAAGTAGACTGCATATTGTTGTACTCATCGCACTAGAAACTAGAACAGTTGTGCTTTCTTGCTGTGTTTGTGTGATGAGTATCAGTAAACACTGAGTCAGAAGACTGAGGCCTAGGTTGTCTTCATAAAAGCATGTGGATGCTAATGTCAGTCATACAATAGGTGACTTCGCCTTTTAAATTCCAACTGATTTCATTAATTGTGGATAAGCTGTAGGAATCAAGCTTTAGAAGTCTGATTTGGCTACCATGGAGCAAATGCAGCAGCCCAGTTCTGGCCTAGTGGAGAACCTGGAAGGAACTGACTTTAGCACTTTGAATCGGAAATGGTGCTGCAAGGAAATAAAATAAAACGAGATCCTTTCTATTGCTACACATCTCATTAGTACAGGAACAGAATTACAAACTGCAGATGAGCATCTGTGTCAGGGATTCTTTGAATGATAAACTTGTGGATTATCTGGTTGCTCAAAGAAAAGCAGGTTGTTTTAAGGGAACAATGTAGGATTTCTGAGATCTTTACTCAATTTTTCATCTTACACAACTGTCCTTGAACATCTCTGTGTTTTGCTGTGAGTGATGACACAAGTCAATTTGTTTTCTTCCTGCTAGAAGTACTGATTTTGCTTTTTGTGTGAAACTAGCAAAAGGCTGCTCTCTAGCAGTAAGAAAAGAAGTAGTCACTGTGATCACTTTGTTTTCAGAAATGTGTGAGAGACAGGTCATACAATTTCAGTTAAATTCCCATATCAAATCTGAAATCTTATTATGTCTCTCTAGTGTATGAAAGTGCCTTCTACTATCATATATCTGCTGCCCTTTGCCTATGCACAGACTATGACCAAGTTCTGTTCACGTCTGCATATAGCCTAGATCAGTAGATTTCCAGTAGGTTCTGGTTCTAGGTCATACATAGCATTCTTAGTATTTTCAAGCCATTTCTCATGTTTATCTTCTTTTCCAGTATTATGCATTAAGACATGCTTGGAATGCTTTTTCTTGCTTTCTGTTGGTCCACAGTGATGAGGACATCACATTTGCTATAAATAATGGGAAGAAAGCTCTCACTAGTCTTACTAAATATTTTTCTGCTTGCTTGACCTAGAAATATTACCCTGCTTAGTTACATACCTGGTAACTCAGTGCTCTTTTTTCCCCTTGTAGTCCTTTTTCAAGATACTGTCCTCTTGTTTTCAGTCGTATATGAAAGATCTCATTCTTTTTTTCTGAGTTTTAAGGTTATTAAAAAGCATGTGATTTTCCTCCCTTTTCATTAGGCAGTTTAGATTATATTGTAAGAAAGACCTATCATTGCACTCATTCACCACTGCATCAGCTTTGTGTAGAACTTTGTAATCATCACAGAGATTCTAGAAATAAATGTCACAAAGCTTGTGTAAGACATGGAACTTTAACTCTGTGTTTCTTTCATTTTCAAGAAGGGCTTTAATTTCTTCTTTTACATTGAACTATGTATTCAAACATAACATGATGGTTTTCCTTTCTCCCCCACCATAATAAGCAGAGGATTTGAACTAACTCCAGCTCCCACTCCTCCTTCTGTTCCTTTTGGGATTTGTAACATTGGAGATATGTGATGACTGCTGAGGAAATTGCCCTAAGTGATATTGGAGTAATTCCCCTTCATTTCAGTAATAAAGGTTGCATATGTTTTATGAGAATAGCACCCTGCAGTACAGAGAGCTACTGTGATCCATCACTTTAAATCAAGAAATCATTTGACACGTTTATTTCCTGAGCAGGAAGTGTTCTGTCAGATCAGTTGGAAACCCTGAAATCTGTACACGTAAAGATGAAAGTCAAATTAGCAGACATTGTTATTTTACTGGGCCAGTTCTGCTTTCACTGGGAGGCCGTTCTACCAAAGAAATGCTGATGAAGCACCTCCTTTCCTTCCAGCATGTAGATGTCTGAATAAATGTATTAAAATACAGATGGGATTTGTACTTAGTCATGGTTAGAGCGCTGCGTATCTGTTAAATGATACAGTAAAATCTAATCCAAAAGAGAAGAACTCCTCAAAAATAATATACATTCTATAAAAGTGCTTTTACAGAAAAAAAAGAAGAAAAAAAAAAAAAGAAAAAATGAGCAAGAGAGTTTCCTGTGGTATTATAATCAAAGAGTTGTAAAGTATATTTTGCATGTTTCACACAAAACATAATTGACTTGTAAATGTATTCGTAACAAAGTCAAAACTGGACAGTTTAGAAAACACTGTTAAGCAGGGGGATGTAGACGGGCAATTGAGTTTTCTTCGAAAGTGTGAATGCACAATAAATATGCTGTCTATGTGTTTAGATTGTACGTGTTGAAGCAGTGTCCAGCCTGATTACCAATTGTATGTGCATTAAAGCTAACCACATATCCTCAAGCTGGTCAACTTTGGCTTAAACATTACTAATATAAATACTATGCTGAGCCATATAAGCCTTGCATGCCAGCTGCATTTTTATTGGCCGTCTGCAACTTCAAAGTCTTTCCTGCTCTAAAGCCCAGACAGGTACTACTGACTGCCCCAAACTCTCCTTTGCTGACTTATTGATTCTCAACATGGCTTTACCTAAAAGTCTGTGGATTTCTTTTCAATGTGAAATCATCCTGAATGTACGTTCCTATCGACCTGCTGAAGACATTTGAAATGTTTATGTCGTTACTAAATACGCATCACTGTTTCCCCCCTTCTCCAACTCTGTCTGTTGTTTCACCTGTCAAAGAGATCTATTTAAGTAGCAGATGCCTGAAGTATTTTGACAGGGTGTTTGTTTCTGCTTCCAGCATTAAACTCATGTGATGACAAGCAGACAGTAAAAAGAGATTTGCCCCAAATGTGCTAGAGCCCCATTTTTCCTCTTCCCTCTCCCACTTGAAATTTATCTTTAATGTTATTACTTTGGCACGTGCCTTGCTGAAAAAAAAATCTCCCTCCCTGCTCAGAAATGGAGGATCTTGATCTTCACTCTTTTTTAACAGATATTCTGTGTTCTTTATATGACCAGAAAGGAATACCGGGCTCTGAGTATCACAGAAGATGAGATGTGCTCGTCGCCTTGAACATTACTCCAAATAACTGAGGAGGAATAACCGAGATACCTGCTATACGCTTGGAAATCAAGCACAGCCGGTAAGTTTTGAAATTCATTTGAAGTATTCATCTGTGTATATCAAATGCAAAAATTCTGAGGTGTAACAGTGTTTAAATTTGACCTGCCTTGGTTCTGATATCAGATATTCAGCATAACGAATAATGAATGCTATTTCAGACCACTTCACTGAATCCTGGCATTTTAATAAGATCAGGATTCTGCTGGTAAAAGTCATGAAATAAGTGAGCTCATTGCACTTTGAAGTTGTCATTAAGAAATGTAAATGACTTTTTCTTTGTAGTATCTTTGCCATACAACCAATGTTTTATTATAAAACTGATTTCTGTGGGATTCCTTATGGGTCAGCAGCATCTCAAGATCAGCGTTTTATATGTTCGGTTATGACTAAGTGTCTCCAGCAGTTTGGAGTCTTCTAGCTTGTTCCAGCCGTGCAATGGTACAGGGTATAGAGATGCCTCATTAAGCAGCACTCAGGCTAGTTGTGGCACCAGGAGGAAAACGGCCCTGTGCATCTCAAATAATCCCTCCATTAGGGCAAATGTCACTATATGGTGACAAAATTTCTTTTCAGTGCTCGTGTGGGCAGATGGTATCTGGAACACTACACTGGTGTGCAGTTCTGCCCCTTAGACTGCAAGCTCTCTGTAGCAAGGCCTGTCTCTTATTACATCAAAGCAAACAGTCACATGGGGTCCAAATCTGGGATGAGAACTTAAGATGCTCTTATAAAGTGGTATAGTAAAGACCAGTTTGTTGAAACTGAAAAATACATTAAGCATCCGACAGAATTTCCTCATTGTTCCCTGTTCTTACAAATAAAATCTTGGCGCAGCAGCAGCATGTCTGCTTTTCTGAAGTTCTTGTCTTAAATTCTTGGATAAGCAATGAAGGGTTACACCAGTACAAAGAACATCTTTACTATATGTTTTAGATGAACCTTCCCCTGCCTGATTAAGTGTCAGTGCTCTAGCTGGACTATAAGATGCTGAAATTCATTTCAGTCCCAATATGTTTAAGGTTCATTTTCAGGCATGCGTGGAAACCGGCATGCCTGCAGATAAAATCAGTTCAAAATCAGTATGTCAGCATGGCAGAGGGATTTTGGGGCAGGCTACCTGTCTGAGCAGTCAGGCAGGAAAGGCCTTTGAAGTCGCAGACTGCCAATAAAACTGCAGCTGGCATGCTAGGTTTAAAGGGCTCCGCTGCTGAGCTTTTACACTGCTGTTACTTAGGCGAAGACTGAAAGTTTTCAGAACGTGCCTCTGAGTCCTATTCCACAGTAAACTTGTACCTACTGTGTGATCAAATCTCATCTCCTTCATTTCCTTGTCATTAAAAACAAACTGCAAGAAGCACTCCAGATAATTCATGCTGCAGACAAGTGCAAGAGCCCTATGCTCAGTCTTGCCCCCAGATCCTGCAGCAGTCCAAGGCTCCCTCTCTCCAGGGCAAAGCTTCTTAATGTCTGTGCCCAGGCTAGATGGTCACTGAGAAATTTCTTCTCAGAAAGATCAGTGATGTACTGGCACTGGCTGCCCAGGGAAGTGGTAAAGTCACTGTCCCTGCAGGTGTTCAAGAAATGTGTAGGCATGACACTGAGGGACGTGGTTAGTGGGCATGGTGGGGATGGATTGACAGCTGAACTAGCTGATCTTAGTGGTCATTCTAGCATTTATGATTCTATAAAATGGTGAGGTGAAACCTCTGCTGACATGAGATCACCTGTCTCACAGGCTGACAAAAGGGTCATGTGAGCATTTTGGTCTCTTAGGCCATATTAAGACAGCCACCCATTCCCTTCCTGCAGTGTGGCCCTGCAGTGTGGTGATGTAATGTGCCACAGAAGGTAATAAAGGAGCTGAGCACTTTTTCTTCTGTCCTTGGTGGGGACTGGAAAAGTTGGTGCCCTGTGCTTTGAGCTCTTCATGGAAGCCTGTGCTTCCCCAGCAGTTCCTAGGACAGTGGCATGTTGGTTTCTGAATTTACTTGCATGCATTGCTAAATAACAATGACTCATACATAAAATAGATGTGTTTGGAACAGAAATAAAATTGAAAATAGCCTCTGGTTTCTAGAATTATCCACGTTTGTTGGCTTTTGAAGAAAATGGCACATCAGATACAATAGATTTAATTTTGTCTTTCTACACATTAGAATGTGATGCGTCTATTCCTAATCACAGAAAGAATTAAAAAGTTGGTTTTCTGGCTTATAAAGGTCTTTCAGGGAATCTTGAGTGGCCTTGTTTTTGCTGTAGATACATTTAAGAGTGGAAGATGGGGGGAGAAGTGGGAGAAGGGACATAAAACTATTCTTTTGTTGTAACAGGATCATGTTTGGAAATGGTTGACAACCACTGCAATTGGATTTTACAGGGAAATTGGAATTATCACACTAAAAAAGATCCCATTTTTATCATTCACGAGTCCTGAAATAGCACGTCATGGGTGTAAGTGCTGAGCACTGCTTGTGCTTGGCCTCAGGTGAAGCTAATTTGGAGGAATGATAGATAAAATTTTATTGCCGGCATTTTTCTTTTCTTTCCTTTTTTTTTTTTTTTTTTTTTTTTTTTTTTTTGGCAGCTGTTAGCAGCTGTTTTGTGGTTTGGGGTGTTAGAAATAACCCAAGCAAAGCTCGATGGTTGAGCAGAATACAGGTGGAGCAGCAGTCTAAGGCTTTGCCATTTCCTCACAGATGCATATACATGGGTAGCACAGCCGGTTTATTCCCTGATAATTTATGCTTTTATCCAACGACAGAGCACATAATAAAAAGCCCTCAAATGTAT
This sequence comes from Excalfactoria chinensis, assembly GCF_039878825.1. Classification (NCBI taxonomy): domain Eukaryota; kingdom Metazoa; phylum Chordata; class Aves; order Galliformes; family Phasianidae; genus Excalfactoria; species Excalfactoria chinensis. Next base: position 80,648,250 of record NC_092827.1, read on the forward strand.
GCAGATGTTGTCTTTGCCTTTTACATTCCAGTTTCAAAATCCCCATTCTAAAAACTGTCAGTACTTCTGCGCCTCACAACTGAAAGTAGCTTCAGCTTTGCACGATAATTTCATTCTGGTCAGAAAAACCTTCTTATCCCGTATTAAAACCTCACCTGATTTCTGCCTGGTTTTGAGCAGAATGAAGCAGTAATTAGGGGGAAAAAAAATAAAAATGAAGTGCTGCTGTTTACAAATTGCATCTTTTGCTCGCCTGATAAAACCTTGCTGTTCTAAATAAACGCATCAAACATTCATTGGATTAAGAGTGTAGAAAAGCAAACGTGTTCAAATCTTAAACACATCATAATTTTAAGCGTCCACAAGTGTTTAGAAAGTGTTGGTAGGAATGAGCACATATATCCATTCACTAGTTAAATATCATAACCTGTTTCTTTTCTAAACACATGCACAAGGGAACAGAGCACATTTAAAATGTTAAACACATTGACATGTTTACAATGTGTTGCAAGAAAGTGTTTAAGTTCTTGTTCTCCAAAGCTAAACACTTTGGAATTAGAGGGTTTACTAATTCTGCATTTATTCATTATGACTGTTGCTTACTGACACTTACTGGATAAAGTTTGAATGCATTTGGAGAAGACAAAAAAATGAATAGGAAAGTGAGGAACGCTTTGACTTTCGATCCATAAGGGAAGAGGATGTTTGTTAACAGTCTGCGGGGTATTGTAGTTTATGTGTAAGTCCCAGTGAGCAAATAATTAAAAAAGAATTGATCCCAGATTTATGAACTGTCCCGTATCTGGTTCGTGTACATATTAGTACTGATCATTAGTTCAAATTAGAGGCCAAATTAGAATTCATTTACAAGGTGCGTTTAAAATAAACCTTTAAAAGTAACATCGAGTTTTAAGTAAACCGCTGTCTGATTGGCCTCCCAGACAATGGAATTAACCCCAGGAATTCTAGTTCAGTGGAGCAAGCAGTGCAGTCTGGGCAAGGACAAGTAGTAGGTAACACTGGCAATCATTTCAGGTGGTGCAGTTTTTAAATGCAAATGGTACTGGCTTGATCTTAGTTGCTAGCCTCAGTTCTGAGGCTTTATGCAGTTTAATTTCCAGTTATCAGGGAACTAGAGACTCTTAATCCCATCCAAAACTGTAGGAAGATGACGGGAGCAGCAGGAGCTGGCCCACTTGGTGAAGACCTGCAGACCTGTTGCTGTGCTCTGCCCATGATGTTGTGCAGGGGCTGGAGCTGCAGGCTGTTGGTTTGTCAGACCTCAGAGCATTCCGTCTCTCTGCAGTGTTGCTGTGTGTTTACCTGCACTTATTCTGGATGTAAAACAAGCCCAGAGAATATCTGGGTGAAGTTGTGAACCTCTTAAAATCCATCAGAAGTTGAAACTCCAGAGATATGGAGACAGCTGAAGGCAGCTTTACCAGCACTTCTCTGGAGCGGTAGGAAGCAGATGTTCTGCTATGGGAATACAATTATAAGATGCCCTTATTTCTGTCATTCCTCTTGTTTTTCCTGGGTTTAGCCTAACTTGGACAGTGGAGACTGACTGTTACTCTACACAGCACACATTTGGGAAGTACTGCATTCCACAGTACCCCTCTTCCCAGCATGTGAATTATGTATTTTAAATTGAGATTATGAAAACAAAAGTGAAAAATCCATGTAAGTGATCTAAGATTAAGAGCTACATTTAGGAAGTTAAGGCTACATTTAAACTGAGTGATGGGTGTACTCATGCGAGGGGCTAATCTAACCTTGATGCCTGGTTTTCTTCCCATATGTGCAGGGTGTATCCTTGGTAAGAAGTGAGATAACTTGGATGAAATAGAAAATCTAAAGGATTATAAAGTGTACCTGAGGTGAGAAGCCATAGATTTGAAGGCAGAAGAAAGCAAAAAATACTGGAATAAGCACAGCATAGCATGTGGCTGATGATAAAATGCAAGTGGCACAAAAGGAACTCTTCAAAAGAGTGATAGGCAGTGTTGCAGCAAAACAGAAAGCAAAGTAGACTGTTTAAAATCTTCTGTTGAACGCTCATACATGAGTTAAGATTGCCGCTGTGTACTACTGGGAGGAGTGGGATTTATCTTTAAAAGGGAAGCTAGTGGCAGTCTTGTTTGGGTAATAGAGATCAGGGTTGAATAACAGTTTGGAAAACAAAAGTTTATAAAAAGAGAAGCAAGAGAACATTTTAGATATTGAACATGTGTCCAAGATTTTCTTTCACAGAACAGGTTCCATCAATGCAGTATTATGGAATATGGTTTCTCCATCAGACCTCTGCACTGTACTGGGCACTGAGATGCTATCTGAGACATGTGAGGGTTTCCTTCTCTTTGTAAGAGGGAACACTGCAGTGTTTCTGATGATAATACAAGATGGGTGTAAGATAAGACAAGCAATATCTATACCTCCAGTTGGTATATGCTACACTTTTAAGAAATTATGGTAAAAATAGGAGATTTGGTGCATACGCTTAACTAGAAAAACAAAGGTCAAAGGACTCAAGTGGATGATGTGCACTTGCACTATTCTCTATCATCTCTTTTCTTCATGAAGGTTCTTTTTTCAGCTATATATATATGTGCAATTAGCACACTGAATTAAAAATAAGGGAGTGTTTTTGTGTTTCAAAAGATTTGTGCTAGATATATACTAAACATATAGATAAGCAAATATCTGCTACTTATTGTTCAGCTTCAAGTAAGAGGAGGAGTGGTGTTGTACCTGCAGGAGATAGGACTTTCAGTTTTTCTTAGCAATCAAATGTTTTGCAAGCTGTTGGCTAGGTAGTAAACTACAGGAACCTGTTGGAAACTGAAGGAAGAGCTCTTAGCTCTGTATGGAATTTTGCTTAAAAGCAGTAGGATGGTAATTCCTAAGGTGTTACTGAAAAATATATAAGAAAAGACATATGAAGGTCATTTAGGGATTGGAAAACCTCAGAGAAATGCAATGCTTTTTACTGGCCTCAAATAGTAGTCACATGGAAGAAGTTCAGATCCGTCTCTTGTGCCAAAAATATAAGCCAAGTAAACTGAACTGGTCTATATTGATGGTAAAGGAAAAACTGGCCCTTGAAGCAGAGTGGATGGGTTTGTTTGCTTTGGCTAAGAAGATATGCAAAGTGAAGTAAATGCTAGTGTCAATGGTGTCAATGATAGAATCACAGAATGGCTTGGGTTAGAAGGGACCTCAAGGATAATGAAGCTTCAGCATGTATAGTGATATCTTGTGATTTAAGAACCCTGAATTGACACGTTTTTGAAAAGCAATGCCCACTATGGCCCCAAAATACCATTCTCAGCACCCAGAGGGAGGAAAGTGAGGGTTAGAGTAGTAGGATCAGGCACCTGAGCAGGAAGAGATGGAATGTGGTATGTGTTAGGTGACATGGACTGTTGTGCACTGTTTTTATTCCATTTGCATTTGAATATAGCATTCCCTGGTTGATCGAGGTGCTTGGCTGGACTTGATCTCTGAGGAGACATTTAGCTGAAAACTAATATTTACTTACTTGGGGTGCTTACTGGTGCTGAGTTTGCACGGGACAAGTTTCATCTTTTAATCCTGCTAGTTTGCTTTGGGTCTCCAATAGCCTGCTGTCCCTGGGTGTCTGGTGGCTGTGAATCACTCCAGCATGCAGTCTAGGAACCTGGTTGCACCACAAAATTTGTGTATTAGCTTTCTCCTTTTACTCTATTCAGGTATTTTGTTGGCAATGAAGCAACAACAGGTGCAAATAAAGATAAAGAAGCATATGGGAAATTTCTGGTTCAGTGGAAGATTTTCTTGCAGAAAATGTGCCAGTGACACTGCTAATTAAGGTGATACTCTCATCTCATGCAATGGTTGTCTAAGGTAAGGACATAATGAGTTTGTAGGAAACCTTATTATCTAAACATATGGGCATAATTGTGTATAGCAAAGAGGTTATTTATATATACTGATACAGATTGATATGACTGTAGTTAAAGCCAATGTGGAATTGCAAACTTGCTGGCTGCCAGCAGAACCTGTATCTGAGAAAGTAACAGCCTTGTGAACTTTTCTTGTTCTCAAGAAAATGAAATCACTACTGGAAATTGAAATGAAGACAATTGTTTCAGGATTATAGTAATCAGCAATTTCCCAAGTTTTATGAACTTTCTGAAGCTGTGTGTGATTTTTCTATGGGCAAAGTCATTTGTGTGAATGACCAGGGGAATGAGAAGGAATATGGCAACTGGATGTGAATTCCTCATAGAAATGAGGAAAGTCAGCTGTAAAATTCTATTTCCAGTCAAGACCACAAGGCTAGATCTATGGGACATTAAAAGACCACATATTTAATGCGCTGGTATGGATCAAATGTAGGAACATAGTTCCTTGAGATCCTAAGGCCAGAGGAAAATTCCACTGCAGCTGATATAAAAATGCATGAACAGTGTGAACAAAACTGGTTTTAAAGTATGTGAATTAAATTTACTTTTGCATACAAAGGTTTTAATCTTTGGAGGCTGTTTCTGCACTCATATTTCTGTTGGAAATGTCCTAAGAGTAGAAAAAACAGGTTTGTTTTTGCATTTATCTTAATGGGACAGAAAGAAAATAAAAATAAAAAATGTGAAAATATTGAAGGTAAAGAAAGGCAAAATAAAGAAGGGGGGGGGTATCTTAAAATAATTTTTGAATATTTTAAAGATAAGACTAAAAAATTCCATTTAAAGTCTGTAATTAAGAATATTCCTTCAGTATATGAGTGAATTCCTTTCTGTCTTTTCCTAGTCTTAAGCCATTACTTTCTACTGTTCGTAACCATTTTGGTCATCGTATGATCCAAACAATTTGGTAAAACTTTTGTTCTCCTCATTTCCTTACCATATCAGTTTTCTGCTATGCACACATTATAACAGCAGAGATTTTATGTTCACTAGGGGTTTACTAATGAAAATTTAAATATTAGCTGTGTTAATGCTGACTTCTGTTGAAGCAGTGAGTGGCAGCTCCTTGTCAACATCTTATTTCTGAAAGCTGTTTGCCGTTTACCGTGCATAGTGCTAATTAGGGCATTTGTAGCTCTGGTTCAAATCCTTTGCAAAACTTCATGGAACTTTTATCAATCACATTTATAATGCTAGTAAAAAATGAAATCATGCTTCATGATCAGGCTTTATTTACTGTAGATTTGTTATCTTTACCATTATGCTGCTTTGATAGATTTAAGAGGTGCAGTTTGTTCAGGACGGAGGGTTTAAAGATATTTATTTCTAGCTGTTATTGTTTGACTCAGATATTTTCTATTAGAGGGCCATAGCCATCACCTACCTGTTAAATACTTGGCTAACCACTTGCTTGAGCAGTAATCTCTCATCATTGTGTTTATATCATCCTTCTTTTTGGGTGCTAAACCAGAAAAAAATAGTAACAAACACTTCCACTTACTCTTTTATACATTATCAACACATTTCCTTTTTTCTTTTTTTTTTCTCTACAGAAAGCAAGGATGCAAGGACTAATTTTTTCTTTATAGACAGAAATCCTTCATTTTTATTCTTTTGGCTGAAATCCGTCTGTCTCATATGATTCCTGAAATCTTAATTTTCTTTTGCATGTATGTTTTGTTAAGAATCATAACTTAATTAGAATGAATTGCTATCTATTCTTTCTTAACGTTATTTATCTATAAATTTTTATTTCCTAATTAATGCCTTTGGTTTGCTGTTGACTGAATGTATGTTTAGCTGAAGCTGTTCTCTCTCCAAAGCAAATATTGACTTCTTGGGACATTTTGATCATTGTCCACTTGAAAGAGATGAAAAAGGAGAAAAGGATAAAGCAGGAAATGACGGGGGAACTTAGGAAATCTGATTTCACTTCCTTGCTCTGCTCCAGGTGTCCTCTGTTACATGGGCAAGTAACACTGACCTTCTTCAACTTCCTTCCTGCAGGATGGCCTAATAATGCCTTGTCTCCAGAGAGGTGTCTTGTGGAAAAAGCTTTCAGTGACTATGAAATGCTTTGGCAGTGCATTGATGGGAAACAAGTAAATGCATTAAATATTTGAAGGAGCCACATCCGTGCTATTCTCCAGTTCTGACTCATTCACCTTGACGGTCAGTCTCCTCACACATAATCAAAACTCTCTTCAGTCTGGTGGCCGTGTGCTGGATGCAACAGGTAGGGATTTTGGTGCTGCCTTCATACTGCGCCCTCTCTGAGGATCTGATTTCATCCTTAGAGTCTGTCCTCTGGAGATGAATACTGTTTACCCTCTGCAATCTTCAAACAGGTTGTTGGAGGCTGCAGACTACTTATTTCCACCACCACACACTGCAATTTCTATGTACTGTTTGTGTTTTCTTAGTGCCCTCTTTTTAGGGTTTTTATTTTACCTTTTTTTTCACCCACATGCTGCTAATAAAGGGGACAGAGGAAATCTGCTCATGCACTGGTCACCACTTGGTGCCTTGGGCAGCAGCTCTGCTGCAGTGCATTGAGGGATGATATTTGTGAGCTGCTGGATCTCCTCACCAGCTTAGGTAAAAGCAGTCACTCTTGCAAGAGCCATACACATTGCATGAGTTTGTAGTTGCACACTTATTCATTGCACCTCTCTTCTGGAGTAGCTGCATGTTACCTGCAGGCTACCCCTGTGGGTAAAAACTGTAAGGCTGTGATGAACAGATCCTGGTTCAAAATTATTTCTGATGTGTAGGGAAGGTGGTTTACATGCAGGTGTGTTTGTAGATCTAGTTCACTGTATATTTTCCCATGTGGATCTATGGGCATGACTGTGATTATGATGCATAGCGGTATGCGAGTGAAGGAAGGATTGATCCTGGATACCTTTTATTGAGAAACCACAGTGCAACAGAGGATAGATAACCGCCTTCACTTTTGTTACTTCCTTAATCAGTCTTCTGCCCGTAAACATTATTTGGACATTTTTGGATTTAAACCCTCCGTTTATGTTCCTCTTTGGACTAAGTGCCTTTCCTCTCCATTTATGTCACAGCAGGACATTCATTATCTCAAGTTACATATTTTTCCCTGCTACACCACTGGTGTGTGTATGATTTACACTCATCCAACCGTTTATAGCAATTTTCTTATTGGCACGAGTTCAGCTCACAGCTAATAAGCACATCAGATTCAAGCACAATTTTGAAGCATCTGCAATGAGATAAGCAAAACAGCAATGGGTCATTATATCAGTAGTCTACTATTTGAATGTGGCATGTAACAAAAAAGAGAAAGTGTGACTTATTTTAATAGGGAATAAAAGACAAAGTGTATAGAAACTTCTCGCAATGTAAGTTCCTTTTTAACTGCTCATCATGCTCTTATACAATCTTAGGTAACTTGACCTCCTTAATTGCCACATTTACAGTAGAAATTTGATACTGCACTGATTGAAAATGTATTTCTAATGGATTTTCCCTGGAGATATTTCTATAAATCTGGTGAGAACCTTTTCATTGCTTTTTGTATTACTTGTGAAAATGTTCTTCTTATAAGCAGTCGGTTTTAACTTTTTAACACATGCGCATCTGTTTAACTTTTTTTTTTTTTTTTTAAAAAAAAAAACTTTGATTTCCATGCTGAACTTCATGTTCTTTGGAATTTCTTGTAATGTTAAAAATATAAGGAGCTGGTTCCAAAAGGCTTCTGTTGTCGAGCCTAAGTTTTAGCACTCCATTGTCAATGGAGCCTTCAGTAACTCAGACCACATTTAAGGTAACAGTTATCCTGAATTCCTGAATAAATAAATACAATAAAATAATGAAGGGGGGAAAAAAATGAAAAAGAAAGAAAAAAGAAAAAGGAAGAAAGAGGAAAAAAAAGAAAAAAAAAGAAATAAGAGAAGGGAGGAAAGGGAGGAAAGGGAGGAAAGGGAGGAAAGGGAGGAAAGGGAGGAAAGGGAGGAAGGGAGGAAGGAAGGAAGGAAGGAAGGAAGGAAGGAAGGAAGGAAGGAAGGAAGGAAGGAAGGAAGGAAGGAAGGAAGGAAGGAAGGAAGGAAGGAAGGAAGGAAGGAAGGAAGGAAGGAAGGAAGGAAGGAAGGAAGGAAGGAAGGAAGGAAGGAAGGAAGGAAGGAAGGAAGGAAGGAAATTTGTAATTCTGCAGTCCATTGTATCTCAAAAGCACTCAACTCTGTTGGTGCAAATGGCAGCACTGCCTCCCAGCTCCCTGTGTTACTGGCTGCATCTGGCAGCTGTCTCCATGTAAATCTGTGCAGATCTTAATTCTGAAAAGAAGCAAAGCCATACAGAGGAGAGGAGGCTTTTGATACCAGAAAGTATTGAGATACCGAGATGGCCTCTATCTGTTATGGGCTAAGTCTACACAAGGCCAAAGTCTGCTCTCAACTCTCCTGGTGGAAACAGAGAACATTTAACCAGTTTCCCTGCTAGAACCCCCACAGGCTTGCATGACTGGCAGAACTGTGCTGTTGAGACCAGACTTTGGCTCAGCTGCCAACAGCAAAGAGCTCATATTGAGCTTCCTGAACAGACAAATTAATTTAGCTAAGTAGCATGTCGCTTTCAAAGAGAGTGTAAAAGAGTGTGAGAACAATAAAAAAATCTTACACATCTGACTATGAATGTTGTAAGAAGAGTTCTCAAAATGTTTTTGCTAGTGTGTGAATCTTACTGTCTATACTAATTTATTATAGATAAGTAATAGAAACTGAAAGGTAAGTGTTGGAATGACTTTTGTTACCCTCATATTCACATAAAAATAATTTTACACTATGGTGCCAAATAGATTCAGACTTTTTTTAATTTAATAGATATATTTTCCTTTGTTATAACTGAATGAAATTTTTTTCCATGAAGCATTTATATACTGCTTCATACTTTTGGAGTTACTGGAGAAGAAAAGACTCTTAAATATCAAGCATAATTGCACATTGATCTTAAGATAGATGTCTTCCTTCAAATAGAACCATCCTGCAATTCAAATTTATTAAGGCAGCTAGAGGGATACCTGTAACAAGATGCTCGGATGAAGCCCACAGCTCAAATCTGTCTATGGAAAGTATTTCCTTCCCTTTCAGTAGATCATCTTTGATTCAAGTTGCTACAAATACAAAAGCCCATTCCTAAACAAGTGTGAATAATTCGCTGGAAATGTGCAGAGCATCCTCAGTCCCCTCTGAGCTAAGCTGCTCACAGGCCCACTGTGATTATAAGAACTCATCACTGTGTGGCAACTGGCTATTGCAACAACAAAATAAGGCTCTGAGATACTCCTTAACTATAGCATTGCTTTCAGTCATAACTTTGCTTTCAGTCTTCCTTTGCATGTCTGTAAATGAAATCTATTCTCTCCATAAAACTTAAAGGAAGATTTTGTTAACTTTTCTAATGAATGTCAGAACAATTAATAAAATTCCCAGAGGGTGGAAGAAAATGTTGAGGTTTTTGTTGTTGTTGTTGTTTTTAAGTGAAAAGGAAGTAAAATGCATGCGAAATGATCTCTATGTGTTGGTCAGGTTACTGGGTGCTTAAGATCTAATTTAGTGTTTTCACTGCAGCATTCACTGGAACGTCAATAAGAAATCCACTCTGTGTCTTATATTAAGAAGAGCCAAGCTCCCTCCTTTATTTCAATGATCAAGTGAAAAATTGAAGGTTCACTAAACTGAGTGAAATTTTCAGAGTGCCTTCCCCCTTTCAACTGAGATTTGTGATCATATTTTCCATTTTCTGCAGCCTTAAACTGATGGATAATCTTTGCTCACTTAGTACTATTTGCTGGGTATTTCTCTCCCTGCTGACCACATCATCTGGTGTGTTTGTGCAGTCCTGCTGTGTCTTGCTCACATGCTGAATAAACAAACTTCTTCCACATTTTCACTCTGTACTCTTTTTTTGCATGCTGTCCTTGTCTTTGAATGGGCCCCTTAGCTCTATTAGAGCTCCACAGTGGATCTATCCATACCAGCCTGGTGCTGCATTATAGCATTGCTACGTGACAGGTGTTTCTCACTGATGATAAATTTCTTGTATTTTTCCCACTCTGTTTCCAAGGAATGTGCAGGCAAGAAATGCCTCACGACAGTGCCTCTTGCTCAGGACTGTCTGCTCTCAAAAGACCAGCCTTGTTTTTATCGAGCCCGGCTTGTAGGAAGAAAGGAGCCCCTAAATACAAAATGAAGTCCCAAAAACTCAGGAGTGGAAAAATTCCTTGGATTGCAGCCATTTTTGAAAGGAAGAATATGGGCCACTATTCATGCTTCGTGATAGATTGGATAGATACTGTGTGTTAAGAGGAAGTATGCTTATAAAGGATTTTCCATAGTTATAAGCTAGGCATAAAAATTAAAGTTATTCTACCCTACAGCAGTATAAATTCAGCTGCTTGAAGAAACCCTAAACCAGTGACACTGGTCACATGAGTTGCCTAGTCATGTTCTGTCTTTCTAAACGATTAAAAAATGCCAAAGAAGGAGAGATTGTCGGGTTATTTAGGGGAAAGTCATTATCGGAGCAATTTTTCCCTTTGCTCCCGAGGCTCCTTCCTGTCTCTGTGCTAATAATGTTTTTATGTTTTAGAAACTGATTATGACAGATGGCTCCAGTGTGTGGTTTCATGTACCCATGGTAGATGTGAGCATGCGCATGCTCGCAGCCGTTGGAACATATCAAGAAATGTGATTTTTGCATTGCTAGCATCACTTTGGTAAGAAACCCCAATCCAAGATAGTATCAATTGAGCATTATTTTCATGGCTGTATCATATCACTAGTGAATGAGATTAACAGGGAAGGCGTCAGTACAGGAAACTAAGGGCTATAAATTCTCAGTGAGCAAAAAGACCCTACAAGAACCAGCTAGCCTAATTGGCCCATGCTGACTCACAGGTTGTTAAATGTTTCTTTAGGGACCTACAAGAGCCTGACAGATCTCTCCCATTTCAAGCCAGGCAAGGTGTGCTGTCAAGGAAGACATTAGCAAAAAGAAGACAACAGTTGGCAACTGATGGAGTAAATGCCAGAGTTCTGCCCTTCACTGCTGCAAACTGCTGCATCGTGGTGTCTGCTAATCTGCAAGATTTCAGTCACATCTGGACAAGTGAGTTGGGTTTATGACTTGAACTGGGAAGTAGCTGATAACCTCCTCAGTCCCCTGGCTCCTCAGTGGCTGTGGGGCTTCTCCTTTTGAGCATGATGGGGGCAATGAAAGAACTGAAACTTGCATTGAATAGAGTGAAAAAAAACTGACCCCTAGCATGGCCAGTGGGTTGAGGCCTTTCAATAGTTTTGTGGATGATGTGGTGATTTTCCTAAACTTCAGAGCTGAATTTTTGGCTGCTTCAAGTTTTGTAAAATAGTAATTCTGAAATGGAAATAGCTTACAGTAAAGCAACTTTCACTAAGTTCATGATTTTTTTAAAGCCACTTCTATGTTTTATATATGTGATTTTTCTCTTAGTACTTTTTTAGCAACTTTGGTAACAGTATTAGGAAGCAGAAAAGAGTCAGAAATAGTCCCACTGAGTTCTCAAAATTTTGCACTGCTTCCCAACCCAGAACTACCAAATACATGTTATGCTAATCTTAGTCCTTAGCAGGAATCAACACAACTATAGTGTATGACGGTTCTCTTGTCACTGCTAAAAGTTCCTTTCTACTCCTATGTACTCTTAATCTATCAAAATACTTTTAGGATATTTGAAATGAACATTTTCTGCTTGAGATGAATAGATGAAATTATATTTACTCAAAACCAATTAAAATTGGTCTTTTTCATTAAATAAAAATAATAGTTTTTAAAAGTTGTTTTGTGTGTGTGTGTGTGTGTGTGTGTGTTTTCCCTAATTACTTTCTTCAGAAGTCTTGGAAGGTCACTTTCTACACAAGATTTTCATCTTAAAAATAGCTGTGACTTAACTCTGACAGAAACATCCTTTATCACAGAACAGACCTCTTCAGGAAGGAAAGGAGTGTTTTTGGAATATGCTTCCTGGAAAAAGCTAATCAGTATAAAAGGGAAATGGTCGGCAACATCTGTGCAGATTTTGAGGAAAACCTGAAGTAATTCAAGTGCGTGAGATGTTTTTCAGAAACAGACAAGCGTGTTATTTTCCTCAGCTAAGTGTACGGTGCTTCTTGCCTTTCCCCTGGGGGAGATGTTTGTGTTTTTGTTTTCACCTTGGACGATCTGAGAAGGAAATCAAGAGGAGAGAGCTAGCTATAAATCAAAAATATAAGCATATGCGACCTTCTTTGTGTTCTTCAGTTAACTTTGCTGATCTTAGCCAGTGTTGTGTTGTGGCCCCCTGTAATCCTCCAGTGTTCATGTAATCCTATAGCTTTGTTTTGTTTTTCATAGATCTGTAAGCAGCGGATATGACAACTGCAGGTTTTTGTGTGCTTGGACACTTCGGTCATCGCAGCTGGGAGGTTCTCTCTTTGATCCCTGCCTGTGGGGAGGACGTGAGGCTGATGGAGCTGGATGGTGAACAGTGCAAGGATTTATGTTCATCCTGAGGGTGGAGTACCTACCTTCTCTGTGATTTGCTGGACAGGACTGTGAACCTTCAGATCTTGTGAAATGTCCACTGTAGGGAATTGGAAGAAGCCAGAGGGGTGGGAAAAGATGAATGAAAAGGAAGACCTTGAAAGCTTCAACCGTACTGATGTAATTTTGGCCATAGTCTCTGGAAAACCCTCAGACCTGAGAAAGAATATATTGTCTCTTTCCCAGCTCTGGCCTGCCCTGCAAACCTGAGCAAGATCTTGACTTATTCCCCATGCTCTTCTCCATTGTCTGCTTTGATTGCACACCCTTTAAGAAGAGAGGGATACTGCATGTATGGACACATTTCACCACAGTGGTTGTGTTTCCTGTTATGTGATGCTGCCATACAGTAACAAGAGGTACCCCAAATCTGGTAACATATCTGTGCGTGTAAGTGTGTTTCAAAAGTGGAATCATGGTTGCTGATGGACTGTAGACATCTGACGGATGTAGCTAATGGTCCCTTTTAGTGATTCTGAGTTCTCATCCAGAGAGGCCTGGAATTTAACTTTGCTGTTCTGATTGTGGATTACATTTTGTCATCCAATTCTACTCTTTCTTACAGGATCTGAAAATTACCCAGAGACATATTTTTGAAGAAATACCATAATCATGAGATTCTGGTTTGTATCACACCCCTGAAGGTACGTCTTCCACCCTGGTAGATAGGAAGAGTTTATTCTGGATGTGTAAACCAGAACAGGCTTACCAGGAAGGAAATGAAAACAGCAACTGCTTGTTATATAGAATACAGGTATTTTGGTGTCTTGCCAGTAGTACTAGAGTACCAACAGATGTTCCACAGGTGATTAGAGCCTAACACAGGTAAAGACAAAGAAACTGTATGGGTTATGATATGGCTGGGGTTTCTAGCTTTGGTTTAAATTGTGAGTGACCAAGATAACCTCCACCCATCTGAAAATACCTTGCATTTGCTATTTTCTTGGGTTGAAAATCATTTCCTGAGGGAGGTGCTTGGGTCTTAAATGTTGTCTTTTATAGACAAAGCCAGAGTTTTTAATTTTATTTTTTATAACTGAAGGAAAATATATAGAGATATGGTTATTTGTTGTTTTTTTGTTTTGTTTTGTTTGTTTGTTTTATTCTCTTTTGGTTTTTGTTGGTTTTGTGGGTTTTTGTTTTTGTTTTTCAGGAAGAGCAATACTTAGAACTAGAAATAAGCTATTGCTGGCTTCCAGATTTGGAAAGCCAGTTGTATTGTGCATCATTTTTAATGTGCATTATTGGAACTTTGACTGTAAAAAGGCCAGGTTAGGCCTAAGAAGGGACAATGATTGGCTTTGGAAGGAACAGATAACCCTGGGTGGATGGATTAGTCCCGGCTGAAAGGCTGGACCACTCCTCAACTCTGTGTTTACCTGGTAAGGTTAATGCTCAGCTCTCTACTGTGGGCCAGACATGCTATGAACAGTTGATCAAGGCATTAACAAAGGTGTGCATTTTCTTATTTTCTTTTATCTGTGTATTTACCTTTATTTCTTGAGTGGTGACTCCTGCTTCATATCAGGATGTGTTGTAACTAACACCACAGAGTGGGCCACAGGCTTTACCAGGGAAAGAACTGAGTGCAACAGGACCTCCTGCCTATCCTACTCCCTGTGCAGTCCAGTGTTTGCTCCAAAGCCCAGAAAGCTGAGGACTTGCAGGCCCACAGTTTATTCCAGTGAGAAATGACAGAAATGTTGTGTAGAAAGTGGCATGGTAGGGAGCTGCTTATTTTTATACAGCATCTTCAATAAGGTCTTTCATACTGCTAAAAGGCAAGAATCTCATCCTATGCAGTACTTTCTCTTATACGTAACCTAAGAGAGAAAGTGGGACACTGAACATTATTTTTAAGGAATCTGGCCCTTAGCCTTTGATTTTATTCCAGAGCAGAAGTAGCAGTGTTTTTAGCTCCCACATTACCAGTGTGTATATCATTCTAGTCAGCATCAGCTTTGTTTAAAGATCCTTTTGACATAGGATTGAGATATTTAGTGTGCTGATGTTTGGCTTTGTTTTCCTACCAGTGTACCTGCAGGTCTTTCATGGCTCTAGTCTTCTGTTGATGCATATGTTTCTGGTCTACAGGCAGGCTTTCAGAGCATTGTTAACTGCAGTATGCTCTTTAACAAAAAGCCATGGGAAACACCTGCCTTCTGTGGCTGCCAAGTTCTTTTCTCTGCATTGTGCTTATCTTTTACATATTCATACATATTGAAATATATACATATGCATAAATATATGTACATATGTGTAAAGAGATTCTGGCAGCTGTATGAAATAGTACATTGACTAATATATTTATGGTCTCTACTTTCAGTAATTTCATATTGTGAATTTATATAAATTTGTTGTTTCAGTCAGATTTAGAAATATCTTCATGCATTTTAATGAACAGTGGGAGACTTCTGGAGTACTGCATCCAGGCCTGGAGTCCCCAGAACAAGAAAGACGCAGAGATCTTGTATTGAGTCCAGAGGAGGACCACTAAGAAAAAAGGCTGAGAGAACTGGGCTTGTTAAGGTTAGGGAAGAGAAGGCTCTGCGGAGACGTCATTGTGGCCTTCCTATACTGTGAGGGAGCATATAAACAGGAGGGAGAACAGCTTTTAAAAGGGTGGGTTGTGATAGGGCAAAGGGGAATAGTTTTAAACAGATGGGGAGGTTTAGGTTAGATATTAGGAGGAAGTTTTTCACACAGAGGGTGGTGATGCACTGGAACAGGAGGTTATGGATGCCCCATCCCTAGAGGCATTCAAGGCCGGGCTGGATGTGGCTCTGGCAGCCTGCTCTGGTGGTTGGTGACACTGCCTGTTGCAGGGCAGTTGAAACTACATGATCATTGTGATCCTTTTCAACCCGGGCCATTCTCTGATTCTAAGATTCTATGAATCTATGATTAATAGACAATTGCCTATGCTTCTGGAGGACATGTGCACTGAGTTCTATTTTTAGGTACAATTTTAAAGAATTTTAAGTTAATTTGATGTATATATATTTCTAGTAAGCAACCAGAGTATTTACTTCCATAATGTAGAACCTGTCCATAAATTTGTAGGAGTAAGATAAGAATTTAATAGTGACAAATGAACACATTTTTCTGCGTCAATTAACTATTTTTGTCTTGAAGTACCTACTGCTGCTGTGCTAATGTCTATTTTCTCCTTGACATGTCTAATTTCTACTTGACATTACAGAATTGCAGATAAAGATGGGATAATGCAGAACTGAGCATGTTAAAACCTGGGCAGGGTAAGCTGTAGTGAAATCTCATAGATCAAAAAAATGTGCTTCTGTGAATTGGTTTTTAAAATGAGTGCTCTGAGTGAAAATGGAGAACAAGCTCCCAGTTTCCTAGTCCTAGTAAGCCATGATTCATAACATAGAGAGCTGTAAAAGCACCAGCTCTATTACCCATTGGAGTTCTTGATGCCCAACAGCTATGTTGATGTATAACTTGTGTAGCAGTAAAATATGCTGCCATGGGAGATCATGTGCATGGCTGAAAGTCATGCAGGAACTTCTTTATTGATATAGAAAAAATATATAATTTTTTAAAATATTCCTTCTGAGCTGAAGTAGAGAAGTCATCTCAGAGACAGGGACCAGACTGAAAGAATGCAAGAATACAAGGCAGTGAGGTATTGCATGGCACTGAAAATTACCAGTTTGTAGAAAAAGGGCTTCCTGTGTTTCATTATTATGGCTTTCCAGCCAACACTGACATTCCTCTGTCAGTACAGACTGGTGACCCCCAGGAAGCAACTCCTCCAGGTGACTGTTTGCATTCACTTGTAACACATTTCCTACCCAACTGTTCCAAGATGCTTTCCAGTTTAAATACAACCCTAAATCAGCCATTTAGAAGAAGCTTTTTCTGAACAAATATACTGTGAGAACAAGCACAAACCTGTAAAGTTCCTTTCCTTCTTGAAAGCCTTTCACACGCTTCAAATTTGGATGAGAAAAAATAGCATAATCTGAGATCTCAGAGGTGGAGTTATTTAGGCTTCCAAGCATGTCTCTTGCTGTTAAGTGTTGGACACATCGGGAGGTGCCATGGAAATAACATCTCTGAATTAAAGCAACGTCACAGAAAAGCTAGTGTCAAGGATAAAATATTAATAACACAGGATTGTGTCAACCAGTGTGTTGTGAGCTGTGATTACGGGGCTGTTAAAAGCCAGCTGTGAAGGTCCTGCAAAAGCACTCCCTTGGGTGAGGACAGACAGCTCACCAATGAAGCTACAAGCTGTCAACAGGAATAGTTAATGGAAGGGCTTGTGAGGGTGCAGCTTCCCCCGCAGATCAGGTAGTGACATTTCAGAGCCATTTCATCAGGGGAGGGGAGTGAGATGTAAGAGGCAATGATCTTAGAGCATTGTGATAGCATTCCCTAAAGGGAGAGGGAAAAATAAATTAGATCAGTGATCTCCCTGAGCAGAACTGCCAGTTGTTTGCATCTCTGAAGGGAGTGCGCAAGTTGAGGTGACAACGCTGAAGGAAAAAGGCGAACTCATTTGTCCAGATGTACAAATTTATTACTTTTATTGTGCTAGCACTCTGGGCCCCTGTTACAGGAGGTCAGGACTTGACAAGTGCTGATTAAACAGCCCCTTCCTGCAGCAAAGCTACAGCAGAACAAAGCAGATAGCCAGGCTTCAATGTGTTGCTTCCCTTGAGGTGGTGAATTTGGAAGTGTCAGCCCTGTTGGCCCCTTCTGCTGCCTCCCAGGAAGCAAGGGTTGAGAGGAGAGAGTTCCTGAAGTTTTCAGAGGTGTTTTAGACCTTAAAATAGTTGTATTCTTGGCTAGCATGGGTGTCCCTCATTACCCTGCAGTTGTAAAGTCTTACAAATGTAATCCAAACTTGTGCTTTTAAATGTAGTGTAAGCTACTAATCACTTAAAAATCAATATTTTTCCCCCTTTATAATGAGACTGAGCTTTTTATTTGTATGTGGATGGAGTTTTGCCAGAAAGGATTATGTCAAGTGGTTTCATTCAGCAACACAAAAACTTGTGTGCTTGTCCCTACAGGTAAGGAGGGTGAAAATCAGGCAGTTGTGAGAATGTAAGTAATGGCTCCATTTGCGTATGTGATTTTTTCCAGGGAGCAAGTTGGTGCATAAATCTTTGAAAACATGACTCAAAATGAGACCAGTTTTTCCTAGTCTCAATGTCAAAGTCTGTCTTAAAATATAAGAATGTCCTTATGGGACCGCTGTACATTCGTACTAATAATGTTATGTGCACTAATCAATAACTGATTGAGAAATTACTTCTGGTCATTTTAGTAAAATGTTTCTGACTTTAAGCTTTCTTGATTAGAAAATCATAAAACAGTTTGCATTTAACTTGCAACCTAGAAACCCCTTGGTTTCAGCAGGCTGCAGACCAGGACAGAAATGATTGCGCATTTGTGCTGCGCTGCAGTTGGGATTCTGCCTATTGAGCAATGTCACCTACATCTCCTTGCAGCCACAGCCTGCAAGCATGGCCTTGCCTTGTAAGGAGGCTGCTTAAACAAAGAATTTATAAAGGATAGCTTGTCTTGACACAAATATTGGTTGGTGTTCTGATGTCTACCCAGCTACCTAGCAAATGTGAGCGCTACTGTTCACCATAATTTGTGACAAAGTTCAAAGCCATAGGACAAATATCTTAAAGCATCCAATCTGCCTATGGTGATACAGAAATAACAGTAGGGACTGATGTCTCCCACATGGTTCTAGTGTCCGGGTTTTAGTGCTGCATCTTGCAGTGGAGATGATGTGAAGTGTGTAATGATGTAACGTGTAGCTTGGGGTCATTGCTAAAAGGGAGGGGTGATGTAGTTCGGAAACTTTCTTCCTTGGTCTTGGCCCCAAGATGTGGATACAGTTGCCTGTCTGACTTGGGTCATCTCCCTAGCAGCAACATCTGTGTTTTCCCTTAGCGAGTTAATATTTCATTCCTGGAAAGCAGCAATATATGGCAGAGCTTTTCCTCAATGCAGTGCATTCATTGCTGTGCTGAGTTTTGTCATGCCTAATAACTGAGCTGATTCAGCCTTTCATCAGAATACCAGTGGTCTGAAGCAAGGCATTAGTTTAATAACTTGCAACAGAACTAATATTAACACTTATCCCACTGACAGTGTGGAGCCTTTGCTTGACCTTGCCACTGCCAACAGCTTTTCTAACTCATGGGTGACAGCCTCCCTTCTCTGTGCCCCAAAATTATAGATATGTTCCTTTAGCAGGGAAAAGAAAGTACTAATTCCTTGTCATACCATGGAGCCAACAAAGATCAGCAACCTCAGCTGCAGCCACAGGCAGAGAGAGGAAGGCTGCATTATTTTAGTAAAATGTTTCTTTGACGGGTTGTTTTTAAAGAAGATAGATGACAATGAGGGAGCTGAAAGAGAAAGACTATCCATTAAAGAAGATCAAGCGTGACCCCAAGCAGAAGCCATTTTTTTGGGGAACTAACTGCTTTTTAGGTTTGATTAATTACTTGACACCAGAAATTGGACATTTAACAGTGCTAGGATGGCTGTGGGAATGAACTCACTGGGAGCCACTGAAGCAGAGCTAAAGGCTTAGAGCAATGACCAGACAGGCCAACTATTTGAGATTTTTGTATTTCCATGTCTGTGTGCATGGAACCAGCACTCCTGTGTGTCTGACAGCATTTGGGTGTGAAGCTTTTGTGCTCAAGATGGTACAGCAGCACAACCTACAGTATAAGATCAAATTTACTCACAGGCAGAAGTGTGTTGTGGTCACGTTTGAGTGGGAAGTGTACTCTGGACTCAGTATATGTTGGACTAGATGAAGTTAGAGGCTTTCTCCCAACTTAACGATTCTATGAATCTATATTTGACAGCAAGAGAAAGAAAATGTGAGTGACTAACAGTTTTATAAGCAAATGTTATAAGCCACTGCTGGCTGCTCTCCTCTGTCTGGGCCTGGTGACCCAGCTCCTCCAGGCATGTTTGGGAATGCTTAGAAACACTTCTCCACCTTCCCATGAAGCTTGGGTTGAAAAGGCAAGCCTGGAAGCAGCTAGTACTCACAGTTTTGTGTTCACATGTGTGATCTGGAGGCAAGATGGTTATCAGCACCAAGAGAGAGACCAAAAAAATTTAAAAGAGGGAGTGACTTTGTGCTCACAGTAAAGCTAGGAGACTTTTAAGTGTTCCTTAAGTGTAGGAGGGAGGGAATGGTGGATTAGACATGTGGGGGTGTGTTAATGGAGGCATTTCTTCACTGGCCTCAGCCAACATCTCTCAAAACTCATACAGTTGACTAGCAGGACTGTTGTTTTTGTTCGTGGTGAATGATACAGATCACTAGGTAGCTTTTTTTATTTTATTTGCTTTTGTTATTATTATTATTATTTGCAAACTGTCTCATCTCAAATAAAAAGAAATGGTCAGACTAATGAAATTAAAATTGCCAGGCTTTCATTTGATTGCATATGCTTTAGCAAAACCTGCATTATTTTTCCTGAGTGTTTTCCTTCTTGAAATAACAAGATTTCCTGTTTGTTATGGAAAAGGTCCTGACAGTATTCCTGTGAAGTATATTATTTCTGCCAAGTCATTCTACAAACTACAGAAAGACAAGGTCCACATCCACATGTTCAAATGAATGGAAAAACCCCTCCTGATTTATTTTGCTGATGAACTGAATCAATTAATAAACATAGAAAGTTGACGGACTAAGTTAAAGAGCAGCAAAGAAGACAATCTGCAGTTTCCTTTTCTTTCAGTAGAGAAATCTGTTTTTCCCTCAAGAGCCCTTTTTAAAGACTTTCAAACTAAAGCTCAGGAGGCTGAAGTGCTATCAATTAATCACACACTGATTTTCTTGTGTAAGATGCCACAGCTCTCAGGGATGATGTTTGAAATCCTGGGATGCTTTTACAGAAGCACCTGCCTGCTGTTGTTTAATTTTTTCATCTATTTTTTTTCCCTGTGTTTTCTAACTACAGATCAACCGTCCTTTGAATTATTACTCTGGCATCGGTGCTGCTGAAGGGAACATCTGAAAGGGAGGTGGGGATTGCTGAGAAGAAAGAGCTCATCTGTTTCTCAACAGTTGTAAGGGTATATATTCAAAACAGAATCTCCTTTTAAGTTAAAAATCTGTTCTTGTAATAGACCTAACTACCTGGTTTAGGAAATGATCCTTAGGTAAAAGCTTTTTCATTTGAGGAAAAATATTTGGGTTTAGTAAACAGAAGCACTTATTTCATTCGCAGATCTTCGGTTTCAAGAGGACCTTGGATTTTGTTTGCCTTTTTCTTTTGATAAACTCTAGCGGACTTATTATTATTTAAAGCATACTTCAGACAGTTCTGTTATACATACAATGCTGTAAGCTTAGAGCTTGCACTATGTCTTTTCCTTTAACCAATTAATTACATATTCTCTCCTGAAGACACCAACAACTCTTTTCTCCATATCAGCATCTTGATTTTTTTGTAAGCGTGCAAAAGCTGATTAAAAAGATTAATCAAGCAAACAAATATTTTTAAAAATTCCCACATTTTTTCAACATTGGGTGCTGACTAGAATTAAACAAAAATGAGATATTATGTGATGTAATTTCAGTCTTTTGATTAACATGTAAAATGTGAGAAGTGTGCTATGTATTATTTCTTTATATCATCAGACACGTGACATTAGGACAGGAAGGTCATAACTTCAGACAGAGACACACGGGACAGCGGGAGATTTCCACAGCTCATTTAAAATAAGTTCATAGTTTTCTGGCATCTCTAGACTTCTGGGTCTTGTTGCTAAGGAAAAATGAAACTTGAAGACAAGAGAGGTTTGAAATCTGTTGTAGCTTTCTGAGGTTTTTTTTTTTTACTATTTCCAGCTCTCCTGTGTGATCTGTTTTATTTGCAGTTTACTTATCAAGCTGTTATGCAGCATGTATCATTCTAATGAAGGAGTAATGTTTATGCAGACATGCAGCTTTATTCAGTGTTGATTATTGAAACTTTTTAGGCATTTCTTCATTATTGATATCTCCTTCTTGTTAAGCCTATGTGTTCAATGTGCTTTAAGTGCAACCATTGCAGTGTCTCCTCTGGGAGAAGAGAATGTTATTGATAGTAAACACCTAACATGAGCCATTCTCATCTGGTGATTTCCAGGGGCCCTATGTGATCAAGCCCCTGCTTAGGGTGACACTGCTGGTGTAAGCCACAGCCACTACTTGGGCTGCTGTGTGGTATGTTTTGGTGCAAAACACAGTTAGCTGGTCTTTTAAAATGCCAGGAAATGTCTGCCTACCTGCAGGCTACCTGTTACTTCTTTTCCTCAGCGGTGTGACTGTGGCAGGCACTGGGGGAGAGAATTTAGGAATAACAGCTGCTGCAGCCAAATCACTTTAAGGAGGCAGAGGAAAAGCCTTTTTTCATTTGAGGAATTTTTTTATAGGAAGCCACATCCGTATGTGTGCCACAGAAACAGCAACAGTCCAGCATTAAAAAAAATTTGATAGTTGACATGGAGGTTCTTGCTGAGGAGTGGGAGAGAAAGTGAGAGCTATTTCACAGAAACACTGCTCCTAGAGGCATGCATATCATATGCACAGGAGCTACCTTCTGTAAAAGCAAGGAAAATGCCACTGGAAAGAAACACAGCTTTGTGGGCATCTTGCATGCAAATACATCTGTGCACACATCTGTGCTGGGATACAGACAGAGATACAGATCATTAACATCTCTTTTCTGAAGGTGATCCAAAGTATCAATCACCTGAATTACTGCAGTAAAACCTGTCTTACAATGAAACAAAAGTGAGACGTGAAAATAAAGGTTACCTACTTTTAAATGTTTATAGAAGATAAAGGTTTAACCACAAGTCTTTCATCAAATGCAAGACAGTAGGAAAAAAAGTTTAGAAAATGCCCTTTGGCTGCTCTTTACTGTGTGGTGAAACCTCACAGTATCTCACCTCATATACTATATGGGCCCTAAAGGCAGCTGGAAATGTTTAGAAATATGTCTATTTTGGTACATGGCTGCCTCTCTATCTGTTATATCCAGCAGTGTTTCAGGGAAGAGAGATATTGCCTAAATGAAAAGCCCAGACCAAAGTGTGAGATGGTAAATGGCGCTCGAGGGTATACAGCAGTCTAAACGGTGCCCTCTGTTAAAAGAATCAGCCACCTGACTGCTCATTAGTTAGCAGTAAATAATGAGAAATAGCTTGAGGCAGGAGCTCAGAAGTGCAGATGTCCCAAAATATTCACCCAGTCTGTGGTGTCATGAGATCTGTAGTGTCATAAGGTAAAATACACTTAATCCCTCTTCTGAGTGAAGAAAAGCATTTTACAGTCCTTGTGGAGTCTAGTAATTTTCTATAATCTTTTCAGTGAGGATATCAAAAAAGGTAAAGCAAGGTCCGTGATACTGGGCAATGACTGCATGCTTTCCCCATTCTTCTTGCACTGCACACCCAAAAGGCATTTAACAATTGGTGTTCACCCCTGGAAATTCCCTCATCAGAATGTTTTCCCTACTCCCTCTCAACAAGTGATGCAGTTGGAATTAGAGTGATGCCAAAAATGAATTACTCAGAAAGCTCACAGTGTTTTAGTGGGAAACACCAACATCCCAAATAAGAATTACCCTGAAAGAGGGGCAGAACCTGGGCAAAGAGG